>NC_067224.1:14520000-15120000 GCF_019924925.1 Ctenopharyngodon idella | reverse complement strand
AGACACAGCCAAGGTTTTTAGAGTACTTATTAATTAATTACAGGCAGGTGTTTTGAAGCAGGGTTGGAACTGAAATCTACAGGAATGTAGCCCTTGAGGAGCAGGATTGGAGACCCCTGTAGTCTGTTTTCTCTTTTGTTGCACTGTGTCAAGCAGCATCTTGAATCAAGGTTGGTCTTTCTCCAGGAGAAGAAACCATGGCCATATCAAGCTGTCATTTTCTGAGTTCAGCTGCTGTAGGTCATGGTCACCAAGCAGATCCACTGGTGTGCTGTCCTCAAACTGAAAGTGGTGGTTAATGCAGACTGCACTTCAGAATTATGGAGGTCTCCGCAACACCTTGCTTGGTGAGCTTTGCTGTTAGATTATGGCACTTTGCCTGTTGTTTATTAACTGCCTGATGAGAGTTAGATCAGTAAGTGGTTACAGGCGCCAACATGTGACAACTGGATAAAGTTGTAAAACATGGATTCTATACTTGCTGGCCCTGCATGTGAATATACCTTTAAAGGGATAGTCACAAAGAGATAGTTCACCCAAAAATGAAAATTGTGTCATCATTTACTCACCCACATGAAAACCGGTATGCGTTTCTCTCTTCTGTTGAACACAAAAGAAGATATTTTGAAGAATGTTGGTAACCAGACAGTTGACGGTAGCCATGGACTTTCATAGTATTTATTTTCCTACTATGGAAGTCAATGGCTACCGTCAACTGTTTGGTTACCAACATTCAAAATATCTTTTGTGTTCAACAGAAGAAAGAAACTCATACAGATTTAGAACAACTAGAGGGTGAGTAAATTACCATGTTTTTGGGTGAACTGTCCCTTTACCACTCATAAAACAGGATGCAAATTTCCTGGGTGACTTAGAGGTAGTATGTAGTATGTCCAGATTTAATTCATACTACACACATTCATGCTATATAGAACCTCACAAAGTTCTTTCCTCATCAAATGTGGTACCTACTCAGGCAGTATGAGATTTCAGATGCACTGTGGGAGTCCAGGCTGGTGGTTATAACTCATCCTGGGATGTTATTCTTTCTATTCTGGTTGGTTCCTCGGAAAAGAGACCTTAAGCCCGGAACACACCAAGCTGACGGTCGGCCGTCGGGCAGAGAATGACTCCCCAACACCAAGACCCTTGAACTTGCTAACACTGTTAAGATTGAAGAAACTCTGGCAAGGCGACAGCTGCAGTTTGTCCTCAACAAGTTCTCCATCAGTTACTCTGTGCCATTAGAGCTCCTGGCAGAAGGATGTAGTATAACACCAGGGGACAATGGGAAATTGGCTGGCATCTAGTGCTACATATAATAAGGGTGTTGAACAATTAGAAATCCAGTGTAGAAAGACAAGTGGGTCATTAATTGGGTTCCACAACAATCTTCAATGGCATTGCTGACAACTTAACCCCAAATTAACCACATTTCTGGAAATGACGACATCTTCTGTAAGAATGAACAGTCATTAGTGAATGAACAAGCAAGCTGTTTTGAAGGAGCTTGGATTCTGTACTCTCTGGGAGTCCCGATTGGTGATCATGGAATATCACGTGGCCAAGTCTAGTCGTTTCCTAAAGAAAAGAGAAATGGCCATTGCAGTCCTGCGAGACACACTGCTCAGTTGACGGGCAACACCTCTTGTTTTGCCTGTTAAACAAGACAGATGTTGTCGATTTATTTTGACTCGCTGTGACTGTGATCACTGTTGCCAAGGGCAACGCTTTAAGGAACTAGATGGAAGGTATTAGATTAAATTAGTGAGGGGCACATACTCCAGGAAAGAGTGTTGCCTCCCCAACAGGCCTTATATCTTTTGAATTTTACTGTTGCGCTCACTCTATCTATATGTTTCTCTACTGTCTCTAATGTGCACTGACCATTCATTCATTCACTCTCTCGCTTCTCACTTGATTTTCTGTCTTGCTGAATAGGTTGTTTGCACATGGCGTCATGGGATAGTGCAAAATGCAGATGGAGGGCAGGAAGTGATTTTCTACATAGGGAAGCACTGTGAAATGCCTAAGTTTTGTGTCGTTTGTAATCTATCAAACTGAGAAACCACAAAGAGCTTTTATCGTGTACCAAAAGTTGTTGTTCATCAGGGGGGAAAATGCAAGAAATTGACTGAAAAACGCAGGAAAAAGTGAATTTTAATCCTGCATCTGCGGTCGGGAGGAGCCGAGTCGGATAATGCTTGTGTGTGCAGTGACCACTTTGTCAAAAGTTAATACAACCTGCATATGCAACCATTAACAAAAAAGTAGTATGCCTTCATAGTTTTGTATGCTTTCATTTGTTTTCTGGAGTAGAATGATGTCCGTGCCGGTTGCATAAAGTACCTCAAGTGTAATTTTCCTTAGTATAACATATGTTTTGGAAAACTTCACCTTAAGTGTTACATGGAGTGAGCAGGTTAAATCCAAGTCTTCTAACGTTGCTGTCCTGGGTCGCTGTTGTGAAACATTAGCGGTTTAAGGGATTATATCAAAGACTTTATATGCAGCACCCTTAAGTCATTCCCATAGGTAAGGGGAAATCACGACTTAATTCTCATTCTTAAGGGAAACATTTGAGGTGCTTTACGCAACTGGGCTCTGGAGAAGTTGCTTACAGTCTCAGTGACAGGCAAATATTCCAATTCAGGAGAAAAATCGCTCCTCTTTATAACGTAAGGATCACGTCCAACATATGTTGTGATTTTCTGTTTATACCTCTTGTAATAGTGTCTAAACCAGTACATTAAGGACTTTCCTCCATCTTGTCCATTCTGCTCTTCACTTCCTGCCCTCCATCTGAATTTTGCGCGTCATCAGAATCACGTCATTGCAAACAAGCTATTGCAGTACTTCTTGTCCCTCTGTTTTCTCCTATCCCAGCTCAAAATGCAGAAATATGTATAAGTAAGCCATTTGTTCTTCCAAGAAGTGTAAACACTGTGGCTACGTGATTGTTTGAGCATCCTGACCAACCCAGCATAGCAACACCAATGCAATGAGTTTGGAGGCAGAACTGTTTGCTCGACTGATAGCAGACAGGGAAACCTGTTTGATAAACAGTCATTGTTTTTGCAATTCTGTTTGGTGTATTAGCACAGAAATTACGTGCCTAACCTTTAATTGTCCTAGCTGTCTCAACTCTCCCTTTCCTGATTATGTGTTCCTGTCATGCTCTCTCTGTCCTTTTGTCTTGTCTCAAGCTACTTCTCGTTGCCTCATTTTACCTCTTTGTGTTTTATAACCAGACATGGCTGGCCTCATGTTCCCTTGCTGTCCTTTCCCTCCATCGCCCTGTCATTGTTCTGCCATTAACATAACCTCTGATATTGTATTACTGTTACTAGGAAATCTGGGGGAAATTAAGCATGAGTCAGAATTATATATCAAAGTGTGGATAGGTTAAAGCCTCTGACCTGAACAACTGTCAAATCACTGCGTAGGCATTTGCGTCCGCATACAAGCTATAAAGGGCACTCTTGTTAGGCAGCTTAAACTCGAGACTTGTTAAAATGGTTTGTGTGAACTATGCAGGTTTGCATAAGTGCTGTCGGTGAACCTCCGTTCAATCAAGCAATGCTTAATGTTTGATTTTTATATATTTTTATGGAAGTAAATAAGTATGGACATAAATACCACCATGTAAAATGTCTCATTTTTTAAACAACCTTTGTTTTTTTATTTCTGAATTTATGATTCTGAAGAGAAAGGCAAGATAAATTGGAGGCCAATTTATCATCATCATTGTTAAAATCACTTCTTTCACATTTGTTCTCAGTTTCCATTGTCCCATTCCATTCTTCTTGCTTTGAATATTGTAGACACATTTCAGGGTTCCACTGCTAACCATGTGCTGTGCGCTTCAGTTCTCAGGGGCGCGATAGTACGGGAGGGCCCATAGCAACTGTTGCCGAGTAGTTGCTGTGCTGTGGGTTAATGAGACCCTCAGGAGAATTGCAGGTGGTGTGTTGTAGGTGCCACTGCCATCAATTTATCCCAGTGCGTACTGGTTACTTGAAATGGATTCTGAATGCTCCTCTCTGCCCTACCGATCAAACATCTTCAAATTCTTCGTACACAAACACAATCATGCTTCATCACTGGAAGTTTTTCTATCATTTACTTCTTCAAATAAATTTCCTCATGTTATCATTATTTGGCTTTGATAACCAAAGACGGTAATGAAGTTACTCCAGTGAGGGTCAGAACTGGTCCTTAAATTAGTTACATTTCAGGTTGAATACAAGTTATGTTCCATCGAAAGCATCTGTTGGTCAGCTGTCAGTTACCACAGAAAATAATTTTGCCTTGTTCCTCAGTTTGTAAATGCAAACTAATTTCACAATAGTGTACAAGCAGTAGGAGCCTGTGGGGCAAAAATAAACATTGAAATACACTGTTTAAAGTATAGCCAACATACTTGTATGCAAATAATATAATGCAAAGTTATGATCCAGTCTTTCGTGACCATGTAAATTTTGTAATGCTCTTAACTCTTCCATGGTATCCACACAAAGAAGAATGTGACATTTTCCTTGAAGAATTTTTTAATGGTGCAAAACTTTGCCCAGAGGATTTATGCCTAGTAATGCGTAACTAGTTGAGAGACTACATGGAATATTTGCACTTGGATAAATTCATTTATCACCACAGGATTAATTAAAATAAACTAATGACGGCAAAATTGTGATCAAAGTGACCTAAGAAATTTCCTTTGCTAAAGTGTATATATAATTTTTAACCTAAAATCTTGTTGTTCAGAAAAAAAATCAATGGATAAGTTATGAGTCAGTGCTACCCATGATATTTCATGCCTAAAAATATTTATTTTCATTTTAGGTTCTGTTTATAGAAATGATGCTTAATTTTAAGGTATTATATCCATATTCATGTGATCATATTTCCCCCATTCCCCCCCGGTTGTTTTGACCTCAAAGATGTTTCTTTGCGCCTTTCTCTTGTTAATGTGTTTGCATAGTTAGATTTGTGGAAGCAGGCACTCATGGGCACAATTCCGTTTTAAATGAATTATTACTATTTGTTTTTTCCGGCAAGTCAATTACACTGTTGGGGAAGATAAAGCTGGCTGCACGCTTGCATAGGCCACATATGTTCATTGGTTACCCTAGCAACAGCACAGAGATACAAAGAAAACCTGCGTCCTTGAGAGCTCTGTGGTGTTGAATGGTGGGGAAGCAAAAGTGAATGGGCTGTTGGTGAAGCTTGTGTGTGTACTAGAAACTAATATGCACCTTATATCCACTGGTATTGAAGGCTTCAGGATGAGACAAAAAGCAGAATTCATTGCTTCTATGAATGATTTCTCTTATGTAAATGTTAAGTTATTTAGTAGTTGCACAAACATGTCGAGCTCACATTTCACCCTAATATCAAAAGGGAAAAAAGAAATTAAGAAAATGAAGCCATAGTTTATATATATATATAAATTTATTTATTTTCTTTGTGCACTGTGACATCAGTTTCATGACAGTAACTCCCAAACCCGTATTACAGTGATTTTTTTTTTTTTTTTTTTTTTTTTTTTAAATTGATAACATTTGAAGAGTCCTATTTTTAAATGGCTGTTCTTTAAACTTTATATTCATCAAAGAATCCTAAAAAAAAAAAAAAAAAAAAAAAAAATTATCATGGTTTCCACAAAAAAATATTAAACCGCACAACTGTTTTCAACATAATGTTTCTTGGGCACCAAATATGCATTTTAGAAGGATTTCTGAAGGTTCTGATGACTGGAGTAATGATGCTGAAAATTCAGCCTTGTCATTACAGGAATAAATTACATTTTAAAATCTATTAAAATAGAAAACAGTTATTTTAAATTGTAATAATAATTCACAATATTGCGGTTTGTGAAATAAATTAACCTTGTTAAGCGTAACCTTGTTAAACATTAAAAAATCTTACAGACCACTCTTTTGAAAAGTAGTGTAGATTTGTTTTTGTTAGGACAATAAATACTTGCATGACACCGAAATACTTAAATCAAATAATATATAGTAATACTTGATATACTGTACAATGAGATTTGGAGCTAGTGTAAATAGCGTTTGCCAACAAGGGACGCTATTTGCACTTAGTGTAAATAGACACCTTTTTTTTTTTTTTTTGCATTGACAATTTGGGTGGAAATTAGCTTAACCATCAAATTTTGTCGTGCATTTTTTTTTTTTTTTTAAAGCTTCGTTTTCTTTAGGCAAAATCTAATTTACATGTATGTAATTTAATTTATTTTAAGACTGTTTTATCTAAAGTGACTACATTTTATCAGCCCGCCAGATCCATGACTGTTGATAGTGCTATTTATGGACAATACCAGCAACACTTGTGGCGTCAAGGGGTCAAAATAAACAAAAAATGGAGCTAAAAGATCAGCATTTTATTTTGCCAATGCGTTTCGGCACACTGGCCTTCGTCAGGGCTCAATAGTGATAGTGCTATACTTCGTGAGCTTTAGAAACCATTCAGCAAAAAACACGTGTTTTAATTTATAATTGACTTTTTATGGGAGATCGATTTTAACACACACCTTACAGGTGCAACCTAGACACATCATCAGTGATGTAACCTGAGGTCATCGGGTGTTTTGGGTCTTTCAACATCATACACCCTTGCCCAGGCAACCCAGTCAGGGATGATCAGTCCCCGACTTGTGTCTAGGTAGCTTGTGTGGTCCACGGATCACCTCTTTTGATCCACAGCCATCTAGATGTCTTCTCAGCGGCATCCATGATGTTCCTGATGGCTTTCTCCTTGTGCAGTCCCCTGATTCCCAGGAGCTTGAGGGCCCTGCAGAGCGAAACCCTATGCAGCCAGCCTTGATGGGCAGGCAGCGGGTCTTCCATCCCCTGCTACGGCATTCACCTGCCAACTCCTCGTACTTGGCATGCCTCCTCCATTCAGACTTCCCAGGGTACAGTCAATTTCAGTAGGACCACCTGCCTTGATGATTCTGAAAGGAGGACCATGTCAGGCCTAAGCGTGGTCATGGCGATGGTTTCTGGGAATCTGAGCTGCCTTCCCAGGTCGACCTTTAGCTGCCAGTTCCGGGCTGTTGAAGTCCCCCTGCTGGGTTCCTGATCCGTGATGGTTTCTCTCCATCCTTGACAAATGCAATTGAGTGCTGTGCTGGCTGCTGGTGCCTGCTGAGAGAGATCCCTGTGTTGATGGCTTCTGTGATGGTTGTGACACCACTAATAATGTCCCTCTCCCAGGGCTTTAGGGAAGCAGCTTAAGATGTGCTCCAGGGGTCCTCTTTTTGGCATAGGGGGCATGCAGGGGTGTCTATTAAGCCCCAGGAGAAGAGGTAGGTTGGACTGGGGAGGACATCGTAGACAGATTGGATGGGGAACTGGATCCAGTGTGGCTCCACCTTCCATAACTCAGAACACGATATCTTTTGGACCATCACCTGTTACGATCGAGTCCACGCCCTTTGTTGTCACATCCCCAAACATTCTACAGATATGTCTTTCCTTCACCCCTGCTCGGATTTCTTCTTGAACCAGTTGAAGCCTGTCCTTTCCCTGGGCCTTGTCGTATTGAGTTCTTTGGATACAGCCAAGCCCTGCACGTCCTGACGCCACTGTCCCCACCAGCAAACTGTGGCTCAGCCACGCTTCAGCACGGTCGACTGACTCCTGGGCCCAACTATTCCTACCTATCCTCACCTCTATGCCAGCTGAGGAGACTTTGGTGTCAGTGGACTCTCTGTAAAGCAGCACCTCTCTTGCTCGGGAAACCGTGAACTCTTATCACCCTGTGATTATTCCTTTATCCAGCCTATGAAAATGCAGATGTTATTGATCCAGAGGTGACTCTCAAGCTAAAGCAGTTATAATAGTTCAGAATGAGGTCCCTGATCTTTTCTGGAGCATCTTAAACATAGTGTCAGATCAGTGAGGTTTCCACCAGCTTGTGCGGGATTGACCCATAGGCATTGGCAAGGTCGAGCCACAGCACTGCCAGATCGCCATCGCCTTCTAGAGCCTCCCTGATTAGATGGATGAGAACTCCTGTGTGCTTAGTGCAGCCTGTCACTTTCTGTACAGTGGTGTCAATGTACTCATTCTGCAGGAGGAACTCCGTAATGCGTCAGGCAACGATACTGAAAAATATCTTTCCCTCCATGCTGAGGAGTGAGATGACCCTGAACTGCTCAATGTTGCTTTTCCTCCTTAGGAATCCAGACATTCTCTGCTTGTGTCCACTGCTGTGCCACTTTCCCCCTCCTCCAGATGACCTAGCTGCTTTGACAACCTCCTGGACCTCTCTCAGGGTTGGATCCTTGAGGTTGAATGCCACACTGGGTTCTGGTGGGATTATTAAAATGCTGCATGATTTGAGATCCTGGTCTCTTTCACTATCGCTGTAGCTGGCACTGAGGTACTTATCAACCTACTCTTTAGTGCAGGTGAGTCGACCGCTATGCTTCTGCCAGAGTAGTCTCTTGGTGTATTCAGTAGGATTTGCAATGAAGGCTGCACGTGTGCGGGCTCTCTCCTTGCCCCTCTTTCTGTGCCACTCAGCCCGACGGGTGGTAGTGAGCTTACTCCTTACGATATTCTGTAGCTCTGCCAGGGCAGCCTTATCCTCCTCCTTTTCCTGATTGAACTGCTTTCTGAGCACACTGAGCTCCTGCAGCAGCTGTCAGATCTTCTCCTTCCGACGATTTGGTCCCGCAGTACCGCTGGTCGAACGCTGCTCCTTCAGGCCAAATCTCTTAGAGGCTATGTTGATGTTCATTTTCCTTATTAGCGGCGGGCCACTTAACCTGACGTTGCAAATTTTAAAACTATCGATAAAACAATTTTTTATTTTTTGATAACATTAAAAAATTTTTGTCAATGTTAATGACAAGCTCTCTTTTGAATTTTTTTACTTTTTTGTTTCAGAAGTGTAATATGGTACACAAAATCTACAAAATATGCAGCAACTCCCTTGGGTTTCCTTTTCTCATATTGCACATCCATAAGTTTTACCTGGTGTGATTTCCTGTTGTCTCATGTAAACCTCCTGTTTGTCTCCTCTCTCAGTGTCCAAGCAGATGACCGAATTCGCATTGAGAAACGAGAAAGTGCCATGTTTGAATACCCAACTGCGATGAGAATTATCAAAGACTTCTACAGAGACACCCCTCATCCAGCTGTGGAAAACCAGGGAAAGGGTAAATTACTTTATCTTTGTCTCCTGTTTGTCTTTTGATGTCTGACCTCCAGTCATGATGAAGCATCGGCTGGTCTTTTGGACCGAGATGTCTGTCCAAACTGATGTGAGGTCAGTATGTTTAATTGAAAAATCATTCCCTGTAGGCAGAAGGGAGGTAGATCAATATCTGCTGTCCTTTAGACTGGACATGTGTAGGACAAGGGGTGGTGGCTTTTCCTGTCAAGACTGGGACTAAATCACCTCTTTGTCTTGTTCAGGATCCATTAATGGCATACAGCAGACTTCCTTACCATCACTAAAGTTTCCTCTGATGCTTTGATGCCTTGCTTTGCATCTCAAATACTATGTAAAAGCAACAAGTCTAAATCTATAAAATGAAAACAATGTAGCAATCCAGTATTTCTACAGCATTCTTGGCAAAAATCAACAACCAAACATGAACATGAACTTGAACAAAGTTAGGTCTAAAAGGGAAATACTCTGTGTTGGTGATTTTAATTAATAACAGGTTACTCAGGCATACACCCGAAGCATTGAATTAGTGTTAATGTTATATCTAATAACCATTTAGTAAAGATTGATTCAAGTAGTTCCGATTCACATTTGATAGATTTTGCATTTTATTTCAATTTCTATACTGTATGTTTACTTCACTTGAACAACTGTTAGATACCTAAAAAAAAAAAAAAAAAGCTCAAGCATTGTTTACTTAATTTCTTATTTCTGCTGAGTTTTTATTTGTTCTGTTCTGCTTCTTTTTTGATTTAATTAATAACTGTTTACTTGAGTAATTACTTATCAATCAGTACAATTGAGAATTGCAATGAATATGTCTACATCATTTTTTTCTCCTTTGTAAATAGGTTCCTACTCCCTCTGTGTGGGTCTGGAGAGCCCGATTATCTGCTGTCTTGGTCCTGTGATCCAGTATCTGGCTGAGTTTAAGCTAGACAAGATTTTAATGTGTTCCAGGTACAGTACCTTACATACTTTTCATTAATGCCTAAAAGATTTAATTAAAGGTATAATTGATCCAAAAGTGAAAATTCTATCTTTATTTATTACCTTCATGTCATTCCAAACCTGTATGACTTTCTTTGTTCTGTAGAACGAAAAATTAGTTATTTAGCACAGTGTTCTGGCTGCTCTTCTCCATACAATGAAAGTGAATGGGGACTGCTGAGCTCCAAAAATGACAACAACAAAAAATGTTTTATAAAAGTGGTCCATGTACATTCATCAATGGCATGTCAAGGTCATTCAAGCTATTTAAAAACAAACAAACATGAGAATGAGTAAATTTGATGACAGAAAAACAATTACAAATGTCCTTTTTGTGTGAATTATCCATTTAAATCCTTTTTTCTGTTTTTCCCTTTGGTTTCTGTTTGGATTTCTGCTTTAACAGTGCTTGTTGCTTAGTAGTAATGCATATTTGAATAATAATAATAATAATAATATAGCAAACTCAACAGAGTGTTAATTATGTGTTCACTGTGTATTTCCTGAATGAGTTAGTGTCTGCTACACCTACACTTTCCTGTCGTTGGCTTTTGCTTCAAACACTTTGAAGAATCCAGTGGTATAGCGTGAACCTATTAGGAGACTCTCTTATTTTCCCTCCTCACCTAAAGTAGAAACATCTCACACCTGCTTCCATCAGGCACATGGATAAACGAACACCCTTGTTATTACCTAAGTATAGTGTAGCAGCAGGGAACAGAGCCGGATCTGAATCACAATGCTTGCAGCGTGTCACCCCTGATGTGTGAATGTTCAGTAACCTCCTATAATTACAGACTGATTAAGCACATTGTTTAAAGAAAAATAAGAGGCCTTGACCTTACAGACTTTCTGAAAGAGCTTTAATTAGCATGCATCATTAGCTGAAATAGGGCCTTGCTGCCTAATAGTTTGTCATGACTGTGTATTGTTGTGTCTGACTTGTTTTTCTATTTTTTGACTTGGTTTTCACGTTGCTTTTTCTGACTTGGTTTTCACATTTTTTCAAATATGTAGAAATGTGTAGATGTAATTATGAATCAGTAGCTGCTCTTGTGGAAAACACATTTTGGTTGTTCTGTGATGTTTGCAGCTCATTCAAGCGGCTGTCGAGTGATGCTGACCATATGCTGCTCAGTGCTGCTACCATGAAGAACCTGGAAATCCTGTGCAACCAGGTCAGTCTAACAGATGAAAACATGGATGATGGAATATTATAGACAAACAGTCGTACTGTTTACTTCTGGTATTAACATTCGTCTTGGGTGATCCGATCACATGTGCTCAGCCATGAAAGATTACCATTTACACAACGCATTATAAATGATTCTCCACAGACCACCTGTGATTGGTTTTTGTTAAGGGGAGGGCCTAATTTTGTGACTGCATACATCAGTGTCACTAGCCATGTTTCCATCCCGAGTTGCGAACTGAATTTGTGCGCAAAATTGAAATAATCTGTAATAAAAATGGAAGTTGCTGCAATCGGGGAAGCCACTGTGACTCTTTTTTCCTCCATCATAAATTACTTGCGTCTCAGATGAAATGCAATAAAAGCCATCATGTTATCTTGCTTTCGGATGCTGGTGTTTGGGAACACAATCATGTGAGACACTTCTGGGAGTGAATTAAACCAAATCATGCTGATGACAGATTTTGTCTCAGGCATTTCAGAACAACCAAACCAACATTTGAGATGCTGTATGATGTGATTGGTCTGCTGGTTAGTCCAGTTATCCAATCACACGCTCTGTTGCGGCAAAATCACGGGAGGTTTTTTTTGCACATCAAGGAATTTATTCAGTAAATATGCTTCCATTATAGTTTATGGCCATGTCTTCTTATCAGATTAAAAAAAATGTTTTCACCTGAATACATTTGAGCAAAAAGCTGTTCTTTCAGCTTAAAAAGGCTGTTCTCACGGCCGGTAACAGTGTGCTTTTGAGCGCTAAAAAGCCGTTTTTACGGACGGTAAGAGGAGCGCCTTCTAAGAGAGGTGAGCACACGACAGGCTGCACACAGTTCCTGTCTGTGTTGCTGCGGCCGTTTCCCTGCGTGCTTCAGCACTTTTAAAGAGCAAGTCCCTGAAAGAGCTTACACAAGTAGAGCTTGCGTCTTTTTAAAGATGACATTCTACTTGTGTGTTTCTGGATGCGGTCGTTACCTGGCACCGAGGGATGGTCACGACTCCGAGATGGTCATCTTCCCACAATGGGTACATGACTCATCCACGAACGCTGCCTCAGCGTGCTTTAAGCCCAGACATGTGATGCAGCGTTCGTGGATGAGTCATGTACCCATTGTGGGAAGATGACCATCTTGGAGTTGCGATCGAGACTCCAGTTCCTGCAACGGGCCGGAGTCCCAGTGCCGCTGCCTCGTTCCATTCCTCCTCAGAGGGTTGCTTCGGGTAGCGGCACTGGTGATCTGAGGATTACAGTGAGCGCGCTTCCTTCGGGGAACCAACCCCCTAGGAACCCTCACTCCTCCTGCACTCCGCAGTCAGTAGAGCTGCTGGGGGAGCGCGGTGGGCCATCTCAAAGGTGTGCACCATCCGTATCCTTCGGAACTCCCCCCGATGACTGAATGTCGATAGATGCATCGGAGGGTGAGCCAGATTTTTCTGGAGATGACGAGTTGGCACAGCTGCCTCCTTCGGGAACGGTGACGGTGCCCGATTCGGATCCGGAGATGATGGCTATGCTTTCCCGGGCCACCAACAGGGTCGAGCCTGTGTGGAATCCTCCACCGTGTCCCAAGCCCTCGCGGTTGGACGATTGGTATCTCGGCGTGGCACGTACTGGTTCTCAGCCACCCACCCTGGTTCCTTTCTTCCCCGAGGTGCATGCAAATACTCACTGGTACGTGGACGGCACCTTTTACTTCCTGAAACCGTTTCGGTGGGTCCTCCTCCCTCACCACCCTTGATGGCGGTGTGGCAAAGGGTTATACGCGCATCCCCCCTGTGGAACGGGCCGTTGCTATGCAACTGTGCCCTAACTCCACCTGGCGGGGGGAGCCGTCTCTCCCTTCCCGGGCCTGTAAGCACTCGTCGGATCTTACCGGCAGGGCTTACCAGGCCTGCGGGGAAGCCGCTTCCGCCTTACACGCTATGGCGTTGTTGCAGGTCCATCAGGCCAAGGCACTGAAGGACCTGCACGAGGGTGGTCACAATCCACAAGTTCTCCAGGAACTTTGTGCCGTGACGGATCTCACGCTTCGTGCAACGAAGATTATGGCGTGGTCAGTGGGTCGTGCGATGTCCACTATGGTGGTCCAGAAACGGCATCTCTGGCTGTGTCTGGCCAACATGAGGGATACGGACAAAGTACAAGTTCCCTGTGTCCCGGCCCGGCCTCTTTGGTGACGTGGTCGAGAACTTTGCCCAGCAGTTCTCGGCTGTACAGAAGCAGTCTGAGGCCATCAGTCACATCCTGCCGCGACAGTCAGCTGCTGTGTCCACCCATCCGCCACCGGCAGCACCTCAGCCTGCTTGTCGCCGAGGGCGCACCCCTGCAGCTGCTCCCGTGCCGTAGCAGCCTCCATCCAAGCGGCACCGCGGAGCCAGTCGAAAGCGGGGTGCCCAGCCCGTCCAGGCCCCCGCCAAGAAGGGTGATAAAGCCAAGAGCAAGAGGCCTTAGGACGGGTGATACAGAGATGGATGGGACTGCTCTTCAGGAGATGGTGACCGCACCACTCCTTCCCCCGGAGGAGGGCCGGGTGGTAAATCCTTTTTCATTTTGTTTCTGTTTCTGTTTTGCGGTACCCAAATTTTCAAAAAAAGAGCGGTTTCCTTCATCTCCGGGTCCAAAGAGGGTTCGGAGAGCAGTGGGAGGTCAACAATCTCTCCACTCTCATCCCCCTCTTCTATCGCCAGCAGGCAGCAGCGCGTGGTTTGAGAAGGCAACCAAAGCCTCCCCTGTGCCCTCTGTCAAACCGTGGAACCAGGTAAGTGTTGCACAGCACACTCAGACCTCGCTTCAGGCCGCCTCGCAAAGAGAGCCCCCCAAGCTGCGTCCCTGCGTTCCACCTCGCTGCCCCACTGCGGGTACTCCTATGGTCCCTTTGATCCAGCTTCTACAGTCCCTACTTCATTGTACTCAAGAAAAGCGGTGGGTTACGACCGATCTTGGACCTGCGAGTTTTGAATCGGAGCCTCCACAAGCTACCGTTCAAAATGCTCACGCAGAAACGCATTTTCGAGTGCATCTGTCCCCAAGATTGGTTTGCAGCGATCGACCTGAAGGACGGGCACTTTCATGTCTCGATTCTCCCTCGACACAGGCCGTTCCTGCGCTTTGTGTTCGAGGGTCGAGCATATCAGTACAAGGTCCTACCCTTCGGGCTGGCCCTGTCTCCCCGCGTCTTCATGAAAGTCATGGAGGGAGCCCTTGTTCCCATGAGAGAACAGGGTGTTTGCATCCTCAACTATCTCGACGACTCACCTCAGCCAGTTGAGCCTTCAGGTCAACTGGGAAAAGAGCAAGCTCTCCCCTGTGCAGAGGATCTCTTTTCTCGGTATGGAGTTGGATTCGGTCGAACAGACAGCACGCCTCACAGAGGAACATGCTCAGTCGGTGTTGAACTGTTTGAATACGCTCAAAGGCAGGACAGCGGTCCCACTGAAATTCTTTCAGAGGGTCCTGGGGCATATGACAGCCACAGCGGCAGTAACCCCGCTCGGTTTGCTTCATATGAGACCACTTCAGCACTGGCTTCATGGCCGAGTCCCAAGATGGGCGTGGCAACGCGGCACGTTCCGAGTGGCAATCACTCTGGAGTGCCGCCAAGCCTTCAGCCCGTGGTCGGACCCCTTGTTTCTTCGGGCAGGAGTGCCCATAGAGCAGGTGCCAGGAGAGTGGCCACTCCACCCCCAGGTGGTCCAGCTGATTTGGAGAGAGTTCGGGGAGGCTCAGGTAGACCTGTTTGCCTCGCCAGAAACCTCTCACTACAGATGCACTGGCACACAGCTGGCCCCAGGGCCTTCGCAAATATGCGTTTCCCCCGGTGAGCCTACTTGCACAGACCTTGTGCAAAGTCAGGGAGGACGAGGAGCAGGTCCTGCTAGTTGCGCCCTATTGGCCCAAACGGACCTGGTTCCCGGAACTCTCACTCCTCGCAACAGCCCCTCCCTGGCGCATCCCTCTGAGGAAGGACCTTCTTTCTCTGAGACGGGGCACCCTTTGGCACCCACGTCCAGAACTCTGGAAACTCTGTCTGGTTCCTGGATGGGACTCTGAGGTTCTAGGTGACTTACCCCCTGAGGTACTTAACACCATGACTTCGGCACGTGCACCATCTACGAGACGTGCTTACGCCTTGAAGTGGAACCTGTTCATCAAGTGGTGCTCTTCTTGCCGAGAAGACCCCCGAAGATGTTCGATCAGAGTCGTGCTTTCCTTCTTGTAGCAAGGGTTGGAGCGTAGGCTGTCTCCCTCCACCCTCAAAGTTCATGCTGCCGCTATATCCGCATACCACGACCACATCGATGGCAAGTCTGTTGGTAAGCACGACCTGGTCGTCAGGTTCCTTAGGGGGGCGAGACGGTTAAATCCTCTTCGACCCCCCTCCATACCCTCTTGTGACCTTGCTCTGGTGCTTCGAGCACTGCAGAATGCTCCCTTTGACCCCTGCAGTCAGCAGACTTAAAGATTCTGTCGATGAAGACTTTGCTGCTGGTTGCATTGGCCTCCATCAAGAGGGTAGGGGACCTACAGGCATTTTCGGTCGACGGATCGTGCCTGGAGTTCGGGCCGGGCGACGGCCATGTGGTACTGAGACCCCGGCCTGGCTATGTGCCCAAGGTTCCTACCACTTCCATCAGGGACCAGGTAGTGAGCCTGCAAGCGCTGCCCCCAGAGGAGGCAGACCCAGCCCTGGCTTTGCTCTGTCCAGTTCGCGCTTTGCGACTGTACTTAGACAGAACTCAAAGCCTCAGGACCTCAGACCAGCTCTTTGTCTGTTACGGAGGCCAGCAGAAGGGAAAGGCTGTCTCCAAGCAGAGGATGGCCCACTGGATAGTGGACGCCATTGCCTTGGCTTACCAAGCACAAGGCGTGCCCTGCCCGCTCAGGTTGCGTGCTCACTCTACGAGAGGTGTTGCATCCTCCTGGGCACTGGCTTGTGGTGCCTCGCTGACAGACATTTGTAGAGCTGCGGTCTGGGCGACACCTAACACGTTCGCTAGATTCTATAGCCTTCGTGTCGAGCCGGTCTCCTCCTGTGTTCTCACCTCAGGTCAGAGGCACGGAGAGGCCTCGGCTTAGTGTCGGCTTGCTGCACATGTGCTTATTACTCCAGAGAGTCCTTACAAGGCAGACCCTGTTGAGTCGTCCGGCGGAGCGTCTGGCGCCAGGCCTATTCTCCGTTGTATCCTTGAGAACCGGTTCTGGGGTTGGGTACCATATGTGTGACCCTACAGGGATCCCATATATGTAGTTCCACGGTTGCTCCTAAACGAAGCCCGTGTCTTTCCTTCTGGGAGAACCCATCTCTCATCAGCTTGGAGTCACCCCAGTACTTTCATATGTAGTACAGCCCTACGGGGTTAGTCCATATGTACTTTTCCACATAACTCCTTCGGGGAAGGATGTGGCTTCCGAAGCGTTCCTTTCCCAGCGAAAGGGTACGCTTTCCCAGTGTTATCCAATAGTCTCACTGAATGGGTTTTTGGGGAACAGCAGTGATCGACACTCTCTGTGTTAGCCCTGGCCCACCGTCCTTAGGTAAGGGGGTTCAGGTGGCTTACAACAGAGCGCTGGAAGGGGGCAGCTCCTGTGGCACTTTGGTAGGGATTCCTATTCGTCGGTCTGTCTGACGTACGTCGAACGTGACCGACTGAATGGGAACGTCTCGGTTACAAAGGTAACCCTCGTTCCCTGAAGGAGGGAACAGAGACGTACGTCCTGTCGCCACAGTCGCTGGACCCCGCTGATGCTGCCGCCTAACCTGTTTGGCTCCTCAGCGAAAACCTGAAGATGCAACGCACCTGCTGCTCATTATATACTGCTGCATATGATTGCATGCCAATGTGCATTGGCTCGTTTTAGTTACACTCGAAGCAGATTGGCCTCTCTAGCGAGATTCCTATTCGTCGGTCTGTCCGACGTACGTCTCCGTTCCCTCCTTCAGGGAACGAGGGTTACCTTTGTAACCGAGACGTTAATACATGAACTAATGTTTAACTAATGAACCTTAATGTAAAGTGTTACCAACTTAATAAAAACATACTAAATGAAACAATAATAATAGACTATAGACTATAACCTGTAACCTTTCAACAACCAGCTCTTGTTTTTTTTTGTTTGTTTGTTTTTTTTTTTTTTTTTTTTTTTTTAATATCTCTGCCCCAGCTGAATGTCAGTACAAGGCAAATTATTTTGAGAACAGAATATCCATATGACAACTTTTGTTAGGCATGGACTGAAGATAGTCTGACTCCATTTTGGTGAAGATCAGACAAAATTTGTACTAGGATTATTACTGAAATCTGTTTTGCAGTAGTAAACAGTACACCTCTTTTGCTTACATTGAAACACACTATCCATTACAGTGGACAAATTTAAACAAAATCCAGAGTAAGAAATGTAACTTTACATTATGATATTGTGAATTGATTTAATGTGAACTGTCAACTTTGAAGAGGTCTTTTTATGTAGTTTTCCGATGTAAATGGCAATTATAATTTAAATTATGCAGTTTTCTTTGCCTTGTGTTACAGACTGCCTGGAAAATAACATAGGCATTTGTATCTTGATAGTGAAGTGATTTATCCATTATCTAGGATGTCAGTTTGGATTTAATGATGACTTCCTTTTCATTGCTGTCAGACCACAGGTTCAGTAAAAGGCAGTCTGCTCTGGGTTCTGGATCACACTCAGACTCCATTTGGGAAGAGACTGTTAAGAAAGTGGGTGAGCCAGCCGCTGAAATCTGTGATGTGAGTCATTATTTAATTTTATTATCATGTAATCGCTGCGATTTGAATGCTAGTATGTAACATGGACAGTGTTTGCAGTGCTGAATAGAAGTGGTATAGGATAGTAGGATAATCCAAGTCCTACAATATTTTGCAAATGGAGGAACTTTGCACCCCTCTTCTCAGCCACTGACGGGATTACAATTTCATTCTGGTTCGATTGAAAAATCCCCCATGGATTATGTGGAAACACTACTGCATATAAAAATGGATAAACTGCCATAAAATTCAAGTTTTCATTCTGAGAGTTAATTCTATTAGGATATTACTCAAATTTAAATGTTTGTTTTATTTCTCCAGAGTTAAATTGGCAAGGCATTGGCAATCTGATGCCATCTTTATATGCCTTCTAAAGATTGTAGGGGATTGTTTGGATCTATGTGACGTAATGCATGCTTGCAAAGATCTGATTATGTTTGTGGAGAATAAATATATTAGATTCCATATTACTATAATTTAATCTTTAAATCCACATATTTTTCTGCCAAAGCTCTTAACAGACATAGTGGGGAATGTTTTTGAATTGAGACACAGAATATCATGCCACTGAATGTCCATGTAAATGCTTGCATGTTGTCTGTGAAAGAAGTGGGCAATTCAATCAGATCGATATATTATTGATGCAGTATTCTTCATGTGTGTCTTCTGACATACATGGAATGATCTTAAACTTTTACAAGCCTCACAAATTTTATCAAGAAATGTTGTTTTTTTTTGTTGTTTTTTTTTTTAGAAATTAATACTTATATTCAACAAAGATGCAGTAACGACATTATAAAAAGTGTTATATGTATAAATGCTGTTCTTTTAAACGTTCTTTTCATCAAAAAATCCTGAAAGAAACCATCACGGTTTTCACAAATATAATAAGCAGCACAACTGTTTTCATCACTGATCATAAGAAATGTTTCTTAAGCACCAAATCAGCATATTAGAGTTATTTCAGAAAGATCATGTGACACTGAAGGCCGGTGTAATGATGCTGCAAATTCAGCTTTCCATCACAGGAATAAATTATTTTAAAATATTACAATAGAACAATTAACTGTAATGATATTTCACAATACAGTTTTTTTTTTTTTTTTTTTTTTTTTTACTGTAAATGCAGCCTTAGTGAGCATAAGATACTTTTTTAAAAATATTTAAAAAATCTTACTGACCCCAAACCTTTGATTAGTAGTGTACATATTTAAAGCCACTTCTCAAAAGATACAGCAATATATCTGTTAAAAATATTTTCTTGCAGTACTAACTGATTATAAAACAGCCAAAACTAAATAATATATGTAAAACAAAGACATTTTGTTCTGCAACAAAAAAATGCCTTTGGATACCACTGAAGTCAAGAGCACACTTCAAGACTGAAGCTTGAAGCTTATTTTGATCACAGGTGCTACATTAGATTTAAGAGTTCTATGTTGAACATAAAAGTTTGGAAAAAACAATATAAACTTCTTTATCAACACAACATCTTTTTTTTTTAATGTATGCTTTTATGAAACAACATTAAATAATGAAGTAGACTGTCATTTTATCATTTATAGTCTTTATTAAAAGAAGGTATTTATTCGAGTATGCCACAGCTCTCTTATGCAGCAGAAAAGCACAACATGAGCTGTTAGGGTTACACTGCTGCTTCACTTACACTCTGCTTCTGTGTGTTGTATCACAAGCTGGTTGTGATCCAGTGGTTTTTATGGTTTGTGTACATAGCATCTGTTGACTATAATTCCTCCAATCCCTACTACTATGCCTGCTTTTGTTTATGCTATTTTTCAAATCCTCTTTCTCTCTCTTTCTTTCTCTCTCAGTGATATCCAGGCTCGTCAGGAGGCAGTGGCAGAAATTTTGTGTTCTGAATCCAGTGTCCTTCCCTCTCTTCAGTCTTTGCTAACTCGTCTGCCCGACCTCGAGAGAGGACTTTGCAGTATCTACCACAAGAAAGTAAATCCTGTAGTACTTAAACAGTATCTGTTTGAAACAATTATTCTGCACAGGTCCACCAGGAAGCCCCCTTTCATTTGCAATTCAAAATTAGTTCAAAACAGTGGGAACCGTATATTTTAGACTTTAGTGGCCATGGTCACACAAAAAGTGTCTGTCATGTTCTGTCTGACAGTGAAAAACTTTCAAAGCCAGAATTGATTTTAGCTGATGGAAAGTTCTATATTTTCCTTTCTTTTTTTTTTTCTTTTTCTTTCTTTTTCTTTTTTTTTCTTTTTTCTTTTTTTTTTTTTTCAAACATCATTCCATTTGTTTCTGGAATCAGGCAGGAGGTTGAAGGGATGGTGCTTAATGGCGTGTTTCTGTTGAATGGCTCTATTAGCATAATGACAAGAGTGAGAGCAGGAATGGGAATGATTATTGTTTTGTAGCATGTGTGGAGAGACAGAATGTCCTCAATAACCCTGCCTCACCTGCCTGTTTCTGTCATCTCATTGTCCTTCTTTTTTATAAACACACATTCATCAAAAACAAAATTTAGAATTTATGAAACAAAATGTCCAGCGTTAAAGGTCTAAATGTAGTTTTGTACAAAAACTTTATTGTTGGTAGATTAAAATCATTAAGGTGCGGTTTCCCGGACAGAGATTAAGCCTAGTCCTAGAATAAAATGGCCCTTTAAACCAGATTAACAGAAATCTGCTTTCTCTGTCATGGTTTTAAATAGTCCTAGACTTAGTCTAGTCCAGAGTTTAATAAGCTGATTTCCTGGAGGAAGACTAGAGCTACTTCAGGACTAAATTGAGGCTTAAATTAAACCTTTAACTTTAGATTAACGTTGTGTTTCAAAGAAGAGACATGTATTACTTGGATATATATCGATATTGATATACACTGTGTGTGTGTGTGTGTATGTGTATATAAATATAAATATAAATATATATATATATATATATATATATATATATATATATATATATATATATATATATATAATCTATATATATATTTTTTTTTTGATGCTGTTCACTTTTATTTAAACAATTTATTTTGATTTAACAGCATTGTTTCTGGTTCAGATGTGATTGCTTTATGTTAAATTGACATGAAATGGTTACTAGAACTCACTTGATGTTTTCATTTTGAAATAACATGTTTCAGTCAAGTAACCCAATCAAACAGGACTTTCACTTCCCATCATGCTTTGCACCAGGCTGAATTGGGAGAGTAAATGTTGAAAAAATGTTATTTTATGCATTTTTAGAAAGATGAGAATATGGAGAGACTTCTTACTGTTTAATGTTCCATTATGTAAAAGTTTTTGTTATGTTAGTGTTTTTTAGAGATTACCGTTGTGGTGAAGTGTAGAGCTTGTGCTTGGGATAAGGACCTGCTAACAAGATTTGCCTTTTTTTTATATAATGAAGCAACCACTATGATAGTGTTTTGGATCAAACCAGTATCATTTCTAGACTGCCAACACCAATTATCACATGTGTAAATAGTTACGTTTAGTTTGTTGCTATGCAAAGGACAAAACAAAAGCATTAATAATCATAGGATTATTATATATATAGAATTAATCTATTTAAATAGAATTCATTACAAACAGTTTTCCAGGCATTACTTTTTTTCACACCTGATGTATTTGCTTGCTTTAAAAGAACTGTCTCTTGTTTAGTAAAGTTTTTTTTTTTTTTTTTTTTTTTTTTTTTTTGGATTGCAGTCTTTTTCTGCTGCCATTGTTTTCCTTGGATTTGCTTCTCAGTTCCATGCAATTTTAAGCTTTTCTTGGTTCATTCCATGTTTTCTAGGCAACCTCTCTTATGCTAATTTAGGTTAGCACAGTTGGTTTTAAATTAATCTAGTTTATTTTAATTCAGGACTCCATAGTCCAGGTTTTAGGAATCTGTGTTACAGAAAGCCATTTTTTAAGCCATGATTAACTATTCTAGATTAAGGCCTATCCTGGCTTAATTTAAACCCTGTCCGGGAAACCACCCCTATACATCAAGGATGAGACTTAATAACCTAAAAAAAAAAAAAACAGTATTTCTCAGTATTTGTGTTTTTTGTAGTTTTCAAAGTAGCATTTCCGTCATAAATTAAATGTATGTACAATAATAAGGGTCAGAGAGTGTTTGCATAGATCTACAGGGGACTTTCACACTTTTTTAATGAGCAAGGAGAGTGGATATGCATTGCCTTATTATAGTGTATAATGTTTAGTAGGAATGACTAACGTTAAGCCTTTGGGAAATGGCCTTGATGTTTATAAACATACACAAGATCAAGCAGAGATTTAATTGGCTCCTTGGTGCTTACTGTCATCAAAATATGGAAATTACAGATTGCATACACATGAGCCATTGCGTTTGACGTATAATGATTAATGATGCCCAGTAGTAAGTTACGACTAAGCATTATTATTTCTTCTGGTAATCAATAGTTTTAGGGTTTTTTGTTTCATTATTAATGAAGTAAAGCAAATTGAAGGGAATTTGTTCATTATTCACAGTCTTTGAAGAGTTCATATCTTGAAAAATATTCTATATCATTTAAAGTGCTGTTAGGCTTTCAATGAGTCATATCATAAAATCAAATCTGAAATGTAATCATTTGAAATAAGCATTGTAACTTTCATATTAACTTGTAACTTTTCAGTCCAAACGCACCATTCATTGAAACTAATCTGCAAAAATGACTCGTTCTGTACAGATTTAAAAGCATTTAAACACTTGCACACAAGACCATGTTTAATTGTTTTCTAAACCTGTCACAGTGTTATGAAGAGTTTACAAAGAGGCTGTTAATTTTTGATATGACCCCATCATGAGAAGTAGAATGTGTACTTCAATATATTTTAAAGACTGTACATGAAAGTTTTCCTGTGTTTTTGTTTTGTCTGTGTCTTGTCAGTGCTCTACTCAGGAATTTTACCTCATCACCAGCACTCTCTCTCGTCTGAGCACTGAGCTTCAAGCCCTAATGCCTGCCATCCAATCACAGCTCAGCTCTGCCCTTCTAAAGAACCTCCTACTGGACACACCTCAGCTTCTAAGCCCCGCCCACAACTTCTTGAAAGTACTGGATGAGAAAGCCGCAAAGTGCGTTAAATCTTTTGACAACTTCAAGAATATTCACCTTTACCTGTGTATTTTTCCAAATCCAAATACTGTACATGCAATACATAAAGAAAAGAATCTGATGCAAAAATGCTTTTTATTCTGTATGTAGCTTTTCTGATTAGATATCTCTGAAATGTGTCCTTTTAGGACGGGTAATAAGACAGAAATGTTTGTGGATCTGACTGACTTCCCAGTGATCCAGAACAGAAAAGAGGAGATCCAGAGTGTCCTATCAGACATAATGGAACACCGGCGAGAGGTTCGGCTGGTGTTAAAAAAACCGTCTTTGGATTATACAACAGTGTCTGGCCAGCAGGTAATAGCATCAAGGATCTCCATCTCATCATCTTTTTAACTCCTGTCTTTTAAACGAGCTTCAAGAACTGAGCATTTTAACACCTAATACATTCCACGAATATGCTACACTTTATTTTTGCATTCGAGGCAGAATTTACACAAAGTGCACACATTTCAACTGCTAACCCCAGTTACTTAAGTTATTTTAAGAAAAAAATATAAAATATCCAAAAAACACTAAAACAATGTTATATATTTTGTTGACTTGGGTACTTGGATTATCCCAAATGATTCAAACAATGTTTAAATACAGAGAAATCAGCTATTTTAACCAGTATAATGGCCCGTGTCATTGCGTTGCCTGTCAATGACGTCATATCAGCGTTACCCTCGATTTCCAGATTTACTTTCGTAGAAACCATAGAAACACCAAAAAGTCTTTAATATATTATGCTTTTTATTAGACAGGTGAGCAACTGTTTGGATACCTTTATCAACAGAAAACTAACCATTGTTATATAGTTCAACACGGTTAGTCTGTTTGAATCTTGATTTACCGCGATTAACATGTTTGTACCATGCCTCAGAGACAACATAATTTTGTCAAGTGGCTAACATAGCATAATCAGAAAGAACTTTATTTGTAGTAACAGTAATACAGCATTTTCTCCACCATACACTATATTTTTAAATTAATTGCATGCCATTTAGCAACACAAGTCATCCAGCTTTTATTAATTTATTTTTATATAATATAATTTATTTATTAATTTATTAGCTTACTGCAGTGTGCAACAAGTGTCTCGTACCAGCCACCGAGCGAACGCACAGAGTAACGTTATAACATCATTTTCAACACACACTGAAACGTATTTAGTATGATTGTTTTGACCAAGTAAAACAGTGTTGTGTTACCCCACAATTTTAATTCATCAAATAAAGTGAACTGTATGAATAGTAATTTAGCACTTGTGGATGTTTTATTAGAAAGAATTAAAATAGTGTGAATTTAAGTGATCAAACGTACAGTAACTGTAATAAAGTTGAAGAAGGGAAGAAGGAGCTTGGGTGTTAAACATAAATTTAATCGTAAAATGAACAACAAATGAAAAGAGCGGCACTAGCGGCCGACTGCGGCATGTAAGCATAATAAAAACAGCAATGTAAATTGTTTTGGCCCTGCTTCATACCACAGTAATGTTAAAACTTTAATACATTAGCTTACCCATGAACACGATTTCTGCCTGAGTTCCGTCAGATTGGTTTCCAAAGGCTGTGGAGGTGAAGACTACAACTCCCATGATTCCACGCTCATTCACGGCTTCGTTAAGCTACACCTGTTATTGTTTTGAAAAAGCGCTTCGTAGCGCAAAATGTTGAAATTCAACTGTTACCTGTTACATTTTTTTTTTAAATACTGTATAAATTAGAAGACACAATGGTCTCATTATCAGTTGTCTACAATTACTACCTTTTCTACATTACATACAACCTTGCAAAAGCTATTTTACTAATTTTATTCTACTGTAGATATACTGTTGAATACTGCCTTACTAGAAGATGACAACTACAAGGACAATGTCTGAAATGTTTCAGTTTGTATGCAGCTCAACATCTGTTTCTCCATCTGCTCACTGTTGCCATTCCCTCATGAATACACAACAGTTTTTCCACCTAAGAGTATAGACCCCGGCCATACCACTTTCTCCCACCATCTATGGCCGAGTCTAGCATTGCTATGCTTTTGAATATCAGCATACAATCTGGTCCACTTGTCATCTCATTCTGGCCTAGAACCACAAGAGACTGTATGACTGACGCAGGCGGCCAACCACAGTTTCATTTTATGTGCCATGTAGGGACGGATTTGGGAGTTGATACCATAATAATAGACTAGTGTGTGAAAAAAAACTCACTAGAATAACAGCAGTGTTGTACAGAAAACAGAGGAAATGTTTGTATGTTTTCCCAGTGTACTCCTAGAAATCTCTGTCGGATTTTTTTAATTTTTTTTATGCAATATGCATTCAGTACATAACTACAGAACTGATTTGACTATAACCATCATTAAGACAAACAAATGAGACCATGAGAATATGGGGGACTTTAATGGTATAGTCCACCCAAAAAATGAAAATTCTGTTGTCATTTACTCACGCTCATGTTGTTCCAAACTCGTATGATTTTCTCTCTTCTTTCTGGACCCAAAAGAAAATATTTTGAAGAATGTTGGTAACAGTTTTGGTGACCATTGACTTGCATAGCATGGACAGAAAACAAACAAACTCTTGAGACATTTCTCAGAATATCTTCTTGGTGTTCCACAAGAGAAATCATACAGGATTGGAATGACATTAGGGTGAGTAAATTATGACGATTTTCATTTTTGGAAGTTGTCCTTTCGATCTTTGAGAAAATTATTGTTACTATGTAATGTGATAAATACAGTGTCCATGTTGCGCAAAACATTACGTTTATAAAATTATATTTTTTAACTGAAATTGTGAGCTAATAATTTTCAGCCTTTAATACTGTGAGTATCTGGTCTTCACCATAGTAAAATCCAACAAAGGTTTTCAGACAGTCTACAATAATTTGACAATGATTTGTCTCTTTTTCTTTCTTAGTTTCTCATTGAAGTAAAGAACAGTATGTCATCCATAGTCCCGTCAGACTGGGTCAAAATCAACAGGTAGGCACCATTGTTGAGAAATTGGATCACTTTGTCTCTGAAAATCCATCATCTTACCTATGTACTACTTTTTGAGAGAGCTTTTACCAAGTGTCCTCTCCCATATAATTTGTATTTCAAAGTAGCTGGTTCCAGTTATTTAAGCTGTACAAAAACAATCCAAAAACTGCTTGATATTGTAAACTAGTATTTGTTATTATATTATTTTAATTTATTATGAGAATTGTAATCACACTGGCTTGTAGCGCAAGTTGTTTTACATTTTAATGCACTTTGTTATTCTTGTAGTTATTTATCTATAGTGGCTAATGAATCGGAAGTCCTGCACATTCACAGGGAATAGCTTTCTTCTACATTGAAAAGTAGGTTGGATACAAATCAATTTTAGCATTTAAACATGCTTTTTATCCACAGCACTAAGGTTGTTGGCCGCTATCACACTCCATTCATTGTGGAGAAACATCGGTGCCTGCAGCAACTACGTGAGCAGCTGGTTATTGACTGCAATCACGAGTGGATCAGTTTCCTTCAGTATGTAACTTTGAAATATGATAAAAATCCTTTTTATAGCAGCCCTTTTGATTGTCTGAGATGCTTTCAGCAATTTGTTTCAGTGTCGACTTTCAGATCAGGAAGCTGCAGTAGTAATTGAATCATATAAAACCTGTTTTGTCTTTCACTTTCTGACCCAACAGTGCTCGTTCTCTCTTTCTCAATAGCCTTCTATCTTTTTTGCCTTGCAGGCTATTTGGGGACCATTACTACATCCTGAGGAAAGCAGTGTGTCACCTAGCAACCATGGACTGCCTCTTCTCATTGGCCCAGGTTGCTAAAGAAAATAATTACTGCAGGTGTGGTAATGAAGTTGGCTTTTTATTCCCATATTCTCTGCTGACTTCCTGTCCTCTCTCATATTTCAAACCTAATCATATGCACAAGCACGCATATTCCCTCATAAATTGCCCAGTTCGGCAAATTAAATATATTAAGCTTTGTTTCCAAGTCTTTTATTCTTTTTGAACATTCAAAAGTCACATATATGTAGTTCTGGGAGCAATTGTGGGGACTTTTCCCAGATTTTTTATCTTTTTTGGCACAACATAGTGCAATAAAATCAATCATTTCCGAGCATCTACAAAGAAGTTCTATTTCTCTTTTGTGTTTCGTGAGAAGCTCATAAAGCATCTTACATAAGCTTTCATAGATGAGTGAAAGTAAGGGGACCCAGGAGCCCCCACATCTCCGTCTCTCCCTGGCCCGAATTGAGTCCAACAGTAGGATGAATCCCACCCCCATGCAGTATAGAGCCCACTCCATATCCCTCTGACAGTCTGTGTGGGGGAGTGGATTTGACTTTGAAAGCAGAGGTTTCCGCCAACTACTCCCCCTCTGCTCCTTACCGCCTCCCCCTCCCGCCTGTTCTGCAGAGCACCAGAGCTTATCCTCTCCCTCTAGACTTTTCAAAAGTATGTTGAGCTGATACCATAAATTCAAACTCTTATATGTAAGGTGTCGTGCCAAAACGGCGTTCGCAAAACTTTATGTTGGCGAATTCATTCTTGAATTTTTGTGTCAGCTTATCTAAATATGTGAGCACTCTGTTTTTTTTTTGTGTGTGTGTTTAATGCATCTTTTTTTGCATGTCCTGAACATAGGCCTGAGATTCTTGAAGATAAAAGTCAGATTTTGATCACAGCCGGCAAGCATCCGGTCATCACCTCGCTGATGGGAGATCAGGATCAATATGTCCCCAATGACACTCACTTACAGGTGAAAATATCCATCGAGTTTTTTTTTTCTTTTCTTTGAGTACTGGTACTATTGCATCTTAATGGATTAGTTGACCCAAAATGAGAATTCATTTGCACACCCTCATGTGACTTCAAACCTCACTAAAGGAAATGTTTTTAAATAATGTGCTTGTTGTTGCTCATTTTGCTTTTTTGAAGCTTTAAAGCTTCCAAAAGGACACAAAAGCAGCATAAAGGTATCATAAAAGTGGTTGAAATGACTCATCCACTATATTCTAGGTCTTCTGATTAGAAATGCACAATATGTACCATCTCTGTTATTAGCTGTTATTTAGAATTTTTTTCAACTCATCAAAATAAAAAATGTACATTTCTTTTTTTTTTCCTTTTTTTTTTTTTTGCATTTAGATGGTCTTTTCCATCATCTAACACTCATTTAATAATTAAAAACACTAATAAATCTCAAAATAAATATCCATTTTTCATACTTGACATTTTGATGTTGTGATGATTAAATTCACTTGACAGATTTTTTTTTTGTTTTTAGTGTAGTGTATTTTTTTTTTTTTTTTTTTTTTAAATCTATTTTAATTATTGATCAATTCCTACCTCTCATAGCTTAAATTTAAAGGGTTAGTTCACCCAAAAATGAAAATTCTGTCATTAATTACTCACCCTCATGTCTGTATGACTTTCATTCATCTTTGGAACACAAATGAAGATCTTTTTGATAAAATCTGACAGCATTCTATCCCTCCATAGACAGCAAGACAACTACCACTTTGACGTTTCAAAAAGTTCATAAAGAGATCGTAAAACTCATCCATATGAATTGAGCGGGTTAGTCCAAATTTTTCAAAGAGACACAATCACTTTATATGATGAACAGATTTAATTTAGGCTTTTGCCCACATATAAACCTTGATCAGCGAACATAAACAGAAGCTCAACCGAACCTGAACGACGCACAAGATTACACCTCTTCCGGAAGCTCAAACGTGCTGAGTAACACACGAGAATGAGCCTTATTGGTTAAGCAGCACGTTTGAGCTTCCGGAAGAGGTTTGATGTTGTGCGTCATTCAGGTTTGGTTGAGCTTCTGTTTATGTTCGCTGATCAAGGTTTATATGTGGAACAACATGAGAGTGAGTAATTAATGACAGAATTGGGTGAACTAACCCTTTAAGTTGTTATTCACTGATAGATCTTTTTGTCCAGCAAGTTGTAAACTGCTAATCTTGAGAACCGCATCGGTCTGGTTCATTCACACTGGTTTTGTGAACTGGATAAAGTGATTCATTGAAACAGCCCAACTCAAAATAATCATTTACCCTCCAATTCTGTTTCATGCCACTAGTGGTGCAGAAATTGCACACTTCACCTTAGATCCATATTCATGAGCTATATTAATATCTGTTCCTCCACGTTCTCATTAACAACTCCTTTTCATATAATGCCTTTGGGGCCTTTAGATCTTAGAGATTTTATTAAACTTGATTATCATTCTGGCATTTAATTTCATCTTTAAAATAATGGTGAGGGAATCTGTGTTCAAGCCAAAGTAATCATTTTTACTTCACCTGTAGGAAAATGCTATTGAACCAGCAGCCAAACCTTTTGTATCGGCCACCCACTCTGCCATGCCGATTAGCATATGTTTTTTAATACCTTTGTCATTTCTTGCTTTCTCTCTTTCCACCCACCCAATCATTGGGCTTCCATTCAAAGCGTGAGTCAGGCTTTAATAAAGCCGTCTTACTGGGACACCGTAGTTTTCTTCACATTACTTGTCATATGTCCATTCACTCAAGACATTTTTCTTAAAATCCTTCAACAGACATTAGTTGTCACTCAAAATTTGGGCACTTATAAAAATGTCTGAATATCATTGAAAACTATAACCAAGTGGTGTATGCAAACAAATTATGTTTATGAGCTAATCTGAGGCATTTTTGCAATGACTTTTAACCAACTCTGTTCAGTAGTCCTTTGAGAAAACATCATAAAGGCAGGAGTATTGTTGCCATAGCTCCACAAACATTTCCTCCATTGTAAAATTCCAACTAGCAGGAATAATAGCCTTGTCTCTTTCACTTTGGCTGTTTCGAATGAAATTCAGCTTGTTTGAAAGCATGTATGAAGGTGCTTCTGTGCTCCTATTGGTCAGTGTCATAGATGTGATGGAACTCGTCGTAAACGACCAAAAAAAAAATTAAACATGCTAGTCTTGCTGTCGTGACATTGTGAAGCATCACAGACTCGGCATCGGTTGTCGTCCACTATGACACACTCACGAGATGAAACGATTGAATCTTGCATCCTTACGGCCATTGTCATTTACGAATCCCCACAACACCCTACGTCAAGCAGATTGTGCCAAAAACGGGCTGAAATCGTGTAGTCTGAACCAGGCATTAAAGGATTAGTCCACTTTCAAATAAAAATTTCCTGATAATTTACTCACCCCCATGTCATCCAAGATGTCCATGTCTTTCTTTCTTCAGTCGAAAAGAAATTAAGGTTTTTGATGAAAACGTTCCAGGATTATTCTCCTTATAGTGGACTTCAATTGGCCCCAAACGGTTGAAGGTCAAAATTACAGTTTCAGTGCAGCTTCAAAGGGCTTTAAACGATACCAGGCGAGGAATAAGGGTCTTATCTAGCGAAATGATCTGTCATTTTCTAAAAAAAAATAAAAAATTATATATGTTTTAACCATAGACGCTCATCTTGAACTAGCTCTCTTCTTCTTCTTCTTCTTCTCTATTAGAATAACGGCAGTGTAGAGTTAGAGTTAGAGTATACTTTATTGTCCTTTACAGGAAATTTGCTTTAAATTTGTTTAATACACAATCATACACACCCAACACACAATAAACAATGAAGAGAGGAGAGAGAAAAAAAAACAAAACAAAAAAAACCCTACATCTTACTATTTAAAATATCAATAAATACAGGTAAAAATAATTTTGTGTAACGGTTGCTCTTACAGAGTGGGACTCTGTAACGTTTCCCTGATGGCAGAAGTTGATACATTGGGAATAAAACATGGTTAGGATCACTCACTATTGTCTGTGCATTCTTAAGGACCAGTGATTCATAAATTAATTGAAATGATGTATACTCTTTTACACCTATAACCTTCATTGCAGTTTTAACAAGACGTGCAAGCTGCGATTTTAATTGGACTGAAAGATTGCCATACCACGCTTGCATTCCATAATTTAATAGACTACCTAAGACTGCTTGATAAAATAGTTGCATAATTCTCTGATTTACAACAAACAACCTAAGTCTTCTTAAAAAATACAGTCGTTGCTGGAACTTTGAGCAGAGATAGTTAATGTGGGCTTTCCAAGTAAATGAAGAGTCAACGACCACGCCTAGATACTTATAGATATCCAACTGTTCGATGATATTATCATGAATGATTACTGGACTGTAATCACCAAATCTTTTAGGGTCCACTATAATTTCCTTAGTTTTTGAAACATTTATAATAAGATGATTTACATTACACCACTGCACAAAATTCTCTATTTCAGACTGCTAACCTGATATATCCTGAGCTTTTCCTAACAGACTTAAAATTACAGTGTCATCAGAGTATTTAATAATATAATTATTCTTATTTCTACTAGAGCAATCATTTGTATGTAAAGTAAACAAAATAAGAGAGCAAACGCAACCTTGAGGGGCACCAGTACTAATAGATTTAATATCAGAAAGTGTACTTTTACATATTGAGTACGATTTGTTAAAAAAGAAAAAAGCCACTTAATAATAAAATGGTTAACATTACTATTTACAAGCTTAGCTAGGAGTAACTGTGGCTGAAGCGTGTTAAAAGCTGAGCTAAAATCTACAAAAAGTAGTCTTCAGGAGCAAGTCCTAACGACCCAAAACATAAGGGGAGAACTAAGCTCGACCGGGACAAGCAAAGCCAAACTTGAACAATAAAGGCGATATGAAACAGCACCAAAAACAGTGAGGATTCCCAGAAGAGCCTGGAGAATCTGAACAGCTCAGAGATGGAGGTAAACAGAAAGTGAAACTTAACACCATCTAGATAACGTACCCAAGGAGGCTCAGAGGAGCCAACTACTTAGACGTGAGAATATATATTGCAAGCTTGGAATACTCGTTCGCACAGCAAACAGGAGCCGTGTGCTCAGCATATCACTGATCTACCCTTAAATAAAGGGGAGCACAACATAACGCTACCGGGATGGCGAGGAGGCCTCGTGAAAGGCCTGCTACTCCCAATAAACACGACCTCAGGCCCGGGTTGCCAATGCTAGAGCTCTAGGGGAACGAACTCCAATTACCAATAGGAATGAGAATAATGCATTCGACCTTAGCAGTATAGGTGTAAAGCATGCATGGGGCATAGAGCTTGAATGTAAAGAAAGAGAGATCCAGGGGATCCCAGAGAGACTCAAAGGAGCTAGCTCTGGATGAATAGCGGACTCAACAGGGAGAAACCCAAGGAGGCCAGCCATTCGAACCAAAACTTGAAACAAATCAAGGGGCCACTCACAACGAGACTACCAAGCTCAGAGAGCGGAGGCTTCAGCAAAGAGCACACTTTGAAAGTGAGAGGAGGCCTACAACGCTTAAAGCGACCCCAGGGAGGCTAATAACAAAAGCTCAACGCTTGTCACTATGCTAAATGCTGAACACCACCAGGGAACCACATACTCAAACATTGTTAAAATTCAGTAGCAATGGAGTAAAGGAACACCCTGAACAGAGGAGAGGAGGCCGCAAGGCCTGCTACTCGCATTCTTAGCCTAATTCAGAAGGCGGGCCCCCGACCACAAGCAACCCTGACGAGAGGGAGGCAAAAATGAGCTGAGCGACTAGCAAGGGAGGCTGAAACCGAAGTAGCCAACACCTACTGCTGAAATAGTCAGAACAGGTTGACAGTGTCTGCCTAGGTCGGGACAGGGGCGGCCCAAGAGGAGGGCCGACCTTCTGAACATGACCTCGCTGAGGCTCATTGGAGGCTAAAAACCCATATAGTTAAATAAGTAAAAACTGGGTGCCTACTAGGTAAGTTTTTTCTCTATAATAGAAACCGCTAGCACTCAGCGGGGTAGCGGTTTGAACCTAACGATTCTCATATGAGAGGAGGCTGGAAAAATAAAAAACCCAAGGTGGCCAAGAGGGCCAGCACAAGAAGGAGAAATAGCCCGGAGCTCTAGGGAGCGGAGGCCCTACAAATATAATAACAAAGAGGGCCAACACACTCGAGAATGTCAAGGCGGCCTCAAAAAAGACCTAAGACGAACGCAAAGCTCGACAGAGCAAAAGCACAAAAACCACTACCCAAAAACAGGCAGCCAAAAAGCCGCCACCAAGGTCATGAAGAACTGGAGCTCAAGGAAGCGGAGGTTCAAATAGAACCGCATCACTACAACCTAAGGAAGGGACCTGAACCGGAGGCCAAGACGGCCTACACTAAAAAATGAACTCAACTGAAGCCCAACATAATTAGAAGGCTTCAGAAATAAAGGGCAGCTAAATGATAAAATAGCTTACCATACTACACAATTGTTCTGAAAAACACCCGCTAAGAGCTTTTAATAAAACTCATTAGAGAGGAAGCAATAGCAAGGATGTGAGATCAGCCTTCCATAATAGCTCCAGGGCCCTAGAAAGGCCCAAAAACCCTAACGTATGCACAATAAAAGCCCCACCAGCCTAAAGCAGGGAACTGCAGTCACTGCAAGATGAATAAATCTCCCTTAGCGGGGAAGTGACCAAAAAGAGTAGAGGCCAAATGTAAAAATGGCCTGCCATACTCCAGCAGTCTAAAAACGGCTGTGCTCAAAATCAAGCACTAAGCCGGACCCTCAGAAGGAGTTCCAGAATGGGAACAAATCATCAGGCCCAGGCTTCAGGCCTGATGTCAGAGCGTGCGCAGGGCAAGGAAGGATATAGGGGGAAAGAAGAAAAAGAGGAGAGAGAGATGGAAAACCCTCAAAAAAGAGAGGAAACACTCAGCGGCGCTCACCGCGCTGGCTTTGTATCACCTCTCTCAAATCCTGCTTTTTTTTTCTAGCGTCACGCTTTCTCTGAGACCTGCTCCTCTGCGGAGGAGGGGCCCGAGAGGCGACGCTAGACCTCTGGACCTGTCTATGACCCTCAGTCCATGACAGGCCAGGTGCCCCTGGCTGCCTGGGTGCAGATTCGGATCGGCGCAGTATACAGGATTTAAATGCTGCTGAGCGTGCCCTCGCCTCCCTGAACTTCCCAACCACCACCTCAACGGAAGTCCCGAAAAGTTTAAGCGGCAAGACCGGCGCAACGAGGAGAAAACCCTTCTCTTTCTCCCCGATGTCGGCCAGGTTCACCCACAGGTGTCTCTCCGTTGCCACCATCGCCGCCATCGATCGACCGATCGCAGCAACAGTTTGTTTGGTGGCACGGAGAGCCATGTCTGGTGTGGCGCAGCTCAGCCACCGCATCAGGGGAAAGACCCTGGCCCTGGTCCAAATCTTTCAACAGGTCATATGTTTGAAGCACTGCCATAGTGTGCAGTGCAGCACCAGCCTGACCTGCAGCCGCATATGCCCTGCCATTCAACAGTGAAGGTGTTTTTAGTGGTCTAGTAGGCAGGGCAGGAGCCTTCAAAGATGACACTCCACCACCAACGAGATAGTTCGCGAACGTCTCATCGATAGGGGGCATCGCCACATATGCATGCTCGCGTATCCCCTCGACATTGGCATAATTCGCATGCCCAAACGAATATGAATATGGGCTGAATAAGGGTTTTTCCATGCCTTCTCGATCTCAGAATGGAGATCAGGAAGGAATGGAAGGCTCACGGGAGCTGGAGGTGTATGGCCGGAAAGAAAGCGTTCGTCTAGCCTCCTACGAACCGCTTCTTCCCGAGCGCGCGCCCATGGCAGCTTTAATCTGCTCGAGGCGTGCTCCATAACGTCCAACAACTCAACATACACGGGCAAGATGGTCGCGCGGGCTCAGATGAAATACTCTCACTGCCCTCAACAACCATCGTCTGCCCTTCAGTGTGGCTTGAAGCCAAAAGAGCATTGTCTGCTGAACCAGAGGATGCCAGAGAAATGGCATCCTCGTTGAGCAGATCGCTCTCTTGAGCCGCCAAATCGCGAGAAAGAGAAACGCCTTTCTTAAACTTTTCTGGCGAGCTCCACCTGTGAGCCCCATGACTTGAGTCTCCTCTTGACCTCAGCACGAGAAGAAGCCACCAGGTGCAGATGCCTGTCCCTCATCCCTCGAGAAGATTGACAGGTGAGAGCGGAGCGTCCGCATAGGCAGACGCTCACAATGAACGCAAACAGATCCCTTGAGAACTGAACGTGCATGCTCTTCACCCAGGCAGTGAACGCACAAGTCATGTGTGTCATCTGGTGTCAGATATCTCGGACACGGATCAGCACAACACTTGAAACGCTTCTAAGACATGATCAAAAAGGATCTTACCTTGAAACAATCGCAACAGACAAAACAGTCACTGAAGACGAAAAGAGGATGACATGTTCTCTAGGCGCCCCTTATATACTGTCTGGTCGCACTAGTATGACGTCATAGGCTATCGCCGGCCAATAGGATTGGCATGATTCGACTATCTCTTCAGACACCTGTCACGCGAGGGCGTTCCCCATATGCGTTCTAGGACGCAGTGCGAGTTCCCTTTCGAAAGGGAACTGTTGCCAAACATATAGCATGTTAGAAACATAATAATCACTGCAATAATGGTCCAGTCATAGACTCTTAAGCCCCGGCTATATTTTCATCATGCGGAGGGCCCGCGCGGTCTCGAAATTTGGGCTGCACGCAGACGGGGTGTGCGTGCAACAGCGCATGCGCAAGCAGGACAGAAGAGTCCACTAGGTGACAATACGCTTCTCCGATCCTGCCCAGCGAATGTCCGGTTGATGACATGATGTGTGGTAAAAGTATAGAAAAAATTGTACTGCGCATGTGTTGAACTCGGTCACCTGCGCGCATCCTTGGTTTAGTATACTTTGAAAGATGCGCGGACGCGACTGCGCACGAGACGTGTCCGGGCGCGGAAAGTGAAGTATACCCGAGGCTTTAAGCATTGGCCTATTTAAATCCAAACAACAACTTTTTTATGAAACATTTTTTTCAGTATTCTTTCTTCAAATTAACAGCATTTATATGAAATAGGAAACTTTTGTAACATTATCAATGTCTTTACTGTCACTTCTGATCTATTTAATGCTTTTCTGCTGAATAAAAGTATTAATTTCTTTAAAATATATATCCTTTACTGATCCCAATCTTTTGAAAGGTAGTGTATCTATGCTCTTGTCTCTGACCTTTTTTTATATTCCATTATAAATAGATTTTTGCTGGTCATATGTTTCATAATGAATGAGCTGTGTCTCCTCAGTGTTTTCTGTCCAGATGATTGAGATGACCTTTGTGCTCCCTCCGTCTTTAACTCTGATACTCAAGCAATCAGCCACCAATCAGTCACTTCCTTGAGAATCTTTATCGTAATCTTGGACAAATATTCATCTGATTACCTTTCCTGTCCTTAGGGGGATGGCAAGCGAGCCATGATCATCACTGGGCCCAACATGGGTGGCAAAAGCTCTTACATTCGTCAAGTTGCCCTGGTGACCATCTTGGCACAGCTGGGATCTTTTGTTCCCGCCAGAGAGGCGTCAGTGGGCATTGTAGACGGCATATATGTCAGGTAACTTCCACCTGCCAAATGCCACCTTTCTCTCTGTGGTCTATCAACAATTATTGAGAAGAGATTATTGTAGTTGTGACAGGCCTCACAGTGAGTATAATGCATATAATTTCCTCTGGTTGTCACAAAATGCATCTGAGAGCTTTTAATTGCATATTATCTTCTTGTGAAAAGAATTTTCTAGATCTTTTATTCTCTATCATCTTTATTGCAGTTTTTTTTTCAGCTTTCTTTCCTAAAGAACAAAGATCATTTTCATAGGAGATTTATCACAGCCTCCCCCTATCTGCCATAATGGGGTATTTCTGAGATATGTAGATGGGTCTTTCTCCAAAGGAACAAGGGCCCATCCATCTGCTTAAACCCATGGAAAAATCAGCTCTCACTGAGATAGTGTTCCTTTTGTTTTCTGGCCATTAGAGAGGAAGTTATGTTTGACAGCACAAAGCTGAACTTCAGTGCCCATGACAACACCTCAGAGGCTGAGCAGACTTCAGAGTTTGTGCTTGAATGATCCAGAATTGAACGGGGTGAAACCATGCCCACTAGTCTTTTCACAAAACCCCGGTAACCACAGATTACAGAGGCAGGAGTTAAACCTATTCAGACCTTATGCCACATCTTATAACAGTTATACTAGACCACGTACACAGTGTAAAGTTTCAGGAGTGACAACTGCATTTAAATACCGGAGTGAATCCACTAAATTATCGTTACATGTATTTACGGAACACAACTCACTCTAGCAATAGCAATGTTCTGGAATCTTGTGTGTTTGGGGTCCGTTATTGTCACCAAAGTAATATTACAGTGACAAAATACTTATTTTCAGCAATTTTAACCAAAGCAGAGTGGATGGAGGCGTCGTGTTTTGTTTATGCTTGTAAAGTCTGCTTCAAAGAGCACGCTGTTGCCATGTTCACTTATTTCAACAGTTTTTGAGCTTGTTGTTTTAGCTCGGCTCATAAAGTGATGAAGTTTATGAAATTATTAATGGGTTAGTTCACCCAAAAATGAAATTTCTGTCATTAAGTACTCACCCTCATGTCGTCCCAAACCCTTAAGACCTTCGTCAATTGCGTATGACAACAGTTCAAATTGTTAAAAGGTTAGTTCACCCCAAAATGAAAATTCTGTTTCATTCTCAAAAATGAAAACACCCTCATGTCGTTCCACACGCGTAAGACCTTCGTTCTTTAGAACACAAATTAAGATATTTTTGATAAAAATCCGATGGTTTAGTGAGGCCACCATTGCCAGCAAGTTAATTAACACTTTCAGATGCCCAGAAAGCTACTAAAGACATACTTAAAACAGTTCGTGTGACTACAGTGGTTCAACCTTAATGTTATGAAGCAACGAGAATACATTTTTTTGCACCAAAAAAAACAAAATAACGACTTTATTCAACAATATCTAGTGATGTGCAATTTCAAAACTGCTTAATAAAGGCCTTCTGAAGCGAAGCAATGCGTTTATTCAAGAAAAATATCCATATTTAACAAGTTATAAAGTAAAATATCTAGCTTCATATCTAGAATCATAACAGATATTTGCACATCAAAACCAAGCTTGTATTTGTAAAAGGAATCCATGGATATATCTTGTGTCAGTGGTAATCTGCTGTCATCCTGTAATGTGTTCTGAGAACATAAAAAGTGGCCTGCCTGTTTCATTTTGTCCTTTTAAGGTTCGCTGTCACATAGATTTATTCTACGGTGTTTTACCTCCCTCATAAATTCAAATGAAATATCTAGATTTTTGTCAAGTATATTAACTAAACATGTCTTGCTTTTATTTCTTAGTAACCTCAGTGAACTTCCAGCACCTCTTTACTTGTTTTGTCTTTCATTTTGATGTGATTTATTAACATTGTTTACTGTTGTAGGGGTTGGCTGATTTCTGCTGACTGTGCTAGTCATTAGACTACCAACATCAACAACATCCACAGCAGTTCACTAATTAGACTCAGATGTGACTTGTGCCACTTTTTTACACTTTTTGCTGGACAAGTAAAGTGCCTGAGATCTATCAGAGATTTTAGCCTTTTTCAAGTAAGGCCAATAATGATGTAGAATTAATTCATTTATTGAGGATTTTAAATGTTCATAACAGCCAGCAGTGTTGTAGAGAAGTGTATGTTGATGTATATAAAAAGTTAATTTTGCAATGAAAATAGTTTTTCTCTACACGTAAAGCTATTTAAGCATTGCTGTGAGACCGTTCAGCAGGAAGGGGATGTGATGTAGAGTGTTGTGTTTTCTGACACTGTCTTGTCAGTCTAAGTCTGTACATACCACTAACAGTGAAGTGCTGCCTTGTTAATTAACCCAGTCCTGGTGCTGTTCACATCAGAAGATAATTGCCTTCGCTCCCCAGAGTTATGTTGGTTTGTTCCAATTAACAGGTCAAAATCAGGTTCAAACAGCGCCCAATTAAGTCTGAAGGGTTCAGTGGCCTATACTGCACTCTGGTGAAGCGGAAACATTGAGTGGTTATTGCATTTGCGTAATGGGATTGTAGAACGTTGGAGAAGAGTTTACATCCTCAAAGTTTCACAAAAGCCCTTGCAGCTGCTTTGGCTCGATTTTGGCTTTTTATTTTCAAGATTTATGACACTCTCTAAAACTTTTGTGGGGTAGTTGACATGAAATACCTTTGCAAAGTGCACATGTCCTGTTGTGTGACGTGCCACTCCATTTAAAACAGTTTTATGAGACATTTTTCAATTCTTTGATAATTATATAAATTGAGAGACTTTATGGAATATTAAAAAAAAAAAATACTTTAAAGTTTTAATTTGTCACCCTGCAGAGTAATTCAAAATTTACAAGGCAAAAAGGTGAATTTTGAAACTTGAAATGGTGAAATGGATATAATAGATACACTTTCCTTTATACATGCATTTAACCTAAATATTTATGTTCATTATTCATGCAAATAAACACAAGAAAGAAGATCAATCATAATTCAATTCCAATGTTAAAATGTCATCATTGTTGGTAGTTTTTTAATGGTGAACACTCTAACAGTGCAAGTCAGTTATACTTTTTCTAACTTTTTAAAAAAGATTATATATAATAAAAATTAAAGGTACACTATGTAACTTTTGGTGCTCTAGCTGTTAAAAATCAAAAAAATCAAAACTGCATGGATTTTGCGGAAGAACATTGATTTGGTTGTGCTTTGGCTCTGCGTGACTGTGTGGATGAATATGGTTCGCGGCAAATGTGAACACATGGAAATCTAAAAATGTCATCTGATCATATAAGTGCAATATTTTATTTTTTATTTTATTATTATTCAGTATTTTAGTGCAATTGTTTTGACTAATTGGAATCACTGATATTTATTTTAAATTAATGATGTTACAAAAGTAATGACAATTGGCAGTCTGATATGTCAAATGTTGCATTTTTTTTTTTTAATATATTTTTTGATATTCTTGCCAAAGAGAGAGAGAGAGAGAGAGAGAGATTATCCTACTGCTCATAAAACATTCACTACTTGGCTTAAGAGATATAACCAGTTTATATGGAAAGGATCTCAAGCTGACTAGCTGAAGACGTTATTGTAGCTATACCCATTAATAGACACGGTACTTCCTTGAAAATAAATTCCATCACAGCACTGGATGAACCCATAATGAAATGACCCTTAACAATACATAATGCTTTTCAATAAACTCTGTTAGAGTGCTACATATGGCAATTTATCTGTTCAAGATCGTAAGTTCACAAGTTCATAAAATACCTTTCTAACCTGTTGAGTAATAAAAACTCTTTTACAACAACAACAAAAATTTTTTTTACAACATTTAAAATCCCTACGTTTTGGCCATCTCTGAAAAGCCAAGCCAATGTTGATTCTCGTTGTATTATGAGCTCTGTCGCGTTCATTCTCTTTTTGCCAGCAGACTCTCCTCTGTTCGCCGTTTTTTTTTTTTTTTTAAACAAGTGATTCCTTGGAGGTTGGAGATTTAGCGTGCTCCATGTCAAAGTTCATCTCTCGTTGTGACAACTAACCTATGCCACTCCCACACCAACGCACTGGCGAGAGACGTATGTACGCAATTTCCTGCGAAAACCATCCCATCAGGTCTAAAATATAAGCACTTATAGGCTTACCATAATGATTCAGGGTAAGACAAAGACACGTTTTGGAAGAAGGATTGATGATGTATTGACTATTTACATTTTGTTAATTTTGAACAAAAAAGTTACATAGTGTATCTTTGAATAGTTATAAACTATAATAAATCTGTTTATATAAAAATACTAATGTGCAAAACTAATATTCACTTGATGAATTTAATTTTTAAATTAAAGATTTATTTAACCATCTACAGCACAGCGTTGCCCTCAGGCAACGGAAAGTTTTTTTAAGCCCTATGTTTAGTACATGTTTCTTTAAAGGGGACCTATTATGCAAGTTGTAAAATAAGTCTCTGATGTCTTCTTGTTTTTATCCACTATATTAGTACAAGCCTGTTTACCGATGAGTTTTATGACATTTATTGTACTTCACACAAAATATGAAGCGTCTGTTTTTACTCTAGAAAATCACTGTAAGAGCTTAATAAAACACTGCGCAAGAGTGCATTAAAATATTATCCATAAACTCTCTCTCTCTCCCTTGCATTATCATCAACATACACAGCGAAGTACACAGAAACACTCGTTACAACTAACAGTAAACAAATATATAAAGACCTTATGCCTTTTCGGGTGGTGCTTAATAAACTGGTACATCCAGCTACAGAACACCTAAAACGCTTGGGAGACATTCTCGTCAGTGCAGCAATGGCAGACTGTGTAAACTCACTGTGAACTCGCTCAGGGCGGTTCTATGTTAAAATGGCAGTGTCTGTCAACATTCGTGGGCGGGGCCTGTGGCTAATGTGACGTCACATTGCCAGGAACCTGCAAACGGCTTGTTCTGAGACACTGCTTATGATTTATGGGGATTAAAAAAAAAAAAGGAGTGGTTGGATTTTTATCATTATAGGGTGTTGTGTACACACTGCCAACACACATTTATGTCCAAACACCATGCAAAAGTGAATTTTGCATATTAGGTCCCCTTTAAATGATTGCAACCAATTAGAATGGTTGAAAAAGTATCAAAGAACAGTCCAGTAAGGTGTGGGAGTCACTATCAATCACCACTTGAAGGTGCAACTTCCTTTTCTGACACATGGTCACAGGAGCACATGGTGTGAGGAAAAAGCCAAGATTATTTGCTTTAGTAATCTTATTTAAAATGACATGAACTGTACATAAAAAAATACAGTATGTGTAGAGAAGCCTTTTGTCAGGTTTTATGAAGTTTTTTTTTATTTTGCATGTTCAGAAATTCAGTTTTTCTTTTCATTGCCTCAAGGCAACATGTGTGATAAGGGGTATTTTTCAAGGATGTCTCATTGGCAAATAATGTGTGACAAGAAGGGAAGATGCAGGGTTCCTGGGTGTGCAGGAACACCCAAAGTGATGTGCAAAAAATCTAATGCACACCTCTGTTTCACAGCAGAGAAGAACTGCTTTTTGATGTTTCGTACAGAGTGAAATCTTATTACATGAAGTACATTATATGACATGACACACTACATGATACAGACCTATGCCTGTATCAAATCCAATATATCAGTGTGTTTCAAGTGTTTTTTTCAATAGCTTTTGCTATTTGCACAAATGGAAACTAAAAATATATTTAATGAAGTCTCTCATTTACCACTATAAAAGTTTGCCCAATTATGACGACTTCTACTTCTAAGAAGCCCGGAAATGTGAAAAGGGTCTATTGTAAAATGTAAAATTTATTGATTTATTTTGTGCAGTTATTATTAACGCATTGTGTGTCAACTATTCAGGCACAGAAGCAGAATATTGTCATATTTGTAATAATACACACATGATGACTATTTAAACTGCAAAAGTCTACAAGGTCCAGAGCATCTGTGTGAGTCCTTGATCGGACAGGCTTTTTTTCCCCCACTGATGGAACACTTTTATTAAGTGGCACTTAAGGTTTGGAAGCTCTTTTCCTTCTCTTTTTTTTTTTTTTTTTGTGATGGAAACAGGACATTAAGTGCAATGCAAAAAAATACATGAAGCGTTAAATGAAACCTTTTGTGAAAAGGTAAATCTTTTGTAATAAAGAAAAAATATGTGTTACCTAAAATATCTAAATCATATTTTCATAGTGCTGTCTGACCTTTATTGTGTTTATTGCTGTGTTCAGCCTGAGATTGCCGGCAGCCAGACTGATTCACTGTAGAAACATCTTATTGCTTACGTGGCTAGTTGTGAATTGTTTCTACAAGAAAACATTTATTGTGTTAATATTAAGTGTTAATAATAAGCACGTGAATCATGGAACAAAATCAAATAATTTGTGTAAAAAAAAAACAAAAAAAAACACATTTTTAATATTCCGATTGTCATAGAAATCAACATGATTGCAACAGCCTGATAAAAATTCTAATTGCACTTGACTCAAAATGGAAATGTAGTTTTGCAGCTCAAGCTCAATTCCTAAGTGAAATCTGTTGACAAAAACTCTGCAGAAAAACATGAAAATGAAATGCATGTAGTCAAAATGTTTGGATGTTAAAATACAAGAAAACAGACAAATATAAAAGCAACAAATAGAATGAAAATGGCATTTTGTTGCTGTGGCTCATAGCAAAGCAGAAAACAGATACCATCTGTGTTCTCTCTCAAGCGAAGCCAAGAGCTGCACTATTAGTCCAGCTAAAGCTTCTCTGTGATGTTTTATTCAATTTATAAAAAATAAAAAAAAATAAAAAAGTAGGATGAACCTTCTTATCAGGATAATGAGAATGTTTTTCAGATTAGCTGTTAACAAAGGATAATTCTGCGATCTGGGAATCTTTGTACATGACCTATAATGGCCGGCACATTAATTGGTTCATGTTTTGTAATTTGCACAATAATGTAAAATAGCACAATTACAAATTATTATTAATAATAGTAATAATATTACTACAGTTATATAGGCCTAATAACAGTTTTTAGGTCTGAACACAGCACAATAATCAGTAATCTATGAAAATCAAAAGCAGCTTCAAACACCAACTTTAAAAAAAAAAAAAAAAAAAAAACTTGTTTAACAAGAAATATTGATTCTTTTTTTTTTTTCCCCCACTATCATTAATGTATGGTCCACAAGAGAAATATTAAGCCACTAAATAAAGATAGTTGATATACCGTTATCAGCATTGAGGTATTTAGCTCTCGTCATGTTTGAGAGAGTTTCAGTTTTACAGAGTTTCACATTCACTTTTAGGGAATAATTGACTGTGGTTTGAGACTCCTTCACCCACATAACTCTTGTGCAAAGTTGACAAATTGCATGCGTGATATCCACAGGCTTGCCTTTTGGGTGAAATATTTCTATGCGACGTGATGTTTTTCTTTATCACCTATTCTATCTTTGCTCACAAAATGATAGAAAATGATTCTTATTTCCCACGATAATAAAACAAAGCAAGTGAATAATTAAATAAATGAGCAAATAAACAAGTAAATATATAAGTATATTAATGATCAAATAAATACCTCCAAACTCTGATGTGACTATTGAGCATATCGCTCTACATTGCATTGCATTGTGCTTTCCTACTAACCATTGGAGGAAAAAAAAAAAAAAAATCCAAACTTTAACACTGCTTAATACAGCAGTTTAAGAGCAGGTACAAACATACCCTGGAGGTTCGTTCACCTCTACATGGTGATTTTTCAACAGCGTTAGCTTTTTCTTGCACTCTCAGCATCTTATGATATAATGAGTCACTGCATTTGCCTAAAACATGTGATCTTTGTGTGGTGGTTCATATTTGATTGTCGAGCTCCTTGAAAAATGTTCTCAGCAACCACCAGGTTTTTTTTTTTTTTTTTTTGTACTCAAACTGGGTAGTCATTACTTTCCCAGGCATTGCAAGAGTAAGAGTATTTAAGAGTATTTGTAGGTCCTTTTCATAATCATCTGTCTCTCATTAGTGGATATGAATTGGTCTTATCATCCCTAATGCTGACTCTGGCCTGTGTAATGTGGCTTAACCGCTGGAGAACAATGAAGAACCATTCCAACACTGCAGTTTCAAATGCTATTTGTAACTTACTTTAGTTTAAAATTATTTTCAGTTGTGACAATGCTAATGGTTTGGACAGAGTTAAAGGGATAGTTCAGCCAAAAATGAAAATACTGTATCATTTACTCACCTTTAAGTTCCAAACCTTTATGACTTCATTTCTTCTGTGTAACTAAAAATGTGATATATATATATATATATATATATATATATATATATTTTTTTTTTTAAAGATCAACCTGGCAACATTTTCAATATAATAAAAGTGAATAAGACAAAAATTGTCAAAAAAGTAGCATGAGCATGGTCTAAAAATTGTGCCTTATACAACTTGCATTTTGGTCTACTCATCACACAAAGCTATTGTATAGCTTCAGACAATTTGGAATATAGTACATGACCATGAGTCATATGTATCACTTTAATGATGCTTTTATGGTTCTTTTGCGTCCTCCAATTTGTTCCACAGAAGAAAGAATGTCATGCAGGTTTGGGTTGACATGAGGGTGAGTAATTTATGACAAAATTCACATTTCTAGTAAGCTAATGCTTGTTCATAGACTAATTTAAGTTTCACTGGTTTTGATTCTGACAGAATGGGCGCATCTGACAACATCTCAAGGGGCAGGAGCACCTTTATGGAGGAGCTTGTGGAAGCATCAGATATTTTGGCTCATGCCACGTCCCGCTCCTTGGTCATCCTGGATGAACTGGGTCGAGGCACCAGCACTCATGACGGCATCGCTATCGCCTATGCTACCCTAGAGTCCTTCATCAAAGATGTAAGTGAGACTGAAAGACTTGGAACCCTTGCTTGGCAAATATACCTAAAGAGAAGGCTGTGATTGTGACATGATTTCATGCCAGATTATAACAGGCCATATAGTAACACAGTTCATCCTGAATGACTTGTTGTATAATTATTGGAGGGAGATTCACCATGCTGCAGCCTGTGGTTATGTGCTCTGCTTACAGGCTAAATAGAGGACTGTGATTTCAGTAATTCTACAGTTCTCAGGTCACTGCTACTTTGGATTGAACCCACCTCCCAAATCCTTAACTCTAATACTGCGTGGCAAGCCAAGCCCATTAATTCGCCAACATTTGGATTTTGAGTATATCAGCATCAGTGTTGTCTCTGCCTTGAGTCAGTTCTAAAATCTGCAGATGGCCTTGTCAGTGCATAGTTTATATACAGTATCTCACAGAAGTGGAGTACACCCCTCACATTTTTGTAAATATTTTATTATATCTTTTCATGTGACAACACTGAAGAAATGACACTTTGCTACAATGTAAAGTAGTGAGTGTACAGCTTGTATAACAGTGTAAATTTGCTGTCCCCTCAAAATAACTCAACACACAGCCATTAATGTCTAAACCGCTGGCCACAAAAGTGAGTACACCCCTAAGTGAAAATGTCCAAATTGGGCCCAAAGTGTCAATATTTTGTGTGGCCACCATTATTTTCCAGCACTGCCTTAACCCTCTTGGGCATGGAGTTCACCAGAGCTTCACAGGTTGCCACTGGAGTCCTCTTCCACTCCTCCATGACGACATCACAGAGCTGGTGGATGTTAGAGACCTTGCGCTCCTCCACCTTCCGTTTGAGGATGCCCCACAGATGCTCAATAGGGTTTAGGTCTGGAGACATGCTTGACCAGTCCATCACCTTTACCCTCAGCTTCTTAGCAAAGCAGTGGTCGTCTTGGAGGTGTGTTTGGGGTCGTTATCATGTTGGAATCCAATATGTTGGATCATGCTCTGCTTCAGTATGTCACAGTACATGTTGGCATTCATGGTTCCCTCAATGAACTGTAGCTCCCCAGTGCCGGCAGCACTCATGCAGCCCCAGACCATGACACTCCCACCACCATGCTTGACTGTAGGCAAGACACACTTGTCTTTGTACTCCTCACCTGGTTGCCGCCACACACGCTTGACACCATCTGAACCAAATAAGTTTATCTTGGTCTTATCAGACCACAGGACATGGTTCCAGTAATCCATGTCCTTAGTCTGCTTGTCTTCAGCAAACTGTTTGAAGGGCTTTCTTGTGCATCATCTTTAGAAGAGGCTTCCTTCTGGGACGACAGCCATACAGACCAATTTGATGCAGTGTGCGGCATATGGTCTGAGCACTGACAGGCTGACCCCCCACCCCTTCAACCTCTGCAGCAATGCTAGCAGCACTCATACATCTATTTCCCAAACACAACCTCTGGATATGACGCTGAGCGCGTGCACTCAACTTCTTTGGTCGACCATGGCGAGGCCTGTTCTGAGTGGAACCTGTCCTGTTAAACCACTGTATGGTCTTGGCCACCGTGCTGCAGCTCAGTTTCAGGGTCTTGGCAATCTTCTTATAGCCTACGCCATCTTTATGTAGAGCAACAATTCTTTTTTTTAGATCCTCAGAGAATTCTTTGTAATGAGGTGCCATATTGAACTTCCAGTGACCAGTATGAGAGAGTGAGAGCAATAACACCAAATTTAACACACCTGCTCCCCATTCACACCTGAGACCTTGTAACACTAACGAGTCACATGACACCGGGGAGAGAAAATGGCTAATTGGGCCCAATTTGGACATTTTCACTTAGGGGTGTACTCACTTTTGTGGCCAGCGGTTTAGACATTAATGGCTGTGTGTTGAGTTATTTTGAGGGGACAGCAAATTTACACTGTTATACAAGCTGTACACTCACTACTTTACATTGTAGCAAAGTGTCATTTCTTCAGTGTTATCACATGAAAAGATATAATAAAATATTTACAAAAATGTGAGGGGTGTACTCACTTCTGTGAGATACTGTATGTTTGTTTCTTTATTTTTAAATATTTTAGCTACATTTTGTGTAAAATGTGTTCACTTAAATTCAGCAATGTGTAATCTTGTTTACTATCACTAAATTAGCAAAATTTAAATTATAAAAAACGAAATAAAATATGTATAATGAATAAATGTGTAGAAATGTATAAAATAATATTTTATATAAGATGGCTAGGGCTGCCCCTAATGGTCTACCAGACGTTAGTCGATGAGTAGAGGCTTAGTCGACCAAAATTTAAAAAAAATATCTTCATAGGAAGTGGTGAAGTCATGCAGTCCATGAAGGACAGACTGTTAACACGGCTAGTGTATGTGGTAATTATGTCGGGCAGGAAATCCAAACGTTCACCTATCATTCATCAACCTCAAACATGGCTTATCATTTGAAACTTTTAAGTAGTAGCCTAATGTTAGCCACTTTACATGGCTGCTCGCTCTAACGTTAATCTAGATAAATGTGTGCTATTATTTGGTGCATATCCAAGTCTTCGTGCGGAGTGTGGAAGCTAAATTAGTACCGTGCTTAATGCATGATATTTTTAACTTAACGTACGTTTATCTCTATAAGCGCATCCACTATACTGCGGAGATGATGAGTCAGCAACTTCATCTTTGCAGCTGACACTGACTCAGAAAACACTAGTTTTTTAATAAATTATTAAAATGTTCAGACTTTCTCCTTGCTGTTTTTTATGACACTTTCTTAATCATTACTTTTTCCTGTGCGCTGTGTGCCTGAATGCTTAATTTATATTTTAAAGGCTTATTTTATTTTTTTAGTATTTTTCTTTAATGCACATCAATGTTAGCAATGTTACATTTTTTTTTTCAGCCTTGAAGCCCAACAGTATATGATTTAAGTAATAAAAATAAATATCATAAATGTGCGAATAGTCGACTAATGGCTTAAATGAACGAATACCAATGGACTAGGAAAATCTTTTGTCAGAGGCAGCCCTAAAAATGGCCCTTGATGTTGGTTTTGGTCATTAAAGTTGGAATGAAACGGAAGAAGCGAGTGTAACAGATTATCGGAAATCAAAAGTAGGACGGAGACTTTATTCTGTCTGTCGGTTGTTGAGATGTGGGTGTCGTGCTCAAAAATGAATGTGAGCTTACAGTCCATTGTGGAGCCGTTGGATTTAGAGGAGTAAACGATTGGAGAAGTCTGGCAGTCGTCACCAGAGAGAAGTCTGTCGTTTTCACTGGAAGGATTAATGGATTAATTGTTCACAATGAGATCTATTAAATGCATTTTCATAATAGATTGGGTGAAATTTCATGCCAAAAAAGCACTCAGTACTTAAATATCTGCTAATATCCATTTATTTTTCTTTATATAAATCTGAATTTATTTATTAATAATGTCACAAAATTGTATTGCTTTTATGTGTTGAAAGAAAGTATTTAAAAAAGGCTAAACTCTCTAAAATCTTGTATTTTCCTGTGTTAAGGATCATATTTTTGTCTTCATTTTCTGATTTCTCCTCACTCAAAACTGGTCATAAAATATAACGTCGTGACTCTTGAGAGGATCCACAGAATGTTAAGTGAAAGGTTTTCAGTTCTTTGACCACGTGACCACGTTAGACGTTGTGTTAAAATGACATTCTGTGGGGACAGCTGTGTTTACCATCAGCAGTACATTTACTCTGCTAAAAGAAAAACTCAGAAGAGCCAAAATTTTGCCTTAGTTAAATGTGTGAACTTCATTAAAGCATTCACAGTTTCAATAACAGTTCTCTGGCATCTGGCAGCATTTGAATGTATGACGTGCAATATGTCGTAGTAGGTGCAATTCTGGCAGAAATTGAAAATGTTTTTCTTCCAACTGCTACAAGGTCAAAAATTCTCTGTTACTGGGTAGCAAGACTTAATGGTTTATACTCTAAAGCAAAGCATCAAGGGGATATGCTTGACGCAAGGGAGCCTAATCCTCCCCAGACACATAGAAAAAATATCTCATACCAGTCCATCCATTGGGACACAGTACATCTAGAGTCTCTGTTTATCCCCTGTGAGACACACTTGTTTAAATCTGCTGTGTATAGTTTTTTTTTTGATGTATAAAAACGTTCTCCTGAAGTTAACCATTGGTAGGTTGATTTCCTCGAAAGTTAAAATGTTCTGTGGTGGTTTCAAAACATTCTGTTTGTTTGATTTTCCCAACCAGTTCGATACAGCAGCATTGATTGAACCAGTGAGTTTGGGGGAAAGTGTGAGGAAATCTACTGAATTTAAAGAATTCTTTTTTTCAGATCGATTAATCAAATATGTTGATTTGCTGTTTATGTGGTATTGTCTTTTTTTTTTTTTTTTTTTTTTTTTTTTAACAGCATCCTCTGTGGGTATAAATTTAGCTACAAATGATTCTCAATATATAAGTCACTTCACACTAATGTGAACACCAAATATTGCTGCAAAGTTAAATGAGATGGTTGCTAGTGAAATTGGCAATCATATCCTGTGTGTGGCAAATTAAAAGTGCTAATTAGTTGGATGTTGGATGTAGTTGGTCATATTGAAGGTAAACGTCACTTTAGATGCTGTGCTGGTGTTTGGGCTGTCAGATGGTGGGCTCCACTGGGTATTGCATAATATTGTGTCTCTCTATGGCATTGGCTCAGGTGCAAGATCTATCACTCTTTCTTTTTCTATTTTTCTCTCTTTCTCCCACCAGTTCTCTTGTACTGATACTGCCTCAGGCTGGAGTTTATTTATTGGCACATGGATGGGCTTGTTTGCCACAACTCCACTGTGATACAAAATAGCCAAGGCACTGTTGCTTTTGTCTTCGGTTCAGATCATTTTCACATCGTTCTCCCTCTCTTCCATTCTTTTCCTCTTTCTCACTCACTATGAAATTTATTGTAGGGTACTTTTTTATAGCAAGGTAACATTTCTTTCTTGATTTCTCAAACAAGATGATCTTTGACTAATAGGCCAAATTTACACTGTAGCTCTTGATGCCCAATTCCGATTTGCTGGCTATATCAGATTTTTTTGATGACCAGCTTACAGTACATCTTCTTTTAAAAGTGGCCCATACCTGGTAATCTTGGTGATCTCGATGATCACCATATCTTGATGAAACAACCCAAGGTAGACGCACTGACCCGGAAAAAATGGTGCGATTTGCAATGGACGTAGAACAGTGGCGTGCGGTCCATATAAGCTGCGAATGCTCTGCATACCCAGGCCATTCGTGGACTTGGCAATTAATATTAACATTATAAATTACTATTAATTCCCTTGTTTGAGGTGTACCATAAAGCCTACATGATTGGCAATGCGTATGTAACTGTCCGTAATTTATTTATTTGCCAAACGACGGTAATTTTCTTTAAATCTGCCAGTTACGGAGACTTCCGGGTAAGCTGATTTACAGCTGATTTACTTGTTATGGAGCGTCATCATTGTAGCGCGTTCTCATTGGTTTGCTGGCCTATGGCGAATTTCATAAGCAGGATAAGCTGTGAGCTGATAGCTTGCCCAAGAGGAAAAATGAGCTGCTGCCAGATCTCGATCACCGAAAATCACATTGTATTTGATACAAAACTAACTAGACTTAACCAAATGGGGAAAAAAATCATAACTAAAACTATTTTCATAGTATTTCATTTTCTCCATAGGGATTTTTTTTTTAATGAAAACTTTCCAATTGTTTAAGACAGTACTGTAACCAAAGAGTATATAAGTATAAGTATAATCTTTGCTGTAACTAGGCCTATCAGAGGATGTTAATCGATAGTCGCAATATTGTTTTTTATTTGTCGTGTCTGATTTAGATCTGTGTCCTAAACTGATATGTTTAAAGGTGAAGTATGTCGTTTCTGTGACACTAGCGGATTACAAAAATACAGCATATTTTGTGAAGGCACATCTCAGGTAAATGTAGACTACTCTCAATAAAAGGTCCAACATATTAGAAATACTTTTCGCTGTGTTGCTATTTGTCATGAGCAAGCAAATGAGTAAACTAACAGTGTCTAGAGAGAACGCGAGCGTCTCGCTTATTAGCTATAAACCCATTTAACGCAACTGCATCGGCTCTATTTTTTACATGACGCACCACCCAGCATACCCGGTTAAAAAAGTCACCGCTCGCCACTGACGCAGACAAAATGATAATACAAGCTTTTCATTTCTGCTCCATCTTTAAAGGTCAGCAAAACATTGGGTTGAGCTTTCATCCTCCAGTGCGCCATTGAAAAGTCATGTGATCGCAGTGTCATTCTCCACCGTCGATTTTTCAGTGAAGTACAACAGGGAATATCCGATCTGTCCGTTTACACAAAAGTTGCGTCCCAAATGACGCACTATACACTATGCACTTATACACTATGTACTGATGCACTATGTACTCATCCGTGTAGTGCGTGAATTGTATTTAGGTTATTTTGTCATTTAACAACAGAGTCTGATACCCCCTCCCCCTCCGCTACATAATTAAAGCTGCGACAGTTGAGTGCATGAAGTGTCCAACATTCCACACTTCGTTTTTTCGGTTAATTTAGTGAATCATCCGGGTTATTTAAAGTGCACTTTTTCTTTTTGGAATTTTCTGTGTGAATGTACTACTCGCACTATTTGTACTTAAAAACATAGAATAGTGCATAAGTATGCGAATTGGGAGGCACCAAAGAATATACATTGACAAGAAGTGAAACTCAATAGAACGTTCCATTGCAACACCGGTGCCCAGCAGCAGCCCTGCGTTTCTGCCATTTTGGGGTGAAAGCGACTCGCAGTCCACTAGTTTCTATCGCACTTTGTATTTTTTTTTGTTTTTTTTTTCCCTCCACAAAACCTTTGCTCTCTAGAAACCATGTCAGTTTGTGTTGAAATTATTTGAAGTTCAAGTATTAGCATTATATATTAATATTAATACCAACATATGAAATTAAATTAAGGACATGCATCAGAAAAATTGGGAATGTAGGGCAATAAATATATAACAGAATATAACAGCTTGACAGTAAACTGTTTTTGCAGTGTTGTTGTATTAATATCCGTTAAAGCAAGACTATGTAAACAAAAAAACACAGCCACTGTGTCCAAAAGTGGGAATTATGGGATAATAGACACAGCAATGCATCATGTTCTATAAGATCATGTTTGTAGCTTAATTCAGGGGCTTAAAACATATATATTTCAGATCTAGTGGAGTAATTTACTATTACTTACTGCACTAGGTCTGAAATATATATTGTACGTTTTAATCCCCTGGATCATGCTACAAACATGATGATCTTAATTTTATTAATTATTAATTTTTTTATTTACTGTTAATAGTAAATATGTAAAGTTGCATAAAATGGAAATACTCAATAAAGTAGGCTGTATGTTACCACAGATGTGTAATGGCCAGATTCCACAACTGATAATATAAAACATATAGCCTAAGACAATACAACATTTACTGTAGGTGTCATAAAATTTACTGAATTTGAGAAATTTTCTATTGCGTTCTTGATTTAGCTGTGAGATTCGCCGATTTTGGGTGCGTAAAATGTGATGGATTCTATTGTCCAGTTGCCATTTTCACCCCAAAACACCTAGTGGCTGTTACCCAAAAAGCATCAGAGTTTCGCCTCTTGGGTTCTGTGCTCTTTGGTTTACATGGCAGAGACGCAAATGCATGTATCATATCAGATTTATTTACACATATGAATGATACCTGAAACGATCGGAAAATATCAGAATCCGTGTGCTTTTTTTTTCTGCTTATATGTTCGTGGGTCATATCCGATCTGTGCAATATGGGAGGAAATAATCGTAATTGGGTCACTTGAACCATGTAATGTAAATGTGGCCTAAAGGCCTTTGCACACTGAGTCCGAAATTTTCGTATGTGTTTTTTCGTATTCGTGATCTTAAAAATTCGTCACGCACAGAGACCTTGCACACTGAGTCCGATGCGTATTAATGAATCCGTTGTGAAAAAATTCGCAAAATAATACAAAATGAAGTCTTCAAGCAGTGAGCATGATTTAGTTGTCCTCTCTCTTCTTAAAAAGACAAAAGAAAGAGGAAATATTGGGTACATCCAATCCTGAGATTGCGTAGAGAGGAAGGAGAGTTCCACCTCATCAAGAAGCTGCATGATTATCTCGAGCGTTTCAAAGTTTACTTCAGGATGTCAGTGCCTCAGTTTGATGCTTTGCTAGCGATACTGGAACACTCTATCTTTATATTCTGTCTCTTTCCGCACTTTGTTTGTCATACAGTGCTACTGCTTTGTGCTGTAGATGACGTGGATCAACTTGTCAGATGGCATTGGGGATTTTGGCATTCGCATACGGTGGCTCTGAATTGTCAAAACGTCTCTCAAAATGCGTGGCACGGATGCGAAAAACGCAGAAAATCGAACCTGATCCGAATTTTTTTTATGACGGATGAAAGTTTCGGAGGCAGTGTGTAAACGTGATTGACACAACGTGAGGTTGTATTCATTTTTTAACGTGCGAACATTTCGGACGCGAATTTCGGACTCAAGTGTGCAAAGGCCTTTAGTCTCAGAAAATCATCATCCTTTATAGGGGATGTGGCAACAGGCATATAGAATATTTATGCGTTCAATAAAGAGTATAAATGGTGTAAATGTAGCTGAATTTCAACAGTCAACTAATTTTGTCATGTCTGCACTTACCCTATAATGCCGTTACTGTATCATATTTGATACCCAAATTCCTAAGGCCTCTAAATTATCAACATGATCAAAACATTGCTTAAAATCCTGTTGTACACAATCTATTACATGCCTTCTGTCATCTGATTGACAATTCATACTTTTTTAGTAAGTAAAAGGCCTTTTATTATAATTGTAAAGATGTCCACATTCAGGTTGTGGTACATGTGTCTTTTTGCTGTAAAAAATCTTTCCCAATATTTATAAAGTAAATGTAAGAATTTTATGTTATTAGTTTCTATTGTTATATTGTTAGTAATATTTCAAGAAGAACATGAATATGTCAGGCTTTGCAAGTTTAATGAATTGTAAATTGTAAAGCGTTTCTCTAGCAAAAAAATGGGGTTCTCATTTGATAGCTATTTCCCCTCACGTTTTCAAGCCACCTGTAACATCACGTCTCAGCCTCATACGATGCAATCAAGCCTAAATTATCTTTTTTATACAAGTAATTTTTTGGTCATAAACCAGCTACAAGAAACAAGGCATTTGTTTGTTGCTTTTTCTATTTCTTTGGCATTCTATTGATTGTGGAAATATCATTGGTCCAAAATCCCACTCTGCATAACTGTATATTAAACATCAAATATGTTCTGATTGGGTGTGATTGTGCCACATCATGATACATGTTCACTTTCAGTGAGGTGAGACAAATTGCTTGACAAATTACTCAGTGGAAACGTGTCTCGCCTGGTTGGGACGCAGTGTCAGACGGCACAGCCATGGGCCAATCACTGACCATCTGATGCATATTGCTCACAGAATTGGCATGAGCTGTTTGTTTCAAAGCTGTTGATGCATTATGGAAAACAAAATGACTTTTCTGTTTTTTAAGGCAAGCATCATTTCACTATTGCTCATAGTTGGGGTTAAGGGTTTGTTCAGATGTTTTGTACAATATGTTTTTTTTTTCCCACAGCTTTTTACTCTTACTTATCCTGCCAACATTAACAATATTTAGTTTTAGTATAATTAGTTTTTTTAGTTAACTCAAGTTTTCTTAAAAAAACAGCTTGCTACAAAATAATTAGTTTAATAAAAAATAACAAAATAATATAAGATGATTACTTAGATAATTACTATCTTTGTTACATGATCCTTCAGAAATTATTCTAATATGTTTATTATTATGAATGTTGTAAACAGCTGTGCTGCTTATGCTTAATATTTTTGTGGAAACTGTTTTTTCAGGATTCTTTAATAAATAGAAAGTTCGAACATAAACAGAACATAATTTATTTGAAATAAAAACCTATGTAGCATTATAAATGTCTATACTGTCACTTTTGTATAACTTAATGCGTCTAAGCTAAATAAAAGTATACATTTTTTAAAAAATCTTACTAAACCCAAACCACTCATATATACAGTATGGTCCAGTGACTTTTCTAAGCATTTAAACTTAAGAATTGCACCCAGATGATAACATGAACAAATAAATTCCATAGACTCAAAAAAAAACATCAAAAAGGAGCCCTACAAATATCTAAAGATCAGATTATCATAGAGACTTGTGGATTAGGTAAACAAACAACACTAGCAATTCCTTAGCAATCAATTCTGATCTTAGTAAGCACATACCAACACCCTAGCAAGGTGGTGGTGACTTTTAAGGGCAAGCACCACTTAGTTTCTTCAGAATTTGTACTAGTCTAGTCTTATTTTGTATACTAGAATCCACTTAGAATATCATGAGCATTATATTCTCAGACTGTCGCTGCACAGTTGGAGTTGTGACACTGCGTGCTCACAGAGGTTGGAAAATAAAATGCTTCAATGTTTGTTCAAGCGTGTGCTTCATGTTGAAATTCCCCCCTTCACACTAGAATAGCTTTTTGTCCATGCCCGTTTGCCTTTACAGTGCATGCATGTGTCCTGGCAGCATCTTGCAGAGAGTGTCTGCACATTGCCATGGCAACAAGGCTCACTCGTTCACCTGCGCTGTATTTAAGAATGTAAATACGTTTGTTGTGTAACACCCTTGAATGATGCATTGTGAGCAGCCTTGATGCAGAACTTTCTTCAGTGGGCAATAGGTAGTAGAGCAGCACTAGTTTCCATAGCAAAGCTCTCCGAGCACATGTTAGAGGCAGGCAGTCACTCCTCAACATTTAGAGAGCATTTCCAAGTTGAGATAACTTAGAGTTGAAGAACTTTAGTTCAGATAAATTAGATGAATCCATTAAATAAAACATTACCTTCTCTCTCGTTTATTTAACTCTGAAATAATATTCGACCAAGGCTTTTCTCGTGACTTTTCCCTCTTTAAAATTGGGCATTATTGGCAATGACTTGAAACAATGGTGACTCATCATTTCAAAGTAATGTCGTCTCTAAATTGGACTAATTTGGCCAGTCACGCTAAAAGTGTGTTGTTTTAATAAAGGTAGTTTTACGTCGGAAAAAAGAATAGCCTACTTGCCTAAGAATAATCTTGTATTCTTATTGCCGACCCTGTTTTGCAAAAGGAGTTGTTACTGGAGTTGGGAATCGGAGTCGACCCTGATAAACCTGGAATCAAACAGTCCTACTGTTTTGTTGTTGCCGGAGTATCCAAGACATGAGCTGTAAAGGCACCACCCTTTTCTGGAGAGGGGGCGGGGAGCAGCAGCTCATTTGCATTTAAAGTTACATGCACAAAAACAGCGTGTTTTTGTTTCCACCCAAAAAGGGGCATTTTGGCCATGAGATAATAAATGGTCTGTGCGGTATTTTGAGCTGAAACTTCAAAACTTATATTACATCTTGTAAAAAGGGGCATAATAGGTCCCCTTTAAACATCTAATGTGTTTGGTATCACATTACTCATCAATTGCGCTTTCAAACAGACAGATAAATTACTTGATTGAAAACTTAGTCGAATGAGTGATTTTACAATCTGTACATTACTTGTACTGAGTGGCTGGCTTTACATCATTTCCAGGAGTAAGGGAGCACAAGTCTTTATCAACCTGCCAGAAGAAAAAGTCATGTTTAAAAGTTCTCAGACAGAAAAACTAGTAAATGAATTTACTGAAGTTTGCAAGGTACATGGTATCGAATCTAGGTACTCAACATTTTGTTTGAGATATACTAATGTTCAAAAGTTTTGGGTCAGTATGTACCTGAAAGAAATGACTACTTTTATTCAGCAAGGGTGCATTAAATTGATCAATAGTGACAGTAAAGGCATATATAATGTTATAAAAGTTTTCTATTCCAAATAAAAGCTTTCTTTTGAACTGTATATTCATCAAAGAATCCTGAAAAAATGTTTGTTTCCACAAAAATATTAAGCAGCACAACTGTTTTCAACATTGATAATAAGAAATGTTTCTTGAGCACCATTTTGAATTATATTAAAGGGTAGGTAACACACACAGTTTCTTGAGTACCTATATTGTAGTACTGTAGTATTGCATCCTTCATATCTCCGAAAAGTCTTTAGTTTTATCATATTTTTAAAAGATAGATACGCTGTAACGAATCTTTCCAAAAAAAGCAGAGCTCCTGGAGGCGTGCCTGCCGTGGGCAGAGCTAAAGAGTCAGGAGCGTGCGTAGAGATCGTCTGCAAGCTGAGACATCATTATAAATAAAAAGGGAACAAAAACATGCATGTTGTTTATATTTTATGCACTTGCCAACAAAACACAGACATTTGATCCAGCGTCAAACTGGGGCTTGTTTACAAAGCATTCATCACCAAAATTCTGGGAACAAACAAACATACATGCACAACACCGTTGTTGCCCCGAACAAACTTCATCCACTGTTCCCTTAACCCTGGGTTCTTTGGGAAGCTGATAAAGGTAATCTTTCCCTCACAACCAAAAACACACTCCTTTGGTGACACTGTTGAAAAGCCTCTCGGCTTCCATAACCCAAACAAAGTGCGTTGATGGCCGTACTCTTGCTCTCGCTTTGGGTGATGTATGTGTGCACGCTTATCAGGGTGAAGTGCCCATACAAGGAATTCCGCCCTTTATTACGTGATAAAGGGACATACTCAAAAAAAACCTCTCAGAAACTGGCGAAAACAGGTGAAAATCTTTAACAGTGTAAATCAGTCAGAATGCATGAAATAGCATTAGACCCTCCCTTTAAAATATAAAACAGTTAAGACTTCTTTCAAAAACATAAAAAAAATATTTTACCGACCCCAAACTTTTGAATGATAGTTTACTTTTGAAGTAAATGAGCGATCTTCGACCACAACTTTGCTCTCCAGATTGTATTTGCCACTAAACATCATGTAATTGAAGCACACTTTAATTGGATGTTTTACCTATTGATCAGATGATATTTGTACTTCTTAGTGAGTAGTTTTTGACAATAATAATTCAATAATAATTGAATAGTGTGACAACTATTTATTGTAATTGTAATGTAAATATTAATTTAAAGCAGTGTTAATTTCGTTAACACAAACTATGACAAAAAATGTTCGTTGACAACCTTATTTTCCATGACTAAGACTAGACAATGAGAGATGACACCAATGTCATTAAACGATAACTAAACTGTGACTAAATCAACACATGCAATATCATTGACGAAAAAAGACGAGACTGAAATGTGGCTAAAAAACTTTACCAAAATCACTCTTTTGAAATCACTTTTTGTCAAATAAAGGAGACGAAACATTACAGATTGTTTTTACAAGCGTTCATGCTTACGGTTGCCAGATTTCCAGAATTTAAACCCCCAATCAGAGCTTTTCTGTTAAAAGAACACATTTTACTTAAAGTGTTAGTTCACCCAAAAATGAAAATAATGTCATTTATTACTCACCCTCATGCCGTTCCAGACCTGTAAGACATTCGTTAATCTTCGTAACACAAATTAAGATATTTTTGTTGAAATCCGATGGCTCAGTGAGGCCTGCATAGCCAGCAAAGACATTTCCTCTCTCAAGATCAATTAATGTACTAAAAACATATTTAAATCAGTTCATGTGAGTACAGTGGTTCAATATTAATATTATAAAGCGACGAGAATATTTTTGGTGCGCCAAAAAAAACAAAATAACGACTTATATAGTGATGGCCGATTTCAAAACACTGCTTCAGGAAGCTTCTGAGCATTTTGAATCAGCGTGTCGAATCAGCGGTTCAGAGCGCCAAAGTCACGTGATTTCAGCAGTTTGGCGGTTTGACACGCGATCCGAATCATGATTCGATACGCTGATTCATAATGCTCCGAAGCTTTTTGTGTTCCGAAGATTAACGAAGGTCTTACGGGTGTAGAACGCCATGAGGGTGAGTAATTAATAACAGAATTTTCATTTTTGGGTGAACTAACCCTTTAATCTTTGCAATCTGGCAACCAACACACACGCGCTCTCTCTACACTGAGGAAGAAGCGCGGATGATCTGAAAACACAGACAATTAAGCTGGAGTTCAGCGATCTTCATTTGAGTTTTCTACGGAAATTAAAGTGTCATTTAGTCGGTCCTCTATATCTCTCGCTCATAGCAGATTAACGGTTCGAGGGGCCAACTGTTATTTTCAACCCAAGCCATCAAACTGACGTCATCAGAGAAGGAACGCCATTCCAGACCGAAAGTAACTTTTCAGACTTTGATTAAAGATTACCACGACAAACTATTTTTTTTTTCTGTGTATTAACTTAAGATTAATTGTTTAACACTGTAACAGATTAATTTTTCACCACAAGACTAATAATATGCACTAACAAAGTAAATAGGGTCAATTTTGATTTCATGACGACTTTAAAATAAAGGCCTTTTCACACTAAACATGAATATTTTGCACAAACAAGAATTTGAGTAGAAGCAATGCACTCCTATTGAGCTACAGTATTTACAACTGAATTGAGCATTCGTCATATAGCAGAAACGCTTTTTTATCCTTCAAGTCAATTTTTTTTCTTTTAATAATGTTCATCCTATGTATTGACAAATAATGTTGGTTTTATTTGATAGTGATGGTAAAGTTTTCGAGCAGCTTTGCCTCGATAGTCTCTAACACCTCCATCAGTCAAAGTAAAGACTGCCTCTAATAAATGTGAACTTCAGAAGACTGCATCACAGAAAAACACAAGACATAAATCTTATTTATGGCATATACAGTGCACAAGCAGCATTTTCTTTGATTGTGCCACATTTGTACGTCCCTCACGCCGACCTGTGTGTAATCTTCTGACCTGCCAAACTGAGACTTCTGTCAGCAAAACTGAATGATAATGTCAAGAGCAGCTTCATGTCTCTTGTTCTGCTTCAGCGCTCTGTCTGCGTATCCTCTGTGTGTCTCATATTCACACTCCAGCTCAATGCCTCACATGAGCCTGCGAAAACAAACACATCAATAAATGGAGAAATGAACACGTCCCCCCTCTGGAATGAGATGTGCGCATTGCATGAGGTGGTAACACTATGCAGATAATGGGCTGCTGATAATGTTCGTAAGTGGCGAGTGAGGGGGTGGTTGCTGTTTGCGTGGTTTGTGCATCTGGCTCAAGAATGTCTCGCTCTTTCACACAGTCATTTAGAGGCAGGATGCTGAGTAACCAAATCTATATTGTTATTTCTAATGAATTGTCTTAAGTAGTTATAGTTAAGTAGTAATTTCTTTCTTCTGCTGAACACAAAAGAAGATATTTTGAATAAAATGGGCAACCAAACAGTTGATGGGACCCCAATGACTTCCATATTTTTTTTTTTCTTTTTTTCTCCATACTATAGAAGTCAATGGGGTCCATTAACTGTTTGGTTACCCATTTTCTTCAAAAAATCTTCTTTTGTGTTCAGCAGAAGAAATAAATTCATACAGGTTTGGAACAACTTGAGGGTGAGTAAACGATGACAGAATTTTCATTGTTGGGTCTTTCATTGTTGGCTCTTTAAGGTGAAGTGAGTGAAATTGCCATCCATCCATCCATCCATCCATCCATCCATCCATCCATCCCCAAGTCCTTTCTGACTGTGGCTTTCAAGCTATAATCACCAAATTTGGCACAGTCAGTGTTCTGACTTATTTTTTCTTGATATTCCTGTAGCAAATGATCAAATATGACTCAAATTAGAGTCTGGCTCATAATTTTCATGATTTCAAACTCCAAATGTCACATAGTTCAAATATAAAGATACACAAGACCTTTAACCTGCTTTATGCTTCAACCTATCTACAGTACCATTCATCCATCCAACACTCAGAACACCTTAGCAACTGCTTAGTAGATTTTAAACTTTCAGGTAAGAATTTAACAAGTCAACATTAAAGTTTGTCTGACAAACTTTCCTTTTCTAGTTACTTTTGCAATTCTGTTTGGTGACGCTAGTGGTGCAGAAATTATGGCTTCACCTTTAAATTGTTCAGATGTGTGAAGTTAGATTATTTTTCATCTGTGTGTGTTTCTGCAGGTGAAGTGTCTGACGTTGTTTGTGACCCACTACCCTCCGTTGTGTGAGCTGGAGCACTTGTACCCGCAGCATGTGGGAAATTACCACATGGCTTTCCTGCTCAATGAGCCAGAGAGCACTTCTGATGGTGTGTATGCTTTTTATCTACCAACTTGCGTTACATAAGCTTCCTGACTTAAGATTGGGCTATTATTTACACTTCTGTTCAAAAGTTTGGGGTTGTTAAAATCTTTTTTAAGATGTTTGTTTTCTCAAAAAGACTGCAGTTATTTTATCAAAAATACCATTAAAAAAATAATATTGTGAAATATAAACAACCGTTGTCTAATTTAATATATTTTAAGATTTAATTTATTCCTGTGATGACAAAGCTGAATTTTCAGCAGTCATTACTCGATGTCACATGATCCCTCAGAAATCATTCTAATATGCTAATTTGGTGCTCAAGAACTACTTCTTTGATGCATAGAAAGCATTTATGTGAAATATTTTTTGTTAGTTCACATTGTAAAAGTCATTACAGTCAATTTAATGCATCCTTGCTGGCTTTTTGGTAGCTTTTTGATGATAGCCAATCAATATTCATGTATGGCTTAAAAGGGTGTTTTTAATCTGGGAACCTATATTTGCAAGCAAACGGCAATTGCAGCTAATTATATTCAAACCATTTTGTATAAGTAAAATGCAATAAAAGTCTACTTAATGTATCTATGTATAAGGCGAAGAAACAGGACACTTTCAAAAGGAATCTAAGACCATCGATAAGTACTTAAAGGGATAGTTCACCCAAAAATGAAAATTCGGTCATCATTTACTCACCCTCAAGTTGTTCCAAACCTGTATACATTTCTTTGTTCTGCTGTACACAAAGGAAGATATTTGGAAGAATGTTTGTAACCAAGCAGATCTCGCCCCCCCCATTGAATACCATAGTAGGAAAAAAAAATACTATGGTAGTCAATGGGGGGCAAGATCTGCTTAGTTACAAACATTTTTCCAAATATCTTCCTTTGTGTACAGCAGAACAAAGAAATTCTTACAGGTTTGGAACAGCTTGAGTAAATGATGCAAGAATTTTCATTTTTGGGTGAAATATCAATTTAAGACTTCTGCTACTATTGTGAAATAGGGTAAAACAAAACATTGTCACTAGATTATATAGTAGTATGATAACAACATCAATAGTAAATAAATATTTGAGAATGAAGGCCTTGTTCATAGAGTGGTCTAATAATTATTTGTTGTTCTATGCCCATCATATTGTAGTTATATCATTGTTCCCCTGCTTGTACTTTTATATTTTGGCATCTGCATCCTTGATGTATGGCTCTTCTGTGCAATCCATCAGTATTACTGATCTTCCCTTTCTTGATAATGAGCCAGGCACGTTTATTAACTTCATCTTGATATCATCTGAGAAAGCCATTAGTGTCTGGATCAGGAAGTTGACTTCATCAGTGCACACAAAGAAGTATTAGAGATTGAGGAGTGCATTTTCTTGGAATATGCTGGTTTTGATAGCCTCTGAACCAGTTCCTTTGCTATTGTATGTCAGCTGAGTCATCCGGGATTTCATGGATCACTTACTCATTTATGTGACCTTTGCAATGACCTTATGCTGCTTGAGTGATCAAGGAGTGCGGCACACTTTCTTAGACCTTCTGTTAGTCAATCCACCTATTGTCTATTTGATCTGTCTGCAGGAATAGTTCTATCCAACGCATGATTATGATGATTAATATAATATAATACTCAAGTCTTTACCAAATCATTTTCTGTGTGTTTCCGATGTGTGTCATGATGATTTTCTGTAAAGCCTTACATTTAAGTTGCAGAATATCAAATGTCACTTCAATTTTCAATGTCAATTCACATTTGAATGCCAAATTTAATCGTTTATGCTCCACGCTTCTCTTTTAATTTATTTACAGTTTTTTGACAAGCTTCTGCCCATGTTATCTACTGACAAGGCAGAGCAGAGCCTGATTTAATGCCAATGTCCATTAAATGCCTTAAAGGGATAGTTCAGCCAAAAATGAAAATTGTCTTCATTTACTTATTCCAAACCCATAAGATTTTGGTTAATCATCGAAACACAAATTAAGATATTTTTAATAAAACATGAAAGGTTTCTGTCCCTCCATTGAAAGTCCAGGTAACCAAAACTTCATAATCCATCAAGGTCATAAAGCTGTCACAAAACAAATCCATAAATCCAAGTGGTTTAATCAAAGTCTTTTTAAGAGATACAGTCATGAACAGATTTATTTTAGGCTTTTATTTGCATCGAAACAATGATCGACACACATGCATAGAGCATATTATATATGATAAACAAACACAGATGCTTATATGTGCTTGTGTGGTGCACAAGAACCAATGAAGTTTCATGTTTACCATATGTGATGGGCTCTATGCATGTGTGTTTAAATATATAAATCTGTACTTCATGTAAAGCAATCGTATCTCTTCACAAGACATGGATTAAACCGCTTGATTCATATGGGTTAGTTGTACAAGACCTTTATGACCTTTTTGAATCTTTGAAGTTTTTGGTTACCTGGACTTTCAATGGAGGGTCAGAAACCTTTTAGGTTTCATTAAAAGTATCTTAATTTGTGTTTTGAAGATTAACGAAAGTCTTACGGGTGTGGAACGACATGAGGGTGAGTAATTGATGACAGAATTTTCATTTTGGGGTGAACTAACCCTTTAAAGGAAAAAGGATGGTCAATGTACTGTTTGTTTTCAAGCATCCTTTTCAAATATTAGTTGATATTCAAAAAAAAAAAAAAAAACTGGAAATGGGTGAATCATTCAATGTGAAAAATGAGAGTTATTTTCCCTGCTTTCATGTGTGAAATAGATTTGGTAATCAGTTGTGTAGCCTGTTGCATAATCTGTACATGACTTAAGGAAGTGACAGGTAAACAGATCATGTTTGCTCTTATGTAGTGTTAAGGAGCAGATTGCAAAGACGATAAAAAAGATAGTTTTTGCTAATGATTCAAATATGAAATGATGAATTACTAAAAAAACCCAATGTGTATATGCACCCATTTCTCCTTTACCATGGTTAACAGATATGTTTGTTTATCTCAAGACATTTTTCAAGTGTCTTTTTCAGCTTCTTCTGCTGTTTTAGATTGTAAGGCTATAAGTTCCTTTGGTTACACTTTATTTCCTTGTTACTGTGTACATACAAAAGGGTTAAAGGATTAGTTCACCCAAAAATGAAAATTCTGTCATTAATTATTCGCCCTCATGTCGTTTCACACCCGTAAGACCTTCATTCATCTTCAGAACACAAGATATTTTTGATAAAATCTGATGGCTCAGTGAGGCCTCCATTGCCAGCAAGACAATTAACACTTTCAAATAGTTCATGTGACTACAGTGGTTCAACCTTAATTTTATAAAGCGACGAGAATACTTTTTGTGCGGCAAACTGCCAAAATCACATGATTTCAGTAAACGAGGCTTCGTTACGTCATAAGTGTTTTGAAATTTCAATGGTTCACATGACTTTGGCAGTTTGATACATGCTCCGAACCACAGATTCGAAACAAAAGATTTGTAAAGCTTCAAAGCTTCATGAAGCAGTGTTTTGAAGTCGCCCATCACTAGATATTGTTGAATAAAGTTATTTTGTTTTTGTTGGCGCATGAAGACTATTCTCGTTGCTTCATAACATTAAGGTTGAACCACTGTAGTCACATGAACTGTTTTAAATACGTCTTTAGTACCTTTCTGGGCATTGAAAGTGTTAATTATCTTGCTGGCAATGCAGGCCTCACTGAGCCATCTGATTTTATCAATAATATCTTAATTTGTGTTCCAAAGATGAACGAAGGTCTTACGGGTGTGGAACAACATGAGGGTGAGTAATTAATCACAGAGTTTTCATTTTTGGGTGAACTAACCCTTTAAGTGCTGAGTAATATTAATTAACTGTATGTAATTACTATAAGGTTAGGATTAGGATTTGGTTTAGGGTTTCTTCTGCTGAACACAAAAGAAGATATTTTGAAGAATATGGGTAACCAAATAGTTGATGGGCCCAATTGACTTCCATAGTATGGAAAAAAAATACTATGAAAGTCAGTGGGGCCCATCAACTGTTTGGTTACTGACATTATTCAAAATATCTTCTTTTGTGTTCAGGAGAAGAAAAAAATTCATACAGGTTTGGAACAACTTTAGGTTGAGTAAATGATGACAGAACTTTTATTTTTGGGTGGACTATCCCTTTAAACCCTTGTAGCACTGTTATAAGAGCCAGGTAGTGGTTACTTAACAACTGGCTTGTGTGTATGACAGTAATCCTATTGTATAAGTAGTCTTTCCTCTTCTATTTCTCATTGTACTGTACTGTGTAGTTTCACATCCCGACATTGCAATTTATCCTTAAATCACATCCAGAGTTCAGATTTAGATCATCTGTAAAAATCAGAACTCAGCTTGATTCACTTATGTATGGTTCTTTCTTCCTTTTTCCTTCAAATTCCTCAGGCCTTCTCCATTTCTTTCTTCTTAATTTTTTTCTGACTAAATAATCTGTGCCATACTGAAAAGGTGATTGAGTTTGTGACAGATTTGCTGAGAAATATTGCGGAAAATGCCTAATAATATTCACAAATCATATTCACAAATCAGATTAATAAAAATTCTGTGGCTTCTGCCACACCGTGACACAGGACTTTTTCTGAGCACTAAGGAAGTGTCATTTATCAGGCAAAACTCTCTTTCTGCCCTTCTAATGTTCATCATTGAAATACCTTTTCTCAGACAATATCTATATTCTCAGTTATGTCATCATGTGAGTATTTTACACAGGTTTTACACTTTTTTGCCAAAGGTCATGTGATCATATAGTGTATTTGATCAGTTGATTAAATTTTAGTGCACTCCACTAAAGTATTATTTTACAATATTCACATATTTAGACAGTAGATGTTTACTAGTTTTTTTCTATGTATAAAACCATAAAAGACACAAAATCATGTCAAGTCATCTTCACACACGTTTATATTTAACACAGGTTATACAATTAATGTCTTTGACTTATAATAATAAAGTGAAACATAGGCTGGTATCCTATTGGACAATCAGGCTATTTATTAAGCAGCATCATCAGGATTATAATGGATCTTGTTTCACAAATTCTCTTTTCAAAACTTTGTTCTTTCACAGTGCGTCTTTTTTTGTTTTGTTTTTTTTTTACACTGAGTGCTTCTGAAGTGTTTAATAACTCTGTTACTCTCATTTCTAGAGGAGGAGATGCACCCAGAGTTCATCACGTTTCTCTATCAGCTGATTGAAGGCGCAGCCGCCAGGAGCTACGGGCTAAATGTAGCACGTCTGGCTGAAATCCCAGAGTCCATCCTCAGGACCGCTGCATTCAAGTCCAAAGAGTTGGAGGCTCTCGTGAACAGCCGGAGGTACGTGGGCTGATTGGTTACACAATGGAAAAAGAACACTGTAGTAGATTTGGATTGTGGAGGAGCTTCCTTTAGAAAAAATGTATAGACTTTTCAGGGAGAGAACTATCTGAAATCTGAAGAGGTTACAAAGTATTATAAGGTTTAAGTCTCCATACATATATATACCGATCAGGCATAACATTATGACCACTAGACCACCAGTATATTGTTAGAAGCAGGAAAATGGGCAAGCGTAAGGATTTGAGCGAGTTTGACAAGGGACAAATTGTGATGGCTAGACGACTGGATCAGAGCATCTCCAAAACTGCAGCTCTTGTGGGGTGTTCCCGGTCTGCAGTGGTCAGTATCTATCAAAAGTGGTCCAAGAAAGGAACAGAGGTGAACTGGCGACAGGGTCATGGGCGGCTAAGGCTTATTAATGCACATGTGGAGCGAAGGCTGGCCCGTGTGGTCCGATCCAACAGATGAGCTACTGTAGCTCAGATTGCTCAAGAAGTTAATGCTGGTTCTGATAGAAAGGTGTCAAAATACACAGTGCATCGCAGTTTGTTGCGTATGGGGCTGCATAGCCGCAGACCAGTCAGGGTGCCCATGCTGACCCCTGTCCACCGCCGAAAGCACCAACAGAGGGCATGTGAGTATCAGAACTGGACCACGGGCAATGGCAGAAGGTGTCCTGGTCTGATGAAACGTTTTCTTTTTTTCTTAACATTTTCTTTTTTTCAACTCCCTTTGATTTAAAATGTCATCATGTGGATGGCCGGGTGTGTGTGCGTTGCTTACCTGGGGAACACATGACACCAGGATGCACTATGGGAAGAAGGCAGTGTGATGCTTTGGTCAATGTTCTGCTGGGAAACCTTGTGTCCTGCCATCCATGTGGATGTTACTTTGACACGTACCACGTACCTAAGCATTGTTGCAGACCATGTACACCCTTTCATGGAAACAATATTCCCTGGTGGCTGTGGCCTCTTTCAGCAGGATAATGTGCCCTGCCACAAAGCAAAAATGGCTCAGGAATGGTTTGAGGAGCACAACAACGAGTTTGAGGTGTTGACTTGGTCTCCAAATTCCCCAGATCTCAATCCAATCGAGCATCTGTGGGATGTGCTGAACAAACAAGTCTGATCCATGGAGACCCCACCTCACAACTTACAGGACTTAAAGGATCTGCTGCTAACATCTTAATGCCAGATACCACAGCACACCTTCAGGGGTCTAGTGGAGTCCACGCCTCGACGGGTCAGGGCTGTTTTAGCAGCAAAAGGGGGACCGGACCAGCACAATATTAGGAAGGTGGTCATAATGTTATGCCTGATCGGCATGTGTGTGTGTATATGTACAGTGGGTACCGGAAAGTATTCAGACCCCCTTAAATTTTTTACTCTTTGTTATATTGCAGCCATTTGCTAAAATCATTTAAGTTCATTTTTTTTCCCTCATTAATGTACACACAGCACCCCATATTGACAGAAAAACACAGAATTGTTGACATTTTTGCAGATTTATTAAAAAAGAAAAACTGAAATATCACATGGTCCTAAGTATTCAAACCCTTTGCTCAGTATTTAGTAGAAGCACCCTTTTGATCTAATACAGCCATGAGTCTTTTTGGGAAAGATGCAACAAGTTTTTCACACCTGGATTTGGGGATCCTCTGCCATTCCTCCTTGTAGATCCTCTCCAGTTCTGTCAGGTTGGATGGTAAACGTTGGTGGACAGCCATTTTTAGGTCTCTCCAGAGATGCTCAATTGGGTTTAAGTCAGGGCTCTGGCTAGGCCATTCAAGAACAGTCACGGAGTTGTTGTGAAGCCACTCCTTCGTTATTTTAGCTGTGTGCTTAGGGTCATTGTCTTGTTGGAAGGTAAACCTTCGGCCCAGTCTGAGGTCCTGAGCACTCTGGAGAAGGTTTTCGTCCCGGATATCCCTGTACTTGGCCGCATTCATCTTTCCCTCGATTGCAACCAGTCGTCCTGTCCCTGCAGCTGAAAAACACCCCCACAGCATGATGCTGCCACCACCATGCTTCACTGTTGGGACTGTATTGGACAGGTGATGAGCAGTGCCTGGTTTTCTCCACACATACCGCTTAGAATTAAGGCCAAAAAGTTCTATCTTGGTCTCATCAGACCAGAGAATCTTATTTCTCACCATCTTGGAGTCCTTCCATGCGGGCTTTCATGTGTCTTGCACTGAGGAGAGGCTTCCGTCGGGCCACTCTGCCATAAAGCCCCGACTGGTGGAGGGCTGCAGTGATGGTTGACTTTCTATAACTTTCTCCCATCTCCCGACTGCATCTCTGGAGCTCAGCCACAGTGATCTTTGGGTTCTTCTTTACCTCTCTCACCAAGGCTCTTCTCCCCCGATAGCTCAGTTTGGCCGGACGGCCAGCTCTAGGAAGGGTTCTGGTAGTCCCAAACGTCTTCCATTTAAGGATTATGGAGGCCACTGTGCTCTTAGGAACCTTAAGTGCAGCAGAAATTTTTTTGTAACCTTGGCCACATCTGTGCCTTGCCACAATTCTGTCTCTGAGCTCTTCAGGCAGTTCCTTTGACCTCATGATTCTCATTTGCTTTGACATGCACTGTGAGCTGTAAGGTCTTATATAGACAGGTGTGTGGCTTTCCTAATCAAGTCCAATCAGTATAATCAAACACAGCTGGACTCAAATGAAGGTGTAGAACCATCTCAAGGATGATCAGAAGAAATGGACAGCACCTGAGTTAAATATATGAGTGTCACAGCAAAGGGTCTGAATACTTAGGACCATGTGATATTTCAGTTTTTCTTTTTTAATAAATCTGCAAAAATGTCAACAATTCTGTGTTTTTCTGTCAATATGGGGTGCTGTGTGTACATTAATGAGGAAAAAAAATGAACTTAAATGATTTTAGCAAATGGCTGCAGTATAACAAAGAGTGAAATTTAAGGGGGTCTGAATACTTTCCGTACCCACTGTATATACAGTGTGTGTGTGTGTGTGTGTGTGTGTGTGTGTGTGTGTGTGTGTGTATATATATATATACACGTATTTATGTTGCATTTGATCCTCGAAATGGAAGTCCGTGTTAAAAAGGACATGTCCTTGCATTCTTCTGCTGGTAAAAGCTGTTATTAAAGTTTTAATTTACTGGGGAAAAACATGCAAAAGATAATAATTGCTGAGCAGCTGTAATTTGAATTGTCAAAGCTTGAAATGTATCATAATTTATTGTACAGGGTGAGCTGTTTTACATAGATTTTCACATACAGTACATAATACAGTTTGTCCAATATTGCATGTATTTTATGTTAACACTTGCAAGAAATTTAAAAGAGGAAGTTCTAGACTGAATAATTGAGTAAACAGAAAAATGTCTCCCTTTGATTTAAAATGTCAATATTTACAATCAATTATCCATGATGCATTTAAATTTACACAAGCCACTAAAAGACAAAATTGTCTTGATTGATTTGGATACATTATTAAAAATATTTCCTGAAGTATTGAGGATGCTTTGTTTATCCCTTTTTGTAATGGTGTGAGATATGTAACATGATATCCCCTTCTCTTTTTTCAAACATAGGAATATGGTGAGACTGTTATCTGATGCCTGGAGTGTCATCAACAAGGAAACATTGCTGAATTGGAGAAAGTGTAGTTCCTAATAATAGTGCGACGGGTTTTTCCCCATATGATGACGGTTAAAAACCCTCAAAAAAACAAACACTGAATATCATGTATTTAAATACACAATGCATTTCTTCACCTGTTTTAACTTTAACTTAAAACAGTAGATCTTACAACTTCAAACATGTTGTCTTTATATAGGCTCTCATATCCAGGTGCTTTGACCAAAAAATTTGTCAATATATGTTTGACTGTATGGAGAAAAAAAAAATGTAATGTGGTGTTTACATTGATTAAACTGGATATCAAACATCCTGCTGGAAATTGTGCTGCTCATTCTCTTTAAAGGGATAGTTCACTCAAAAATGGAAATCCTGTCATTGTTTATGACATTCTTTCTTTTGTGGAGCACAAGAGAATATATTTTTAAGACTGTTGGAAAGTCAAAAAGATTTGAAACAACATGAGGGTAAGTAACTGATAGAATTTTCATTTTTAGGTAATCAATCCCTTTAAATTTCCTTGGTAATCTCATTGTCCTCCACCTCAGACTTGACATCTGAGGTGAATGATAATTATTCGTCATGAAAGCTGAAGCAGTCAGAGAACATAAAACCCTCCTGTGTCTCACATTTGCATTGCTTGCCCAGGTTTGTTTAATAATGTTATTTTAAATGTCATATCAAATTAACAATTTTAGATATGCTGCATTTTATAAAGTAAACTGATTTAACTAAATTTTAACATTGATTTAGATTAGTTTTCTTATCATAACCATCTTAACCCATTATATCTGTCATGTTAACATGCAAAAAGGTTAAAAGGCAAATAAAGGAAAGGAAAATGAGTGTTGAATTCTCAGATGTAATTGCAGTTGATAGAGACTGATGTCACTTGCATGTGCACTGGATGGTGTTTTTCAGTCCTGGTCCTGGTGCACTGACCGTTATCTGAACAGTTTAGAGCTTCATTCCGCCCATTCCATGAATATTTTTATTTAAATTCATCTCCTCTGTCTTGCAGCAATCTCTTCTGTTCTCTTCTGATGAGATGTTTTTCAGCGCGAGAGCGGGACAGCCTTTCAATCACATGAGATCACAGCAATTGTCCTTATTCACTGCAGCGCCATCTTTGATTTTTAATGGGAATTAAAGCAAGGCTATGAGTGATAAACATACATCTCTTCAGTAGGTTGTACTGTTATTTAATGTTTTTGGATTGTTCTGCTGACGAAACACTGCAAAAATATCTTTCCAAGAAATGTCAGTAGACGAAAAACTCCAGACAACATGAGCTTTGGAAAATTCTAAGTGATCTGGGAGCTTTATACAGCTTTTTATAGCGGATGCCATTGAAAACACGGTAAGTCTGTCCCTCACAGCATTGCTTTCATACCTGTCATGGCGCTGCTCTGAATAAGTTCTATAGCAAACCACAACAATCTAACAATCCAATCAGTTCCTGAAGGACAAAATCAAGTCCCGCACTACGTTTTGTTTCTTGTTCGAGAAGCCATTTCAGTATATGTCGCAGCAGGGAAGAAAAGACTATCGCAACTTCCGTTTCAAGGTGCGATCACATTTACACCGTGTTCACACCAGACATGAGAAACGCAACAAAAGCAAATCAAACCCATTATAATCAGTGATGCTGTCTACACTGGATGCGGCATGCTGCAGCGCGACACTTCAAATTCCTGACAATAAACTGATGACCTGTTCTATTTCTGGCATATGCCAAGCACTTGCGCTACTTCTGATATGAAGGACAAACGAATTTGCAACGGTCACGTCCGGTGTAGACACTGTTTCCATTGTCAATTTTTGTGGGCAAAATCCAGTCATTCAATAGAAATCTACACGATTAAGAATATCACATGAAGGAATGGGTGAAGGTTTCGCCCACATAGATTTCACATCGTGTTCAAGTTGGTCGTGCAAATTTGCCATGTTGTCCCACAGAAAGCTGCTTGATTTGAAAGTGACTTCTGTGTGAGCTGTGCTTCATACATCACTTAACTTGTAATGAACAATGGACCTTTGCTTTTGCTAATGCGACCTCACCTTTTCACTTGTTTACATGGCATTTTTATGCAATCATTTATGGAGCGATAAACAGCATGTATTTAATGTGCAATTTGTGTCGCCGCTTGTAGTTATTTATTGTTAGTACAAATTAACAATTAATTTGTTTAAAAAAGTGTCAATGACACTGAAATAAAAGGACATTTAAATATAACATGTTGCCATGGAGTAAATGTGAATTGTAGCTTTTCTTTTACTGCAACTTGACCTACCAGTAAAGCGCTTAATTGAGCCCTGTGATGTGCGTTAGCGCGCGTCGCCCCGCCCCGTCATTAAAATCTCTGCATCGCCCCGCCTCCTCATTAAGATCTGCAAGTCGTTCCGCCAGCTTTTTGATCCGCCCACTCATTAAAACCTGCGCTCAGCCTCAAGGGAAAGTGAATCTCAGCGAGAGAGAGAGAGAGAGAGGCGCTGTCTCTTTAAGAGGATGCCAAAGCCGATTACATCTGAGCTCAACAGTGATTCTCTCTCACCGTCTGTCCACTACTATTGCTTATTTTGCTGAACTACATGAGCTGAACGCGTTGACTGACAGTGTTGTTCGTCGGGGTTAAAACTTTTTTCACGTCAGAATGGATTGGGCTCCGAACTCGTTTGGATGAGTCGCTTATGAGCAGTGCGCTTCAGCTCGGCAACTTTCCCGTGCGCATTTCTCCAAACATCCTAGGTGGAAAGTTAAAATCACATGGGATATGGTGACAAACAAGTGAACACATATTAAACCAAGACGGAAAATGCAGAAGAGTGTTCGGTACAATGAGGGACACGCTCTGTATCTCTCCGTTATCGCGCGTAAAGAGGGCACCAAGCGAGGCTATCTCAGCAAGAAGACCACAGAAAACAGCAAATGGCACGAGAAGTTTTTTGCACTTTATCAGAATGTTTTATTTTACTTCGACACCGACCAGAGCGCTCGACCATCAGGGATTTATCTTCTGGAAGGATGCACATGTGAACGAGTCCCTGCGCTCAAGGTGTCCACTGTTGGCAAAGACTCGCTTGACAAGCTGGTGAGTTCAACGTTTCTTCAACATATCAGTACGAATTATGGGGGTTTGGTGACCACTCTTAAGGTTTGAAGTTACCCAAAGGAAGTCAAAACGGATGGTTGTCTTAAAACGTATTCGTTTTACATAAAACTATATGTTCGTTACATCTGCATTTTCAACGTTTCTTTAAAGACAAAAGTTTAATTACAAGTTAGTCAGACCGCACTAGAGACGCTCGTGAATAGAAGTCGCGTTCGCCTGATGAGGTAACCATAGCAACAGTACGCTGCTTTATAGAGCTTTCGGTTAAGATCTGGATCAATACAATATAATACATACGTGCGCCCATTATCACTTTACTATATATTGAAATATCGCCTAATCTCAAAAACTATACTGTGTTCTTTAAACGTCTTTTAGATGTTGACGCTTAGCTTAACTGTGTCTAAAATACGTTTTTGGTTGCGCGTGAGGGACCTCCACAAATCGCGTTCTACAATGACAGACGGAAAACCTTTTCAAATCCGTAACCCCTTGAAGTAATTGAATAATTTTCACGTTAAATATAATAATAAACTTTAAAAAAAAATGCAGGATTTGAAAGGGAATGCCCTTTTTGTATTTTGAGTAAAAGGGATCTGATAGAATTATCACTGGCATCTGGAAATCTTGGAGGATATATTAAACTATTTCTGCTCATACTGAAGAAAAAAGAAGCAGCAAAATGTCGACAATGTGTAACAAATATCTAATAGATAATTACAAATGTTGTTATAAATGGTTTCTTTGCCATGTGAAAACCTGTTGCATTGGACACCCCAAGTCCTCATTTGAATAGGATTCGAGCAGCGCAGAAACGTGACCATGAAGCTATGCATTTAATTAATCAGACCATCACATCCAGAGGACCCCTATAAAATCTATAATGTGTCGTGATGTCTTCATTGTCATGTGAGGGGTAATATTCGAATTTCACATGAGGTTCTGCCAAATAAATGTGGATGAAACAATTTTATCATGCAGAAATGTTCACATTCTGCTAATATAATGCGGTGATCTGCTGATTACATAAAAAATATGTAAAATCGTTGGCTACTGATGTCAGTTAGAAACTGCTTTAGAGGCTCCCCATTCAACAGGTGCAGTCTCTTACCTCTGCATAGAAAAAATTATGTATGTAAGTGTCAGAAGTATCACAAGTCATGCCAATCTTTTGGTTAACACTTACATCTGCTGATAAATCTCTCACAGGCACACAACTGCAGCTTTGCATTCATATAATAAGTTGCAAAATGTGTGGTAATTCCCCCTCCCCTTTTTCAGTAATCATTTATGTGAACACTATAGTGTAGGTCTGTCCTGCTGCTGTATTAGCCTATTTATCTCATGTAAAATGATCTAATTCAGACCTCGATTTTCCAACTAAAAACATATTTTCTGACTTTACTCTAAAATGGAACCTTTTTACATGTGAAAAAGTCTTCTGTAAAAGTTGAATCTCTTGAAATCAAAATGAGAGTTTTGTGTCTTATTCTATCAGTTTTGAGACCATTTATATGGCTTTTAGCAAATAAATATGGATGTTGTTTAGCTGGCACGCACAGGTCTCCCTATAGTGATTTAAATGTTGCGTAGAAAAAAAGATATACTGGTCAATGACGTGACGGGTCAATTTTAATAAACAAAGATATGACATCCAAAGTATGTAAAGTAATACAACTAGATCTCTTTTATTGAATCCAAAAGGTTTTAATTATATTTTCCTACATATAAAGGTATTTTAAAGATTTTGAAGTGTCAAAAGGTCATTCGGTTTAACCGTCCAAAGACCAATACAGCCATTTCATTTGTGATTAAAATATCTTAAAATGTAATAAATGTATATATTTTTTTATTCTGGCAGGATTTTATAACATCATATATCAACATAGTGCAAAATGGTATTAATGTGTAGAAGTCGTTGCTTTGTTATGAGAAAGAACGTCCGGGAAAATGAATTTCATTGATGTCGTTCGGAGTAACCAATATAAAGGGACCATTTTGGATAAAGTCATGTGGTCAGTGTCATGTGACAGTATGTGACATCATTCAGAGACACCTGCAAAGGACCACATGGTCATGAAGCAAAGTAACTAACGCTCTCTTAACTATTTGAAAAATTCATGTTTCCACTTACTCATACACATGTCCCGAAACATCAGGTAATTCGATACAACCGCTATAAAACATGGAAAATGTTATATTATTTTAAAAACTTGTACTAAATATAAAATGTTTGATTGTACAAGCTAACTAACTAACTAGCTAGCTAGCTAGATATCAGTCTGTTAGCATTGTTTGAAAATATCGTCATTCGGTATAACCAAAAGTGTCATTCGGTAAAACCGAAATTTTGGTTAAACCGAATGACTTTTTTGTAAAAAATGACAAAAGCTGTGTTAATTGATTATAAAAACCACATAATCTCATTGTTAACACTTAATAAAACTTCAAAATGAATTAGCTCCATTATGTTTTTCTTACACTTTTAAAAACCTTATTCGTCAATGACCCATACATCAGTATGGTTGTCAATGTAGAGACATGGTATGTGCAGCCAGATTGTGTGTGGTAACCAGCTAAACCTTGACCTCTTGGTAGAAAAACATGCTTTTTGGCTGTGACATAAGTAAAGACTGTTGGCTTTTTTTTTTTTTTTAAGGGATAAACCATTTGAGATGTCAAGGTAAGTTCATATGTCCTTAGATTGTGTCCAGTCTTTTCAGGCGTAGGCCTAATTGATTTAGTTATGAACTTTTCTTTTATCTTGTCTTTTAAAAGTTTCGGTAGCATCAAAAATGAACTGAATCAGATGTTTGTATCTCTCAATTAATTATCTAATTCTGCTGCACTGCTGATGAGTTAATAAAAATCTTTTATTGATTTCATGTTGCAGTTGCCAAAGATTCATGTACACGCTTAAAGATAAAGGTTCTTTATTGGCATGTATGGTTCCGTATTTAACATCCATAGAGCCTTTCTATGGCACAAAAGGTTTTTTATAGTGAAAAATTATTAAAATGTTCTTTAAACAAATAAAAATGGTTCTTTTGTGAACTGTTCACTGAAAGGTTCTTTAGTGAACCCCAAAATGGTTCTTACTTTTATATACTTTTTTGACACGTTTAGACATGAAAAAAGACTTGTGACGTATCAGCAATCGTGTATCGCTTTGAATATTATGCCTGTTCAAACAGAAATGAGATGATTTTTAATCTACAGATGTTATATAGGCCTAGTTCTCTCGCAACGTGAATGTAGTTGATAGAGTGCATATTTGTAGCTTATCGACTCTTTCCTCTGTGAGAACACAGTTAGAAATCCTCTCTCAATCACACACCCACAGACTCCCACACGGCTGCATATAAGTATGCTCACTCTCTCCCACAGATAACTAAAAAGACACAAAGGAATAAATGTGGGCTAATCTATAAAGAGTACAGACAGGTGTAGAAGGTGTCGATGGGGATACTAAAACTCCTTTGGAGCGAAAAAATTCCCAGTGGAATAGAAAATGTAAACCAACCAAAAACATTTACAAATAAATGTTTTCAGCTCTGCCATAACTGATGATCAAAATTTCCCACTTGTTAAAAAAAAACAAAAACAGAATTACTATTTTTGATGAGCAAAGAATACAGATTTTATAGAAATGTGTAGGCGGAGATTTCCAGCTGCTTATTTGAAACATAAAGTCAACACTAATGTCTCCATAGTCAATGAAAACCTTCCTGTGTCGGACTGATTTTATTTGTGTATTCTTATGAAGTCCAAGACTCTTTTTATAATGCCAGATTTCTGAGGACTGGGCATTTGCCGAAATACTGTAAATAGATGCCCTTAAACTCATAAAGACCGTGGAACAATCAAACAACATCATGATTTGATTTTGGGTCTTTTGTTGTTATGAGACCTTTTGTATTAACTGCCTTTATGAAAGATTAATTACATCAACACAGAAAGTATATGGGACAATAAAACACTTCTTAGGCTCATGAACTGCTTAGAAACAGACATAAATTATAAATACTGTATTCCCACTAATGTCGTGTCCTGGATCAATATCATAATCTTTTTATTTCTGAATAAATAATCACCTTAGAGCAACAATAAACATGCTGCATTTATATGTATTGTATGAGGGAAGCTGATTTTTGTTTTGTTAAAGCTGGATATTCTTCCAGTGTTTTTAGATTGAAATGACTTTGTGTGTATAGTAGTATAAATAATGCAACAAAATGCCTTTGCTGTTGTTCTCAAGATGGTCATTTGGATCTTAATTGCTGATAATAACAATTATTTATTTTTATACATTTTATACACTACCCCAAAACTGATTGATGTTCCTTGGACTTTGTGTGTAGTTCATTCATAACATGCATATCTGATGAGCTGACAGTTTGATGAATGAGGGGCAAAGAGATGCATCTGTGGGGGCTGAGTGTATAATTTTCAGAAGATACTCAGGTAATAACTTCAAGGTAGAGAGGGAAAGATGACAAAGTAATAATGCAAGTTTCTTGTGAGCAAAATTTATGATTTTTGCTTTGTTGATGTGTCTTTTGCTTGAGTTCTCTTTGTACCTTTAGCCACGAAAATTAGTCTATGATTAGTTTTCAAGACTTGCGCTATTAAAAGGGTTAGTTCACGACAAAATGACAATTTAATTCATTTACTCACCCTTATTCTTTCTTTTGCGAAACATAAAGGAGATGCTTAGGTGAATGCCTTGACTGTTCTTTTCCATATAATGAAAGAATGGTGACCACACTCTAAAAAGCTGTGCTTCCATGAAGAACATCCATAGAACCTTTCTATTGCACAAAAGGTTCTTTATAGTGGAAAAAAGGTTCTTCAGATTATTAAATTAACTGTTCACTAAAAGGTTCTTTGGGGAACCCAAAATGGTTCTTCTAAGGCATCACTGCAACCCTTTGGAACCTTTATTTTTTAGAGTGCAGGGGCTGTCAAGTTAGAAAGCAAGATTCTGAGTGAATAATTGCATACCTTTTGGTCTGTTCTGTACACAAAGCTATTTTCTGTGGCTTCAGAAGGCTTGGAATAGAGCACATCTAGGGCCGGATGCATAAACTGCTTAGACTAGTCTTAAAAGTTAGTCATATATATATTTTTTTAAGTCCTAACTTTTTAAAGTTAGTTACATATAAAGATACTCAGTTTCAAATAGTTGCTTCATCAATACAGACCAGATTATGTACTACTCATCTTATTACATGTGTCCATTATATGACATTGCTGATGTTTTTGAAAACATCACATTGTTTACTTTCACTTAGATCTGTTAGGTTCAGTTTGCAAACTATTGCTGAATGTTTTTTTTTTATTCAAGAGAATTAGTCTGTTGAAGCTGCGAAATTTCTTCGTAACTTCTTTATATTTAGTACAAGTTATTGATATTATTGTGCTGCTAGTCTTATTACAGATGACAATGAAGCCACTAAGCTTATGTCTCTAACACCAGTGATATCTCATTCATTATTGATCAGTTTACATACTGAGTTTGTCCAATCTCGGTTATTAATGTTGTTAATGTAGTTAGACACATTATGTGGTAGAAGTGTTTGTAAAGGGCTCATTACAAATATACTCAGATCACCACTCACCAATAAGTTTACTTTGCATGTAATCCTTATCCTACAATGTCTGTGGCTCTGCTCATCTGAAAGTAGACTTCTGTCAGGACCACTATCGTCAAATATAATTGATAATTGCATAGAGTTTGTATTGGTGGTATGGTTCTGTTCTGGGCAAGAACTCCCTACGCATCCATGCAGCCTAGCATGGATAAGAGCAGGGAGAGCAGCAACCAACATATGCAGATGTAATTCATGTCAATAATTTAACATGTACACATATTTCAAGAATTAGTTTGATTCAGGGGAATCATAAGGCCAGTCCTGACTGAAGAGAGGAGGAGCTGGGAATGGAGGAGGGTAATTAGCTCCTGAGAAATGCACTAGCTGCTGATAATACTGAGGAGCTTATATATGGATGCTGTGATAGGCGTCGTATTCCTATAGGTAGAAGTGAGTCACCTGGGAGTCAGCTGATGCGAGCTTGACTGACATGACCTGCCAGAACTGACGCTAACGCTGGATTTTTAGGTTTACTGTGCATATGACTGGCATAATCTGACTGAGAGACTACAACATGTAGATAATTCTTTCCAGCGGACAAAAAAGCACAGGCTGAGTAGGTTTGCTCTCGTAAAATGAGCAGGTAAAGAGTCATAGAAATATGAAAGAAGGGGAGAGGTGCCAGTATGAAGTCAGTTTAAGCTGCTCAAACATTCTAAATCTCTGAATGTTGTTGCAGTTATGTATTTACAGAATATTGTACATATAATACTAATGCCTGGTTTTAGACGCGAAACAAACTTTAAGCAAATATGTGAACAGCAAACACTTTTAGCCATGCAAGCTCAAGGTTGTGCGTCATCACTGCAGTCTGACTGCGTTCTCATAATGCTGTAGAAGTATGTGTTGCTCTCTCAGCGAACGTTAGTTTGATACAATAAAGTTAATGTAATCTGGCAAAATTGCCATTAATGCTTTTAAGACGAATGTAGCCCACACCCTAAATGCATCAAATCAAGGTGTTTTGCATTTTTATTAATAGACACCTGACATTAGTTTGTTTTTCCAATTAGGGGAAATACATACGTAAGGAAATCCCACATAATTCCCAGCAGATCATTGGATGGATGTGTTGTGGAAAAAGTTAAAATAGTCTGGCCTTTCCTACTGCACTGCAATTCATGCTATGACCTGTTTTATTGTTTTAATGGTTCTGTTCAGGCCCAGATAGCACACAATAATATTTTTTACAGCATGAGCTGATATAATAAACACAACTGAGATAATGGGGCAGTGATCATACTTTCTATGTTGGAAAATGTTGGAGTGGAAAAACAAGCATGTGTTTCTGATATAGCTGATATTGTGCTCTATAATTTGCAAGGAAGGACAGAACATGTGGAATGTGACACCTGTCTTTACATTATTTTGCATTTAGTCCCAGCCTGTTTTGTCTAGACTCTTGCTAATAACAGATTACAAAAACAGTCAACAGTATATTATAATTCTTTCTGAATAAATAACACATTTATTAAAAGAAAATCACTGTGACGTAACTCCTCTGCTCCAAACTCCACTGAGCGGCAAAATTATACTTATTAATATATTTATTTATTTTAAATATACTTCACCTTATTTTTCAATATTTAAGTAAGCTATTTCCTGTGAATCTGCAATACTTCCGATTCATTTGCCACTATAGGTAAATAACTAGAAGAATATCGAAGTACAGTAAACTGTAAAACTATTTACATTATGATAGTGAATTAAAATAACATGATAACAAATACCAGATTGCAATATCAAGCAGCATAACGAACTGTTTTTGTTGCAGCTGAAATAACTGGAAGCGGCTGACACCAGAAACCTTACACATTCATTTTAAAAATGGCCGCACCCACTCTTACCTTAAAAATAAGGTGGATATCCATTTTATTCAATACTGCAAAGTGTTGATAAAAATAGCTTTTCCAAGTAAATAAATACATTTAAAAATAATCCATTATTTGTGTATGTAATGTCATGTTTATAGAGCGTTGCTGTTAGCTTAGCCATATGCTAACACCAGACTATTGGAAAAAACTGTGTACTTCACATGAGTGCGCAATTTGTGTCTACATAAGTGACCATTCCTGCAGTGTAGCTTCAATTCAGTCACCTCTGAGGTTTCTGCGAAGTTACAATGCTGTCTTAGAAGTTAGCTGCCTAACACTCTATAAACAGCGAGATAGCTCAATAGGTTTTGAAACAGAGCTAGTTTGAACACCTGCAAACCAGTGTTCCCTACAAAACAATCTAAATGCCAAACCATCTAATATTGATCTACTAATATATGCTGAGCCATGGCCATTGCAGTCAAGATGATATTAGATTACACATACAGTATGCTCTCTTGACTGCAGTTATTAATAACATTAAGGAATCACTGCTGGCCATCTCATTACCGTTCACACCCGAGTGGGAATTATGTCATTCTGCTGGTGGGATACGCACAGCTGGACATGATGGGGTTGTGTTGTTGGTACAACATCATAATAAGCATAATGCCTCTGCTAAATACAAAGTGATTTTTATGAAGTATCTTTGTATTATATTGTAAATATTTCTAACTGTGAACAAATAGATGTAGAAAAGTCTAGACAAGTAAGAGAACGGTGCAAAATGTAATTTGTCTGGTTGCTTTGGTGCAGAAACTTAACATCAGACAGGTGACAATACACAGAGCAGTATTTATTTTTAATTTGCACGACATTCCAATATATCTATAGTGAAGCAGCTGCTATTATTGAACATCTTCTGTTAATTATTCATATTAAGAGGCTATTTCCAGGTCCATGACCACCATTCCTTTTCTTCCTCAGCATCTTGTGTAAGCTCATCCATCTTCACACAAGAGCAGATGATATCAAATTCATACACTTTTAATGTATGAAATTTATCACAGCCCATGACAGTTCCTATACTATGGTGCCTCGAGAATTATCATTATTACCATTACCATGGGAAGAACAAGATCAGACATAATGTGAATCTTTTCCAATTATACTGATGTGTTTTGGCATTAAATTACAGTATTTTCTCAGTGAAAGTTATTTGGTCCCTGTGTTCCTCATTACCAAAATATCTTGTGAGGAAATCTTTCAGCTCAAGATGTTATGTTTTCACTAGATTAAGGGGAGAGATGGGGAATCTTATTCCCCAGTTTAGCTTTGATTATTGGCTTCAGAAATGAGATCTAGATGGGAAACTTTAAAATGACAGGTCCCTCCTGTTTCAGGATGTGAAGCCTGCTGTTTTGTTGACTTGTGTTATTGCTGCTCTGTTTTAATTCAGGTTTTTTTTTATTAAGAGCAATTTGTGGTGTAAATGTTGGCACTGGTCATGTGGCAATGCTTTCAGGATGACATAAATAGTTAATGTAACATCTAATGTCTTAATTATGAAAGCTTGTTTTTGCCATGAAATAAAAAAAAATATGTAAATGGTTTAAATCTTTAAATCTCGCAATTCAGACTTTATATCTCACAATTGAGAGTTTATATCCAACGTGATCTCATGAGTAGAGTATTTGTACGTAAAGTATGGTTCTAACACGTAATTTTACTTACAAACATTAAAATGGTTACATTAATATTTTGATTTTATTGTATTCAGTTGTCATATTAATGACATTGTTTTCAGTCGCATTTATTAAACACAGTTTACTCATTTACTTTATGTGAAATGATAACATTTTGTTTCGAAGTATTACATAATATTAAACTCCTTAAAATGAATAGCATTTCTGTAATTGTTTAACCATTATTTATCATGTAATACTTATTTTGTTTGCCCTGGGAAACAAAAGGCGGTTTCTCAATATAGTCCTTTGCTGTGACTGACAACAGAAGAATAAAATACACTAAAAATGGAACATTCATTTACAAAAGTAATGAATTTTATTCATGCGCTGTAATTTAAATCTTTAGAATCCATACAATTATGTGGAACAGACCCAAATTCAAGCCTTTCTCAGCAGGCTTGGTGACAGAAATTACACACTTCTCCTTTGAGGAAATGTTTTTACTTGCAATATTTGAGTGAGAACAAAGTAAAAATCAATCCAATCCACGCATTCTCCCGCACTTATAACACTTATAACACTCTTACTCTCCCATAATTTTAGATATTGCTCTATGTGGGAGCAAAAGGGGGCAAAAATGTTTGTTATGGTGGAAAATACTTTATTTACAAAAATATTTTACAAATAATATAGGCCCATCTGTAAAAATATGCTCACATATATGAATATAATATTAGTACATAACAGTTATTAATAAGATGGCTATTTACCAAAAGTTAACCTAAAGTTAACCTTATCAAATTGGCTTGTACAAAGTGTAAATAGCACACTATGTTACAAATTAGCATTTTATTTTTTGTTATGGAGCTCTTTAGTACACATACACACGGTCTCTCTTTGTCACTTGTTGTTTAATTTGGATTAAAAAAAAAAATTGTATTTCAATTGTATGTTTGAAGCTTGGCTGCATGCAATGAAATACTGAAAACAAAGTCCATAAAGGAAGTTACAAAATAAAATAAATAATAAAGGATAAAAAAAGAATATCTCTAAACTTAGAAATAGGGATGAAATAATGAAAAACATTAGCAATAATGAACAAAATAACCAAAAAGAGAGGCTAGCAAAAGGCACTTCTTTCCAACACAAATAGCATGATAGAGATGAGAAATGGATGTCATAGTGGGAAATAGTTGAATCATTTGTGATGTTTTTTTTTTTTTTTTTTGCATGGAACAATTTTTTGGCATCCAGTATGAAAGTAAATTTGCAATTTAATTGTGCAGTTAATGTTATTGACTGTTAATTGTGCAATTATGCTAGGCATTGAAGAATGAGCAAAAAAGTTTTATATAAGATAGAGAAAGGGGAACAATTCATAATTTAAATGATAAAATTGAAAGGATGCAGAGAATAAACATTAACCCTAGTTCACCTATTTCACTCACTTGGGGATTTTATGGTTTCATCACAGGGCCGCATATTCAGAGATTGTCTAAGATTTCTACAGTTTGTGTTATTAATGTGATCAGTTGGAGAACACTAAACTAAATTAGTTCCATCTGATTCTTGCGTGGTGCAACTCCTCCTGTGGAGATCATACACAAGGTCTGGAAGCTGGATGCTCCTACTGGCATAACCCTGCCGAAAATAACAACTTAAACCAGCCTAAGGTGTTTTTCTGCACAGTACATGAGAGAGGTGGAGTGACAGCAATTTCTCCTCTTGCTGAAAGTGTTTTGTAATTACTCCACTCCAGCTCCACTCTGGGTTTTCCATTTCTCGCTCCTAGATTGCTCCTTGCTCATCACTCATAGAAACCACGCTTTGTGCTCGCTCACTAGCAACTTTTGTGTCCGGAAGATGTTTCTCTCATGTTTTTAAATCATGAATATCATTTCAGATATATTAAACTGTTTAAATGTTACACTTGTGATGTAATATCAGAGTGTAAAAATTTTTTGAGCGACGTATGAGTTACAATTCTTATCACCCCACATCTGTGATTTCTATGTATTTGTTAATTATAGAGATGGGAGTAGGTGTTTGCTTGATGTGAGCATTATAAAAGGTCATGTGCTGTGGTTGTGTGTGCTCATGTGATATAATTTAATATATTATAAAAATGTTATTTAAATAAATTCACATGTTTGTAGTACTGGCTGCTTATAATAAAGCCATGTAACTGAGCAGAATGTATCTTACCTGACGATGATATTAAAATGGCCAGTCTTATAAGTTTCCGGAATTTGACTTAATTTTATATTTATATTATTATACTTTTTCATCAGATGATGTCCATATTGAAAGCTGCAACATGCAGAAGATTAGTGTGCAAACTGTAGGTCAGGTTAGTCAAAAACACATGAGGAGAACTGTTGGGATCAGCAACCAAAGACTATTGCATTCGAACGGGATTTGATTTCTCAGAGGACCAACGAGTTTGCCGAAAAACAGTTGGTAATTTACTCTGGAATTGTTACAGAGGTTGTGTGAGGAAAAACACAAACTTGGCAGATGCAGTACTTCTGCGAAACACAAATTTCTCTAACCTCCTCTGGGAAAACTAGTGGAATCAAGCTTCGCTTTCACTACGCACCACTCGCATTATTGGTTTGCTGGTCTTAGCTGGTTTAGGCTTGTTTAGCTGATCTGCAAGCTGGTCTCCCAGCTGTCAAGTGGCCAAAACCCCTCTAAGACCAACATAAAAGACCAGCCAAACCAGCATGGCCAGGCCAAAAGACCAGGTTAGTTTACCTTAGGTTGGTTTAAGCTGTTGGTATGTCATTCCTTCAGAACTCTAGAATATTATTGACAGTCCACTTTATTCTCTGTGTTAAATATTACGTACATGTTTTGAAATAACTGAGGTGCTATATTACAATAGATTCCATAAAAACTTGATTGAAAGCTGAAAAAATAGTGCACTTTCATCCTGAGAAAAAGCAGGGCCCACTCCATTTCTTTATTGGCATCCGCCCGTCACAAACAAACCACAAAGGTGTATTGTGACAACAGCAAATATTGCTTTGTGATTGATTGTTTTATATCTGGCTGTAGCTGCAAAGAGAGCTACAGACATAGCGCAGAGCTAAACTGCATGATTGTAAACAGTATCAGTAAGCACCCAGCAGGAGTGAGAGCAGAAAGTGTCATCTATTTCATCCAGACGGCGAACATCAACACTTTTCCTGAAGCTAAGCTGACAACTCCATCTCTTCTCCCTTCCCCCAATGAGAGAAATGCATAAAATGAACAAGTGCTGCTAATCAAGACAAATATTCGCCCTTCTTAAACCACTACAGGGCGATCTTCCAGCCCGGTCAGGCTCAGGCTGCTCTGTTTTGCTGGTTTTATAAGGGTTTTGAGCGCTTGACCAGCTGGCTGACATGCTAAAACTGTTTAAACCAGATCAAACCAGCAAAAAATCCCCTTAGGCAGTTCTTTTCAACACAGTATTGCCATTTATGGTGCTGAGATCACTGCAGATATTATTTGCAAACGGCTGAGCCAAACGTATCTTCCAACAATCTGATGTCAGCGTAATAGACGAGGAAGTTTAAATGAAGATTGGCAAGGCATTGAACGAATAAAGCGGTAGTAATGAATGCAGAGCAAAAAGCATTATCGAACACCGCTCTTGCGCAGAGCACTGCGTTGTCATGGAAACGGGATTTGTTATGTGAAGTGACGGTTTAAAAATATGCTTGACACTTGTTAAGAAATGTTATGCAAGAGGGTCTGTCTCTCTCACCCACCCGCTCTGCTTTTCCCTTCTGGCTTGGCAGATTGCCAGAGCAAATTACTATTGCGGATACATGCAGAGATGAATTTGTGTATTAGTGGAGTGCTTGGTGACTAGATTTAGAGGTGTTGGGCTGGACCTTTACTCCTGCTCACCAGGCCTGTTGGTTTGTGTTGGCCTTGGGCACTAATGTGGCGACGTTGTGTCCTGTGAGTTGAACAAGAGAATTCTGTAGCTGTCTCCCAAGTCAGAGGCTGCATCCTTCGAAGGCCGAATGCATCATAGCAGTGTGACGAAGGCTGTTCCAGTTCGAAGGCTCCTTCAAATGCAGCCAACAAATGCATCCTTCTTTTCCTTGGCCCCGAAGGATAGAACAAGTGGACCCTTTGTAGCCTAGCCTATCCCAAGATTCATTGCGTGCTGGTGACAATTGTAGTTTTTTTACTCGAATATCTAAAAAAAAACAACAACAACAACAACAAAAAAAAACACTTGAAAGCTGTTCAAATGTTGACATATCTTAAAGGTACAATATGTAAGATTTTTGCAGTAAAATATCCAAAAACCACTAGGCTAGTGTTATATATTTTGTTCACTTGAGTACTTATCCCAAATGTTTCCAACTATTTGTAAATCGTGAGAAAATTGAAATTTTAACCAAGGCTTCGGGACGTGTGAGGAGTCGCCTGTCAATTGCGTCATACCCGCGTTAACCCTCGGCCTGCCTCAGTTTCCGGTTTTATTTTGTAGAAACCATGGAAACACCAAAGACGCTTTAATATATTACATGTTTTAATAGACAAGGGAACAACTGTTTTGATATATTTAAAGACAGAAAACTAGTTGTTGTTATATAGCTCAACACGTTTAGTCTTATTGTTTGAATCTAATTTTCTTGATTTTTTTTTTTGTGAGTACCATGCTTTACCATGCCTCAGAGAAAAAAACTATTTTGTCAAGTTAGCAAATTAGCTAACATAACATAATCAGATGCAGCTTTATTTTTAGTAACAGTAATACAGAATTTTCTCCATCATACAATACATTTTAAAATGAATTGCATGCCATTTATCAACACAAGCCATCCAGTGTTTAATGTGATATTCTAAAATCGATCTAGTTTACTGCAGTGTGCAACAAAGTGTCTCACAGCAGCCGCCGAGCGAACGCACAGAGTAACATTATAACATAATTTTCAACACACTCAAATGTATCTAATATGATAAACAGAGCTGCGTTACCTCATACTCATGACCGGAAAAGCGGAAACGGTGCCGGCGACTGTGGCATAATAAAAGTTGTTGCGCAATCGCTCCAGCGGCCTCGTTCAGCTCCCACAACACTCGGTCCTGCTCTGCTTCATACTACAATAACGTTAATAATCGCATTTATGAACATGATTTCTTCCTATCCCTGTTCTTTTGCACCGGTTGTGAAGTGAAGACCACATGTCCCAAGATTCCGCGCTCAAACTTGGCGTCATCAAGCTACGCCTTTGTTTTGAGTAGGCCTCTAGCAACCTCTAGCAGACAGAAATCCTACATACTGCACCTTTAACAATATGCGATTTTATAGATAGTTTATAGTCTTTATTATGTACATAAATGGACCAAGGTGAACATATTTAGAAAGGTGGTGAACCCTGTTTGGTTTTCAAACAGTTGACTATGGGTGCGTCTCAATCAGCTTCCTAGCCTTCCTAGGTCGTGAACCAATATATCGTGTACATGAATTCGGACAGTAAGGACCCTGACTAAGGAGGACCCACTACACATTGGGAAACTGATGACTCTAGCTGCGTCCGAAATCACGTACTGTCTGAGTAGGTACTACATTTGAATTTAAATTTACTTGAAAAAGTACGTTCTACAGTATATAGTACGAATGCGTGTAGTATGAATGAAATTCGCCATGTTGTTACTCTCACATGACCTACCAGCGTCAGTTACGTCCCTTCAACTTCACAAATCCTCTCCTGTGGCCTCATGGGATAGTAAAGTGTCCATCGTATGCGCACTTCAGAATCTCGCCGGAAGTAGTAAGTCATCCGGGTATTTTCGCCTACTGTGTTTCGAATACTATGAATTCAGACATACTACTCTGCTCGCATACTGTTTTACACTATATACACTCTAAAAAATAACTGTAAAAAAAACTAAACAAATTTACACAGTAAAATAGCGTTTTCCACTGAAACAGTAATATACCGTAAAAACAATACATTCTGGGTAATATTATTTGTCATTTTCACAGCCTATTGCCTACTTTCTCGAAAACAACAAATATTACCCAGAATGCTATGTTTTTACAGTATATTATTTCTGCATATTACAATGCATTCTGTATATTATAATACATTCCAGGTAGTATTATTTGTCATTTTCAAGAAAGTAGCCTATAGGCCTCTTTTCTTAAAACAACAAATATTACCCAGAATACAACTGTTTTATGGTATATTACTGTTTCAATGGAAAAAGGTATTTTACTGTGTAAATTTGTTTAGTTTTTTTTTACAGTTATTTTTTTAGAATGTAGTAGAGAAGTATTCGATTTTGGACACAGCATCTATTTCCAGGCAAAATGACAACGTCCTTATTGTACAACATTGCTACTGGTATTTATGAACAACAGCAGAACTTATATCTCTCTGACATTGTTTTAATGTTATTTAAAGTACATTATGATAAATACTTCACTTGTTACATATACTTGCAACATTTCAGCTGTAAATAAATTATAAATGTTTGCTAGATTATGTTCATTACTTGTCTACCAATGTATGTTTATGCTGAAAAATAAAATTAAATAATGGCTTGTGTCTCATTATGTGTAGGGAAACACATAGGGGAGACACATACCCGTTTACACCTGGTATTTTAATCTGTCTCTGGTTTTTTAATCCGAGTCTGCCACTTTCAACCACTTCTGTCCTGGTTTCTTCGAGGGGAGGGTCTATTAGGCGGGGAATGTTTTTTTTTTTTTTTTTTTTTTTTTTTTGAGATCTTTCTATTTAATGGACAAAATAAGGAATCAGGAATGGTGAGAGAACATTGTGGTGGTACGTTCTTCAAACTTGGGTCTTCAGACACCAAAGTTTAAATCCCATCTGGCTAATGTGCTTTCCATAATGTTTACGCATTGGATCAGTAGGCGGAGTGTAGGTGGTCTTTTGTGCTGTTTGAACACATTTGACCACATGAGCGCTTACACTATGAAAGCAATCCGGTCGAATGCGTTTTCGACTACCTCTGGAAGTGGTCGAAAGTGGACAACCTGAAAAAGTATTACACCCTGTTTACAACTGTATTTAGCATCATCCACTTGTAATCCGATCAACCAAAACATATCTTAATACCAGGTGTAAACAGGGCCTTTGAGACAGCCCTTAAAATGGCCAACTCCCTGATCAGTGCCCTCACTATTATTGAGACCCTATAGAGGGTATGCATAGACGTCACTTTCCCGCCGGAACGCACTCCCTCAGCTGGACTGAGTGGCAAAAGAACCTGCTGCATGACTGGATTTAATAGAGGAAACTGCCAAAAACGTGAGTAAAACAAACAATTACACTAAAGATTGGGCTCGAAAGTGTTCTTATGACATGTCAAAGAAACCTAATCCATGGATATTGGCATGCAGCCAGGAATCGTGTTTCCTGACATTTATATGTGCCTGATTTCGATGCCGGGGAAGTACATAAAGCAAATCGGCCTGTGAACGCTTTATATAACTACAATATAGGTAGGTCTAAATCAGAGCGATCACTTATATCAATGTTATATTTTTCGACATATAGTCCAGCCCTAAAACTTGTAGGCCTATAGTTTTTGTCAGTGTTTATTTAAAAACACCCAATTATGCAGAATATAAGATGGTAAATATTAAATTGATGAGTTGTCAACACAATATATAACAATACAATATATAGGGTATGATTTTACCCCAAAATCCAACATTTTGACACAAAATGATAACTGCAAAACATGTTTCTTTGCCTGGAGTCCAGCTGTTTCTGTGAATTGCAGCGACCTATTTGCTTCTTTTTTCTGTAGCTTTCAGCAGTCTGTAAAAGTATATCTCAGATTTTGTGTCAAAGCTATTTGTACAGTCAGTCGCAAAGCTCTTTCCCGTTTTGGATGTGTTTTGTGTGTTTTTCGCAGGCATTCACGCTGAAAACCAATGCTGCCACTCTGTCTTTTGCCACTCACCGCAGTCGTAACGGTTGACAGTGACATCACGTGCATGCCCTCTCTATAACTTTAAAAAAAAAAAGTCTAGTGCAAACGTTACTGCCACTCATCATTGGCACCTGTCACAGTTGCTAGGTGACAAGAACAATCCTCCATAGGCTAGACCATTCCATTTAACAACACTCGGTCCTACCTTCTTGGACTTCGAAGGTGTGGCCTTTGGTGTCTGTGTCCTTTGAAGGATGCAGCCTCTAAATTGGGACACAGCTTGTGTGTACCACTTCCATATAAGAGCTCTGCCCAGAATAGACACTCTTCATATAATTCAGCACTTCAGGGCATGGCCTTGTGAATGCAGGGCTACAGCATTTCACAAATGTATGACTTGTGTGAGGAAATAGGTTAGGAAGTATTTCAGTCAGACCATTAAAGGGGAAAAGACCAGCATAACTGCTTGTGAGTGGAGGGGTCACTGGTCCATTCACAGTCACAATGAAAGGAGCTCATGCGTGTAAAGGGGCAGAGTGCTGATGATTTAGTTTACTAGGTCAGTATCAGTGTGGGCTGTTTCTCCACTCTATTTTCATTTATTTTGTTCAAAGAGAATATTTGGCTCTATACTGTAGTGTAACACAGCATTTTAGGTCATGCAAACACCCTAAATTCTTTTGTTGGTTAAGTTCATAAATGGTTTAAGCAAAACCTGATCAACACGAATACTGTAGATTTTATTGTAAACCAGCATTCTTCTGGCTTATTGGTGTTCTGGTGTTCTTGTGTCTTGTGCCATGTCTGTTTATATTTTGATGTCAAAACATGACTCTGATAAGGATAAGAATTTTTTTTTTTCTGCTAGGCCAGTAGTTCTGATTATTAGTTTGCTCTCCACCACAGCAGAATGATCTTTGTTTCAGTGTATCCTTATATTTGCTAAACATTTATGTTGTTTAATTAAAAAAATGATTTAATAAAATGATTTATTTTCTTTACAAAATGCAAAATTTGCAACAAGCTGAAAATGATACTGCTATAATATAACTTATAAAACATAAATTCATAAAAACACTAATGCTAAAAGATGGTGTATAATGCAAAACATTACTGCTTGGTTTATAGTTTCTTACTGATGCATTTAAGAAAATCACTGAAAACCTTAATGTTGAATTTTTGCAGGCATAAAAACTTTTTAAACTATAAAACATTTTTTTTTTTAAATCTCTTATGCTCAGTATTTTTTCCCAATACCTTTTATTTGTATTCTTTTCACCTTTGAAAACGACAAACTTGTGTTATATACCCACACTTTTGTGTTTGTCTTTCATTGCGTTTATGTATTACTAAGTATGTATTACTGTTAGATGCAAATTAAAAGAATAATAATAAAAAATATATATATATAAAAAAGATGCTTTTGTATTGTCAGGCCATTTTTCATTTACAGAAGTTGATTTCATTTCTAAATCTTCTTTTTGTGAAAAATCTGATTGTCTTCCTTAGAAAATGTTAGGAGTTTGAGCAAATTACTTGCTTCCTGTTATTGCAGGAAGTATCAGTACACAAGAGCATTGCAATAGACCATTTAAAAGATGCTCCAGGGCTTATGATTGCAGAGATGTAATATTGAGTTGTGTATTAAATCTGATGTCTGTGTATTTCTTTTGACTTTGTTTATATCTCATCCTGTCACCAAGGCTGCTCACAGACTCTAGTCCATTGCTTGAAAAAAAAAGTTTAATCTTTTGATATTCGGTAACACTTATAAGGTTCCATTTGTTTACATTAGTTAACTATATTAGTAAACGTATCAGGTTTATGTTCTGTTTTATGGACTTTTAGTTTGTATTTCATTGATTCCCTGGCTGCGTTCCACTCCAATTTTAGATTCACTTGCGAACTTCCCTAAGCACTGCTCCTCGGGGGAATCCCTGCCGCCATTTTTAAGTGCATTCCACTTCGTGCAGCTCTATATCCCACAATTCATCTTGATTGTGACGTCACAGCAGATCGCGCATAACTGAAGTGTATGATATATTAATTATTTTGAGAATTAATCGCATAATAATTTATAATATATTAATTATGTTGAGATTCAATCTCATAATACTTGTAGCTACCTTACGTTCACAGACAGAGTTTATACTATTGATATTTTGTTTCATTTGTGTAATTTTATTTTTCTCTAACAGCTCATATACCTACAGGATTTTATGTATTTTCTCCAACAACTTATAAGCATATAGAATGTTACATAAAACAAATTCATAAGTAGAATAGGGGTTTAAATAATAAATCAGCTCCATAATGAATTCCAGGTGATCAAGGGCTTAGTGCGTTTCATTTAAACCTTGCACGAGTTCCACCAGTAGTGGGCACTTGTGCAACATAAGCAATGACGCACATCCGAGTCCACGAGATGGAGGGAAGTTAGCGAGTGAAGGGCATAAAAATTTGGAGTGGAGCGCAGCCCCTGTGTTCCGTTCCTGCTTCCTGTGTTCCCCATTTTCCCACTTTTCTGTTTCCTAGGTTGATTATGCCCTAGTTTGTTGTCATGAGCTTAAATTTAACTATTTGAGGGGACAGCCATTTGTAGTGGTGTCTGAAACCATAGTGGATGTTATCGAGAGCACTTGTTGAATTCCACAATGCACTATAATAACGAGTGTACAACCAATGTAAGCTCAACAGCAAAAGAATACCCATAATGCGCTGTTAGGGTCGTGTTGAACGAATTTCCGCGTCTCGCCAGAAGATGGCACCCGCAGCTCAATCATCCATCCATCCATTTTCCAAACCGCTGGTCCAATGTGGCTACAGCATAATATCATAATATTTTTAATTGATTTTTTAAATTGTTTAATTAAGGTTTATACATAGTTTCCATGACAGAGTTCTTTACTACTGGAGCTGCCATTTTACTAAGTTTCAAATAATAAACAACATCACAAACTAGGCAGCCCTTTCTGCACACTCAGTGTATGAATTCACTCACTCATTTTAATTCACTCCCTCAAGTGAACTATATTAGTGGACTAAGAATAGTGAATGAGGGTATATGGGGCGATTTCGGACACAGCCATGGTTTCTGATTGCTTTGCGCACCTGTTTCTTGTTCAGTTGGTTATCTCCTTTGTATTTAAGCCCTCAGTTTTGTTCCAGTCACTGCCCAGTATTGTCTTTGCCTTTTTGTGTGAAGCTGTTACGTTTTTGCCCTTTTGTTTTGTATTGCCTTTGTTTTAGTTGTTTAATAAACATTCTGGCTGCATTGGATCCACATCATCTTCTGCCCAACTTCCTTCCTCGCCTACATCTTGACAACATGAACTAACAATGAACAATAGTTCTGCAGAATTGATTAATTTCAGCATTTACTAAGACATTTTTAAAATTAAAAGTTGTATTTGTTAACATTTTTTTAATGCACTGTGAACTCACATGAACAAAGGATGAACAATTAGATTTTTACCAACGTTACAAGTTTACTAATGTTTACTAACATTAACAGATTAATAGTCTGTGAAAAGGGTCCATAAGTACATTTGGATATTTAAGTACTGCTAGGTTTACCAATAGCTTACAAAGCAATCTTGGTTTTGAGTATGTATTGGGAGGTCATAAAAATGCCTTGTGCTGATTTTATCCTTCTGTTTACATGCAACTTAAACGCCTAGAGAGAAGTGCAGGAGGACGTCCAGCGAGGCAGCCAGCCTGGGAGACTGTAAATAGATCGAGGGAGGGTTACATAAGGCCTCTCATGCCTGTCTGTGCTAGAAAATGCTGAACGCTTAATCCCTTGAACTTGACTTCAACTGCGGTTTTACGCTTATATGTGTGTACATACATATACTGGACGCATATGCACATCTGTAAACAAGCTGACGCACAAACAGTTCTTTATATCTCTGACATATACATGGTTATCACAAACTGAATCAGTTATTTGTACTGTATTTTGTCTTCCTCCTCACATATCCAGTGATGACTCAAAGAGCAACGAGTGGAGCTTTCTGTGTTTCTTGTTGCATGACCAGCTGTAGTAGGTTGTTTCATTAGCGTCAGCTGCAGATGTGAAATAAATAAATGTAAACATCAGATACACAAGCAAATACAATATGTTCTGCTTTCTGACCCCATAACCTTTTCATTAGTAGATTGCATTGATATGCATAACGATGCCTTGTATAAATAAATAAACTAGTGATAATTATCTACAGTACCTGTATATATCTTAGGCTTATTTCCCACTGGATTCTAAGTGTATGCTAATTCAGGCGCTAAGGGATGGAAATGATCAGCTTTCATGCATTTAGGCTGTGATTGCTTTCTCTCAGTGTCAGTTGAATACCGCTAGAGGATTTTTTTTTTTTTTTTTGGAAGTGATGGTGCATTTCACTGTCTGCAAAAGGCCAAACCTCACTTATTTTTTTTTATTTTTTATTTTTCCAAGATGTCAGGCTGTGGTTAGTACTGCAAATGCCTTGATGTTGTTGATATTTCATTAATAATTGTCTTTGAAGCAGCACCAATTTTTATGGATACACAAGATTGCAGTATAGTTCATTCCCCTATATATTCTCCTATGTATTTTTTCAAGCAGAAATGATAGACTTTATTCTATTTTATTTTTTTAATCGTTTATTTATTTAATTTTTTACATATAGTTTTTTACATATTTTTACATATTTTTTTACACCCCCCCCCCCATTTCTTTATTTACTTGACCTTATTTTTTATTAAGTAGAAAAAAAATGTGTAAACAGTGAATCTGCAATAAAATGTACAGGGGTTGGACAATGAAACTGAAACACTGGCCAATATAGTGTTGGAAGCTTCACGCTTATATATGCGCGGCCTGGTGGCCAATCTTCAGTGATTTTCCATTCCATCAGTAAGAGCAGAGTGTGAAGGTTGAATTAGCAGAGCAATAGCATAGCTGTACATAAAATATTGCAATCCACACAACATAATGAGAAACATATCAGAGTTCAAAAGAAGGCGAATTGTTGGTCGCGTCTCTCTGGCTCCTCTGTGACCAGGACAGCAAGTCTTTGTGGTGTATCGAGAGCCACGGTATCCCTGGTAATGTTGGCATACCACCACGTAGGATAAACCATATCCAACATCTGTTGACACATGAGGAAGCTGTCTGAAAGGGATGTCCAAAAACACAGCCGCCAAACTCACTGCAGAATTAAATACGCACCGCGACTCTCTGGTTTCCACCAAAACTGTTTGTCGGGAGCTCCACAGAGTCAATATTTATGTTTGGGCTGGTATGGCAAAAACTTTGGTCAATCGTGCCAATGCCAAATGTTGTTTTCATTGGTGCCAACAGTGCAAATCTTGGGCTATGGACAATGTGAAACATATATTGTTCTCTTCCCCACATCTCTGGGAGTTACGGTTTGGAGAAGCCCCAAAGAAGCTTAGCACCCGGACTGTTGCGTGCCCAGAGTGAAGCACGGGGGTGGATTAGTGATGGTTTGGGCTGCAATATCATGGCATTCCCTACTGTGCTTGATAGGCGCATCACTGCCAAGGACTACCGAAGCATTCTGGAGGACCATGTGCACTTAATGGCTCAAACATTGTACCCTGAAGGGGGTGCCGTGTATCAGCATAATAATGCACCATTATACACAGAATGATTTGATGAACGTGAAAGTAAATGTGGCCTGCACAGTCACCAGATCTAAATATTTTTGAGCCACTTTGGGATGTTTTGGAGGAGCAAGTCAGAAAATGTTTTCCTCCACCAGCATCACATAGTGACCTGTCCACTGTTCTGGAAGAGGAATGGCTCAAAATCCCTCTGGCCACTGTGAAGGACTTGTCATTCCCAAGATGAACTGATGCTGTATTGGCTGCAAAAGGAGGCCCTACACCATACTAATAAATTATTGTTGTCTATAACCAGGTGTTATGTTTCAGTTTCATTGTTGAACCCCTGTATGTGACATTTTAAAGCTTGTGAAGCCGCTTGCTAATATCACTATGAACGCACACATGCTAACCAGCTCATTTCGCATTTTCCCTCAGGTCATTATGACAATAGCTGATTCAACTCCTCTCGCACCTGCTGTTAAGCGGCTGCATGTGTTTATTTGCCTTTCAGATGGCCTCAAGCCACACAGTGCTCAGACTCTCATAACCCTGTACCTGTTTTGTTTCACAGAGCTTGTCAGCATCTGTGTGCTGGCAGTTTAAGCTTGATGTTTCTATGAGTTTGGAATATAGAGCAGGTGCTCTGATAAGAATATCTAAAAGCAGGCCTTTTGTGGTTGTTGTTTTGCTTGGGGTCAGCATAACACAATTTTATTCTTCATATTTTAGAGTTTAGACACAAATAAGATACAAAATAATGTCTAAAACTCTTGAAAAATTAATTACATTTGGCCAGATAATTTGACCTCAGGAGGTTAAACTAAATATTATATGAGCTATTTTATTTTCAATTATTTTTTGCAACTGCATTTCTAGCCTTAAAAATGAAATAAAAATAGATAAAAAGGATGAAGGATGAGTTTGACAAATGAATTGAACACTGCAATTTGTGTAAAAACCTAGATTATTTATTAGTCTTCTCATCATTCTGTAGAAAGGACATGATGTGTATGGTCCTGAGTGTCATAATTTTTAAGGAATATATATTTGTTAAAAGGGTAAAAATATACTAAGAAGGATGTGCAAAAATGTGGGATATTTAAAATTAAAATGAAGTAAAAATTACAAAATATATTCAGCAGATTATGTCAAGACTGTGACATTGTTGTTTGACTTGTTGGATACAGTTAATTGGTATCCAACAAGGTAGGAAAGGCCAAAATTACCATTTTAAGTAGACAGAACACAGACTAGTTTAAAAAAGCTTAGCAATGCTAAGTTACTTTTATGCTGGATAATATTTAACATATCTAATAGTTTTTATGATGAAAAAAACAAAACAAAATCATATCAGTTGTGCCTCTAATGTTTTAAAATTGGACACCAAAGCACACTATTTGTGGAAAAGTACAGATTGAAGTTCAGTAGATTCAAAACACACACACAGGTTTGTATAGGTCTGCTAACTTCTTAATTTGTTTCTATCTGTCTATTTTTTTCAGCATTATTTCCTTGTCATCTTTGGGCATGATGGACAGAAGCCTCTGGAGCTGCGGACGGAGGAGGAGTCAGACTGTGATGAATGGGTGGAGGCCATACTGCAGGCCAGGTAGAGTGCAGCAGTGTTTATATTTGTATATTTGTTTTTATATCCTGCTCAGTCAAGGATAATGTTTAGCAGCGCTAAAGAAGCTTTGCTCTCAGGCTGAAAGAATAAAATCATCATAATAAGAAAGAGACATATCAGAGCGGGTTAAGTCAAGCGCATTGTGCATTTATCCCTGTCACTGCAGAGCAGCACAGTAACAAATAAGCTGCATTGAGGTTGACAGCACTGTTGTTCCTCTCTCCTTGGTGCTCAGATATGCAGCCTAAGATAAAATTTTGTTTTATATCTTATCTCAAAGAGACAAATCTCTAAAGAAAGCTTAAACAGCTTTATTTGTTGTATCACAGATCTGCCTTAGAGCAAGGGTGAATATTAAGCTTTAATTTTAGATTGTGGAAGCACTGTTGCCAGAGGCGTCTTGTACCTATTTTTTGGTTTTTGAAGGCGTACCAGTCTTGTCTCACTTAGTGCTATAGGCAAGATAAGACTTTTTTAGCAAGTTAAAAACTTTTTAGTAACCTAGTAAGTCTAGTGGGACAGTTTACTTTTAGTATTTTCAATGTTTTTTCTTGAAGCAATTTTGAATTGATTTTTTTATTTTATTTTATTAAATTTCCCTTTTGTTTATCTCCCCCTTTATGTTCCTTTATTTCTTTATTTAAGTTTATTTATTTATTTTCCATATTATTTGTTGCTGTACTTGGTAATTTTGTAATTGTTAACAATAGATTTATTGACTCTGGAAAATTTTTTTTTTTAAACATTTCTGAGACAATGACATAAGCCGTGTTTCCCCCAAAATTACCCGGAAAAATTGTCCTATAGGAACTTTTCTCCCCCAGACCTGTTGCTGTCTGTGTTTCCATCACGGTCTAAAGTGCCGTGAAGATTAGGCAAATTAGTCCGCTGACGTAGGACTGCGCACAATTTTCCAGTTCCCGCTGGATTTCGTCTTTCGCATATTAACTTAAGACAGCCTTAACCTCGTCGCTGCTCCATTGGTCATATTTTTTAAACTCCATTGTTGATTCGAATAGCAAACAACTCTTACTGCACGCACCACAACAGACTTTTAAAAATGGTGGTTGAAATAAAATGCTGCGTGAAATCAATCAATCAAAATGCTGCATGAACTCAACCAATCAGCATGTTCAGCACCCAAGTCCCACCCCCGAAAGTTCCTGAACTTTGAAAAAGTACTACCTCATGAGCAGGGACTTTCTGAGGGGTAAATTTTTACCTGGAACTTCATTTAGACCCTGGTTCCTGCCGAAACACACTGAGTACCACCCTAAAGTCCCTAGTTTCTGGGGAAAGTTCCTGTGGAGGAAACGTGGCTATAGTCTAGTGCCACAGTTTTTTTTTTAGCATATACAAATACATTATTTATATATTTAGCAGATGCTTTTATCCAAAGTGACTTCAAAAGAGGAACATAACAAGCAGTTTGTCACAGAGCCAATAGTATTTAAAGTATACAATGACAGGTTTATTAGAAAGCTACATTAGAAAACAAGATTTTGTGTTTATATTACCACACAAGGATCCTGCGTTGAAATCAATTTTTTGGATTTCAGTGTTTTTGAACATTTACCATGGTAATATCCAAACTCATGTCACTGGTTGCTCAAACAAACATAGCAAAGCCTCAGTGTTTATAATTTTTGGGAGAATCAAATGGCTTATCAATAGTTATGAATGAATTTTAACATTATAATAAATATACTCTTCATCTTTAACAATGAAACAAATATAGTTTTATGTCTGAGTGGGAAAATAACTAATTTATGTAGTTATGACAGTGGTGTGTTGTTGCACACACACACACACACACACACACACACACAAACAAATGCACATGATATTCTGCAGACACAAAAACCCTCTGAGATTTAAAGCACTCACATGCTGATACTCCAGAGATTTATACTCCCTATACAGATTTATACTCAAGCCACCCGCAGTGTACATTTGTATTGCGTCACTATGGTGATGGGCTGAATCTAAAGGATTATTGGGTTACCCATGAGCAGATGTGCCTGTGAACATCTGGACAGGCCACAGTGGACTTCATTCAAAAAGGCCAACATTGTTCATTTAAAGGTGCAGTAAGTGGTATTTGAACTACGCTGTTGGACATTGTTGATATTTGAAATAAACCTAAACAAACACACCCCTCTCTTCATTGCTCCGCCTCCAAAACTCACACTCCAATTCTAACCACCCTGCTCCGAGTCGGTCTCAAACCCTGGCCCGATTGCTGCTGGCATGCGAGGCAAATGCACTACCAATGACACTAAACACTGCATTCCCTAGCAGCCATCAGTGCGCAGTAGTTTAACTGCAGAACTCTATCTGGCCGCTGTTACACACACAATGCGAGTGGATGTCTATTTATCACAGCTGACGCGCAACAAAATGCTTCACGAAAAATAAAGCGCAGTTGATGAACGAGCGACAAGGAAGCACAAAAATGAACATACAGTACACACGAGTAAATACAAAGTGTTCGTTGTTAGTCGCAAACAGCACAGCAGCTCCAGACAATCAAAACCCAGTGTTACTCACATGATAAGCGGGATCAAAGCAGTTTTCAGGCCTTCCCTCTTAACTCTCTCCAGCACTGGAAAGCTTTTCTAATATAACCGGGTCCTAAAGCACTTGCCCAGGCATAAACCTTCATTCCAGTGATATTCTTTTGAGCTGTTTTGTATTGTGTCCCATTTCTCGTTCAGCAGTTTTTTTTATTCTTATTTTCAAATCTCCCTCTTGCTCGTTCTCTCTCCTCAACCGTCATACGACCCCTGATGCTGATTGGTTAAACGTTTGTTGTTGGACTTGGCCCGACTAACTTCCAAACAGTGGATTTGAAATGTCACTGAGTCCCCCTTTAAATGTAACTGGAAATAAATCATGGACAATACGTAGAGACAAAGTGCGCCACAGTTAGTGCACCATAAACACATTTGTACAACAAAAAAATGATAAATGTCTTGTTATTTTTGCATCATATTTTGATTGCATTTGTTCCCGTTATTTTATTTTAATTTTTTAAACTTTTAAAACATTTTTCATTATTTTTTTTTAAGTTACAAAAAATATGCTTTTTATTTCCAATTTTATCTGGAAATTATCATTTAAAGCTATAATTTAAATCCATAACAGCAATAATGTCATAAATACACTGGAAAGTGAAGTTATGGTGAGCTTTTTAAAATTGTGTTGAAAAAAAAAAAAAATGTTTTGAAAAAAATCAGCTTCATTCTTGCAATTTTTACAAAACCTGATCTGTATGTTATCCAGCTGTGACAGTATGGTTTGGAAAAACACATGTTTAAGTGAAGATATAAGGGACTTTCGCACTGGAGGAACCTTTTCATAGTTCCTAGAACTATTGGCGGAAGTACCCAGATTTTGTCGTGTTCGCACGGCAGGAACTAGGAATGATTTTAGATCTAGGGACTCCTTTTGGGGGAACTAAATTAGCTCCTACTTCAGAGTAGGGTGTGAACCAGCACTATAGGAACTACCAGTGACGTAAGTGTATATTGATCGGCTAAACGCCTGTCAAAAAGCTGTGTAAACATATTTACTTCAAGAACATGGAAAACAGCGATAACGGCATTTACCTGTTGTGTGGGGTGTTGTGTTCTTTTAGTTAATTATCGAGGAACTATCCTAGTGGCTAGTTCCTATAACTGAATTCTTACTACCCAGTGCAAAAGCCCCTATAGTGACAAATATAAGCCAATGGGTGGAGCTTGACTTCCAGCTCCCACTCTCTGGACCTAATCATTGGAGAAGGTCCAACCACACCCAAACCCTAACATCAACCCTAATCCCTAAACCTAATTAAGTTAAGCTCCTCCTCTTAGATCGATAGAGACGAAGCTGGACTAGGTCAAGCTCCACCCATTTTACCAACTTGGCTCTCCAGTGAGCACCATTTGTCGATAGTGGCAGTTCCTTCAACTTACCATTTTTATTGTTGAGCCTTGCTAAATGAACCCAGGCATACATAAACTCCTACTCCTACTGAGATCTCATTAATTAACCCTGTCATTTTCATCTCAGCTACTCTGACATCATCATTGAGCGTGAGGTTCTTATGCAGAAGTACATCCACCTGGTGCAGATTGTGGAGACAGAGAAGGTGGCAGCCAATCAGCTCCGCACACAACTGGAAGACCAAGACACAGAGATTGAGAGGCTTAAAGCTGAGGTAATGTATATGCTTGAGCTGTGCCATTTAATGGGCTGTTTTCCAATGTGTGGTCCAATTTTATGAATCAGTGAACCACTCTAGATCCCATTAATCTAATAACAGTGCAGGTCTCCAAAATGTCGCCATTACTAAAAGCATTTGTGACTTACACAGATTGACACAATCCTGATAAGGAGTTTTACTGTAGGTTTACTTTTCTCATATTGCTTTTTCCAGTATATTTCTTTTTGTGATTAAGGTTACCAGCAACATATTCAATCCCAGTGTGCCACAGAGCATCTCTCAGGCTCTGCACCTTATCTGTTCCCTAGTTGTGTTACCAGGGAATTATCCTCCCCATTGGCCCAGTCGCCATGGGGACAAGAATTATGCCCCATTATTGACATTGCAGGGTCAGTGGCATGTGAGCACATGATTCAGAGTATAAATCAATGCAAAGCAATGAGGAATGTGTAATCTTAATTAAACTCATTATACTTAGTGGTCAATGTTTGTTCACAGAAAAAGTGATCTCTCTCTCTCTCTCTCTCTCTCTCTCTCTCTCTGTATCATTGTTATTAATGTTGTTTTCCTTGTGCTATTTCTTTGCACATAGGTCTGGTGAATAATAGAAATGCTCATAAAATCCACTTTTGTTGTAGTGTCACGATTATATCAGTAGTATTCTTCTATAAATAAATGATGAAGCCATAAATGCAACGCTTTGTTGTTTTAAACAGAAACATCTGTATTTATACTCGTTGTGAGTTATGAATATTTTATGAGGAGAAAATTAAAAAAATACTTTCAGTTTTAACAACTACTACAGACTCACACCCCCATATTGTAGAAAAACATTTGTATTGCTTACAAAAGCCAAGATATTGACAAATACTATACATTCTGTGTAAATGCTGCATTTTTGTATGTGATTCTTTTCATTATGGAATACTGTATAATTTTTTTATTGTTGTAAAAAAATAAAATGACATAACATAAATTTTGCATGTTATAAGATGGCAGTAAAACCAGATTAAGGAAACATTACCATCATCCTCTTAAAGCAAAGAGTAGCGATGAAAGCCTTCAGATTAGATGAAAGGATTTTTGTTATTCCAAACTAACAGGACAAACTAAAAAAGAAAAAATGACAAACATGACCATTAGTATCTAGAGTGTACAATAGCACTTCAATAAACTGAAGTCTTTGGCTTGTGCCAGCGGTCTGTGGACCACACATACTGGCAGATATGCTGCGGGGCATTTAACCTATTTGCATCCAGAGTAAATGCCTGATAAAGGCTTGGTGAGAGAGCTTTTTGATGAAGGCTGTTGAATGAAGGAAGGAAATTGTCCATGGAGAGGAAGTTAAGATGGTTATCTGATGTGCCAGCACCCACACAGGGTCTCCATGACCCAAATTTATGACACACTGATTCATTGAGAGGGATAAGCGCTAAATACCCCAGCATTATCTGAGTTGTCAAATTATAATCACAGCGACCATTTGCAGCCCAATTGTTTTGACAGTCACCTCCACCAATTTCCCTTCTCACGTGTTCGGCACGCAGTAATGTTGTATTTTGTTCTCTCTTAAAGATTGTAGCCTTGAACAAAACTAAGGAAAGAATGCGTCCCTACCACGTATACCAGGAAGACGAGGATCCTGATATAAAAAAAATCAAAAAGGTAAAGAACTTCATTATAAGCTAAGTATGTGGACATCTAAACAATGCAGCCATATGGGCTTTTTGAACATTTATAAAATGATGAAATAAGGATCAGAAGTTTTTCAGATTCTGTTGTTGTGCATCTCATCATCATTCCTTCATCTAACAGTGACCACAAATAATAATCCTGGGTACACTAAAACAACTCACACTTTCTTTTTGTAGGTCCAGAGCTTCATGCGAGGGTGGCTGTGTAGAAGGAAGTGGAAGATTATTGTGCAGGACTACATTTGTTCTCCTCATGCTGAGAGCATGAGGAAAAGAAACCAGATCGTCTTCAACATGGTGGAGGCTGAGACAGAGTATGTCCATCAGCTTTCCATCCTGGTTAACTGCTTCCTGAGGCCACTCAGAATGGCTGCCAGCTCCAAAAAACCACCTATAAGCCACGATGATGTCAGTAGCATCTTCCTTAACAGGTGCGTAATTTGGTTTCGGTGGCTTTGAAAACTCAAAAAAATCAACATAGGCTTATTAGAATAACTTCAGATTCAGTTGAAATTAACACTAGTGCATGAGTGTCCAATCCTGCTCCTAGAGGGCCAAAAACCTGCAGATTGTGGATGAATTTGAAAACTGAAAAAAAATGATGTCTTCTGAGGATGCATTCTAAGGTAGAAAGGCATCAAGACACGTCCGAATACAAAGTTTCGCTTGCTGTCTCATGAGATACCTTCATCTGATCGATTTTTTGAAGACAGCATAGAAGTATCCTTCGCTGCCTTTGATATCCTACAATCCTGTGCTTTCCATTCTGTGACAATTGAGCTAAAAAAATAAAGATGTTGTCATCTGAAAGTTAGTTTGTGTGTAAATGTATGTTTTTGACCAACATTTTCCACTTTTGATGTCATTTCTAACGAGAAATTACTATTGCAGTAATTAAATATTCGCTTAGTTGTCACCAAAGCTTGCGCTATTTTGCTGTAGATCATTAAACCGTTACGCTGCCTCAGAAGTCTTTCCGAAATCAGTTTCGTGAGGTGCCTTCACGCCCAAATGCTACCAAAGTCATTGCCTGATAGGGCAGCGAGGCAACAAGTCAGCTGCAGGATAGTGGCCCTTGGACACCCCTGCACTAGTGGCAATAAAACACCAACAACTTTTATTCCTCTTTACACAAATCATGATTACAGTGACAGATTACATTGGTCTACAGCCAAAATGTTTCTGAAATAAATGTAGTCAAACTTGACTAATTCAGGGTCACTGAGAATGAAAATGATGCCTAAAATTGTTGATTGGCTCTAGTTTTCAAAATATGCTATTGGTCAGTATATATGACGCTTGACTTGGCGAAGGATCTTTGCATCACATAACCAGCTCCATATGTATGACTTTTCTGATGTAGTAAACATTGCACTTGCGATGCAGAACATTTGTACGAATCCAGAGAAACTCAAGTCACGATAAAAGAGTTCAAAGACTTGGGAAAGTAAGCTAAGATGGTATGGTTTCTTTAGAAAATGTGTTTTTATCTCATGTTGGCTTTTGTTAACACTATTAGTTAGGTTTAGGGGAAGGTTTAGTGTAGGTGGTATGTTATTTTCGAACGTAACTACTCACCGGACATTTAATTTCTGAACTGCCATGATATACAACAACTAATGTAATAAAATGTTGCCAGATTCACATTCATCCTGATATGGATAAAACTGAACACGCTTTTAGTGACACTCACCGGATATTTCACTTTGAAAGTATAGCAAAACATGCAAGAAGCAATGTAATATCATTTTGCATTATTAACGCCACAGACACATTTTCCAATGAGCTTGGGTTAAAATATGTATAAAATAGAGCCTCGGTGTTGACACATCCTTCAAATGTTTTAAAAATGTTGTACTGCATTTTAACCTAAATGCAACCAAAAAACAACATTGTGCTTACAGGTGAGAAATGTTTTTTATTTTTATTTGCCTTTGTGTGATAATTAAAGGGATAGTTCACCCCAAAATAAAAATTTTGTCATCATTTACTCACCCTCATGTTGTTCCAAACCTGTATGAGTATTTTTCTTGTGTTGAACACAAAAGAATATATTTTGAAGAAGTTGACGTAGCCATTGACTCCCATAGTAGGAAAAAAAAATACTATAGAAGTCAATGGCTACACCAACATTCTTCAAAATAACTTCTTTTGAGTTCAACAGAAGAAAGAAACTCATACAGGTTTGGAACAGCTTGAGGGTAAGTGATGACAACATTTTTTTTTTTTTTTTTTTTTTTCATTTTTGAGTGAACTGTCACTTTAACTTATCATTTTGAATGGGCTGTTGTATTGATATACTCTTTTTTTTGTCCTCAGTGAGACAATCATGTTTCTGCATGAAATATTCCATCAAGGACTGAAGGCAAGGATAGCAAACTGGCCTACACTGGTTCTAGGTATGTCATGATGGTTACGTTTTATCTCTCAGAAAGCTAATTACCGCACTCAGAAGCAGCTATTCAGAACACCCCACCAACAAAGACAGCACATTGCAGGGTGACACTAACATCAAGGACAAGCCGTTTCCGCTGACGCACAGCATCTCAATCAAACCCGTCAGTGACGCCTGATTTTCTCCTATCTCACCGTATACAGACACGCACACATCTGCAACAATGGTAGCCAGACAAAAAACCCGCCAACATCCTAAACCCCAGATAAGCATTTTCAAGCGCTGCTGTGAATAAAAGAATCCATTTTTAATGACTTTGACTTTGTTTTCTCCTTTTAGCGGATCTCTTTGATATCTTGCTGCCAATGCTCAACATCTATCAGGAGTTTGTGAGGAACCACCAATACAGTCTTCAGGTTCTGGCCAACTGTAAGCAGAACCGGGACTTTGACAAACTCCTGAAGCAGTATGAATCAAACGCTGCGTGTGAGGGGAGGATGCTGGAAACGTTTCTCACATACCCCATGTTTCAGGTATTGCTCTCGCACTCTCATTAGTGTCTTATTTAATTCTAGCCTGATCACTGAAGAGCTTGATTTGTTCAATTAATTTGAACTGCCACTGGGAATTGCCTGCTTGTGTTTCTACAAACAAGATATTTGTTTTCCATAAACCATTTGAGCGAACTCTTCAAACTCACTCATGAAAAGCCTCATTTATCACTTGTAGAAGCCTGATGTATCTCAATTCCTCAACCATTCGAGGCAATCAGTTTCCTGACAGAATCTGTAGACTTTTTTTGGGTAATTTTGGGGTAAAATCTGTAGAATTAAACAAAGTACTTGAAATACTAGACTCTTGGATGAAAGCATTATCAAATTAGCCCCAATATGTAAGTAGCGAACATACTGTATATGGAGCGAAGGATGTTTAAAACTTGGTTGATTGATGGAGCGACATTCTGTGGGCGAAAATTCTCTCACTTTCTTTGTACACTTTCACTCTTTACAGTGTTTCTCTCTTTATACGATTGATTGACAGATCCCTCGTTATATCATCACACTCCATGAGCTACTGGCTCATACACCTCATGAGCATGTGGAAAGGAAAAGTCTAGAATTTGCCAAGTCCAAATTGGAGGAACTCTCCAGGTGAGAAAAGCACCCTGAGGCGAATTCACTAAAAACATTGCATTTGAGTGCAGAAAACCTTTGTCTTTTTCACTAACCACCCACAAACCTGTGTAACCATGCATTTAAAGAAATAGTTCACCCAAATATGAAAATTCTTTCATCATTTACTCACCTTAATGTCATTCCAAACCCATATGACTTTTTCTGCAGAACACAAAATAAGATATTTTGGAGAATGTCGTTAACCAAACAGTTTTGGTTACCATTGATTTCTATTGTATGAAAAAAATTTGGAACGACATGATGGTGAGTAAATAATGACAGAATTTTCATTTTTGGATGAACTATATGTTTAATGCTGCGAATTAGCATTGTGCCAATAGTAATAAAGGGTTAGTTCACCCAAAAATGTAAATTCTGTCATTAATTACTCACCCTCATGTCGTTCCACTCCCCTTAGACCTTCGTTCATCTTCGGGCCACAAATTAAGATATTTTTCATAAAATCCGATGGCTCAGTGAGGCCTGCATTGACAGCAAGACAATTAACACTTTCAATGCCCAGACACCTACTAAAGACGTATTTAAAACAGTTCATGTGACTACAGTGGTTCAACCTTAATGTTACGAAGCGACGAGAATACTTTTTGTGCTCCAAAAAACAAAATAACGACTTTATTCAACAATATCTTCATGAAGCTTTACGAATCTTTTGTTTTGAATCAGTGGTTCAGAGCGCGTATCAAACTGCCAAAGTCACATGATTTCAGTAAATGAGGCTTCGTTACGTCATAAGTGTTTCGAAATTTCAATGGTTCACCACTGGGGGGCGTGACTTTGGCAGTTTGATGCGTGCACCAAACCAATGATTCGAAACAAAAGATTTGTAAAGCAGCAGTGGTTGAACCACTGTAGTCACATGAACTGTTTTAAATACGTCTTTAATAGCTTTCTAGGCATTGAAAGTGTTAATTCTCTTGCTGGCAATGGAGGCCTCACTGAGCCATCGGATTTTATGAAAAATAACCTAATTTGTGTTCCGAAGATGAACGAAGGTCTTACGGGTGACATGAGGGTGAGTAATAAATTACAGAATTTTCATTTTTGGGTGAAGTAACCCTTTAAGTAATTTTTCTCAGTACAAACACGCCTCTTTCTATGTAAATTTTAAAAATTTCGCCCTATTCACAAAACAGCACAATTTGCCTGCTGCAAATAACACTGTGCTTATTCGGCTGTACAAAAGCATGTGGTAAATGGAAATTCAGTGAAAATACAACATATTGATCATGGCAACAGTCGATGATCATCAGAATTCCTTTTTGTAATCACAAATTTGTCATAGAGTACATGAAATTTTAAATCACAATTACATTGTATTTGATTTACATTTGAATTATTTTAGTGAATAATATGTCAAAACAATGCAGACAGTGCTTGCACTTGTACTTTAGCTTAGTGAATTCCCCACTGACCGTTTTTTTTAAACTTGGCATTATGTAGTGGTTGTAAATACGTTACACTTACACTAGTGCTTCTTATATCCTGACATGTTCATTTACAGCTTTGTCAGAGAACGTTTTTATCAAAGTGGCAAAAAGTAATATGGTGTTTTTCTCACATTTTCATTTGTGACACAAGTGTCATGTTCACATTGTTCCAGGGTGATGCACGATGAAGTAAGTGACACAGAAAACATCCGTAAGAACCTGGCTATTGAGCGCATGATCGTGGAGGGCTGTGACATCCTTCTTGACACCAGCCAGACGTTTGTGAGACAAGGTGAGTTGTGTCAACACCTCGAGCTGCCACCTGCCTGACACGCTGCTTTAAGCAGAAGCAGCACCTGAGTGACAGTGACAGCTTTGGTTTGATCCCCTCTGCCTCTGAATAATTCATGGTTTCAGAATTGGACAGTATTGTCTCCAGGATTGACAGAGTATTTGATGTGTTTCAGTCGGGTGTTTTATAATGTATTAGAATCCGGCGCTGTAACAGAGAAGAGGAAAACCAGGAATAACGAGTACTTGGAGGGGTCTCTGCACGGAATGTGTGGAATAGGAAATGACATCATTACACACAATGATAGTTCATAGTTCATGTTCTTTTGTAGAATGAGTGACAGGGGAAGCAATTTCTGTTGTTGACATTTCATTTGGTTCATCTCATATTTTTAAAACCCAAAGCCCCATGAGCCAGTGTGAGAGGATTTATCATTATTATGACTTCAGCTCAAGACAATATGAAATATCATTCAGAATGCATTTTACTTCCGTATTGCATTCTTTTTGCAGGATCCCCACATTATGAAAGAGTGGCTTAAGTTTATTATTTAAGAAGTACGCTTATTCTTTCTGTCCAGTCTATATCTCATCAGCTTAAATCATTTGGTATCCTGATGCCCGTCAGCAACTTCCGTCTGTAAAACAGGTTACATTGCTTCCAGTTCAGCTCTTTTGTATGTGCTTCTTGAGCTGTTTTACTCAAGATGCCTTCAAAGGAGCTACCAAAGATAAGCATAACTAATGCCCATTATATATTCAGATTGATATCTTAAAGTTTTTTCTCACGTACATTCAGATATTAAAATATGCCAACAATAAATATAAATAACTATGTTAGCCGATTACCTTAAAAGTCCATAGATATCATTGTCAGTTCATACAGCTGTTAACACTTTCTACAACAAGCGAATGCAATGAGACCTGTTTTCCTGTTTGTTCATGTGATGTTCGGCATAAAGCTTATACATGGTTTGCAAAAAGGCCATTATTGAACGATGGTGGAGTTAAACACTATATTGGGCAGAAAACTTACATCTGGTATGTAATAAGTTTCCCTTTTTTACATTCAACAAGGTGTTTCTTAAAGGCACAGCATAAACAATAGACATCTTTTTTAAAAGGTCATTCATACATACAGCAATCTGCAGTGACAAAGCTAACTTAAGTCAATGTGAGTTGTTGATTTTCCAGCGAAATAAGCCAGTGACCATTGATTTGACTGTTTGATTCGTCTCTGCCCACATACAGTGATATAATAAAAAATCATTCATGCATGCATTGATAGTTGATAGTACAAATGAAAAAAAAAAAAAAAGAAAATAGCAATAATGAAGAACTGATTCCTTTTCACAATAAAAGGACAATTCTTGTTTTTTCTTTGGAAATCTGCAATCCCTCCAGCATTTAAAATGTGGCTACAGCAAAGATGTTTTTGTCCTCTTGAAATGTTAACCTACGAGCTTTCATATAAGCAATAATTAAATAAATAAATAAATAAATAAAAATTTATTAGGATATCTTAAAAAAATATAAATGCTAGGGGGAAACATTAAAATGGTCATTTTGAACCTGTTTTAATTATAATTAATTTAAATGATATCCTTTCACGTTCATATAACTAATATGTATTAATTTATTGTTTATTTGTCAATAATAATAATAATAATAATACAGTTATGGGGGGGGATTTTTGGATTGGGGATTAAAATATGAATAAAATATGATTAACAAGTTTCTTTTACACCGGAAATTTTAATCATATTTTATTGTTCATATTTTAATAAATTAGTAAAAAAATATTTAAATGTTGTAATGTGTGTAATGTGTGATAACGCCCATTTAATAAAGTAAATAGATTCAGTTGTGATTTTTAATTTAAAATGTTTAAGTCAGATTTGAGGTAAGTGATGAGCCAGGTACGACCTTTTATGAATGAATCAATCAATCAATCAATCAATCAATCAATTAATCAATCAATCAATCAATCGGGGGAAAGCTGGACTGGCAGCAGGACTTGGTAGGACACAGCCGGGAGCAGGTACATACAGTATGACGATGATCTGGCACAGCACTAAGCACACAGGGACAATAAATAGGGAAGGAAACCCTAACGAGGGAGAGCAGGTGGGGCAATTAAACCAATAATCAGGTAATAAGAAGGGCAGAGTTAAGAGAATAGACATCAGAGCACATGGCACATAGAAACAAACAAAATAAAGCAAAGCCATGTGCTTACACAAAACACGACACACATGAAAGCTACGCAGAATGGGACAACATGATAGCATAAACGCCACAAACCGAGTGCTACATATAACACAAGAACGCCTGGCCAATGAAAACCTAAAACAGGCGCTCTATAAAAACACGAGACAGAGCGCACAGTGAGTGAATGAACACTCAACCCGTGCGCTCACAACAAGAGACAAAACATGAAGCATGAATGTCCGAACCCCGACACCAGTCTGAAACCAATCTAGACAGAAGTGCCAGGATCTGAACACCACGCTCCGAACATACAACACCACACATGGATGAAAGAGCGTACGGCTCGAGCGAACATGAGACTGCACACCTACACAAAGATGATAGGAGTGTCAGGGCTCTGTCACCAAACTAAGAATAAACCAGACTGAAGTGACAGTATGGATTTCCTGGACTGTGGCTTATGAGATCTGAATCTTATGTTTTTTTTCACTCCATGTCCTGATTGAAAATCTGACATGTTTCCCTTTTCTTCTTGTAGTCTTTTGTTCAGTGTCTTTGATCTTCATTTATCATTTGTTCTGGCGTGCTGCTGTGACTCTGTTGACTCAACTCGACTTGTCACTCTTTTTCACATTTTCCATTTCTCTTTCTTGCTGTCTTTCTCTCAGGCTCTTTGATCCAGTTGCCTTCAGTGGAGAGAGGGAAGCTCAGTAAGGTGCGACTAGGCTCTCTCTCACTCAAAAAAGAAGGAGAGAGACAGTGCTTCCTCTTCACCAAGCACTTCCTTATCTGCACACGCAGCTCGGGAGGCAAACTTCACCTGCTCAAGGTACGCACATGCACACAGAGTACTGCGACAAATCAACCAAAGAGAAAATTACATTTAATGCACACCAGTCACTCTAAAAAAACAACAAAGAAAACCCCAAAACCCCTTTTATGTATTGATAAGGCAGGTAAGACATAGTGATTATGAAACTAACCCCTGATGATCAATAACTTAGAAACCCAGAAGCAAATATTTGATAACTGTAATTATGTCAAAAGGTTAATCATGTGTGATGAAGTTTGAGCTTCCCCTGTTCATTTTGTTCAGTCCCTACACCCCATGCGCATATTATTGCATAACACACAGAATGTGTGAAGTGCATTTGTGCTTTTTTAATTGACTGGGTCAATCCTCAGGCACAATTTCTGAACGGAACTTCCTCATAACCCTCATATGTGTGTAACTCTTTTAAAACACAAATTACACTCTAGTTGTAAAACACATCAAACTAATATCAAGTCAATTTCTCATTTTCAACAACATTATTTAACTGTTAGCCAGTTAAATAATTACCAGTTATAATAATTATTTGGTGATCACCAAAGCAAAATGAGATTTATAAGCAAGCAATACACAGGCTTTTGGAAAACACATTTGGAATGTCTTTGTACATTCAGATCCATTACAAACCCATCATTCTAATAAACCATCAATATCAGGAAATTCTCTCTTTGTGATTAACCTCTCATCCTAATGGTTTGACTCTGGCAGCAAGGTGGTGTGTTGTCCCTGATTGAGTGCACTCTAATCGAAGAGCCTGACGCCAATGATGAGGATGGTGAGACTGTTTCTTTCATGCACAATTTTCAAACACATCAGCATAGATGATTGGAGACATGCATCATTAGCTATATATTGGCCATTATTCATATAGTCCTGGTTAATTAACTGTTATGAACAGGTCAGAAAAGAGTCAAAACTGCCTGCTGTTTAAATGTCAAATGGGCAGAGATGATAATTGTCATGAATTGATTATCCATTTGAGGGTATAGAAAGAGACCCAAGGGCTAATTCAAAACTGCATCACAATGACCCTCTCATGACTCCTTTATATTCTTCCTAAGAGCTTATTTATAAAACATCTCCATCACTATCATGTTTCTAAGAAGAGATCCCTTCAGTTCAATTAGTTTGTATTGCCATTGTTATTATGAGTGATCCCACAGGACTGATAGTTAGGATTTTGAGCATGATTCGTGTTCATTTTTAACCTTCTTCGTCTTCTTCTTTTTTTTTTTAGCGAAGAATTCAGGGCAGGTGTTTGGTCACCTGGACTTTAAGATTGTGGTAGAGCCCTCAGATGCTCCTGCCTTTACTGTGGTGCTGCTGGCGCCCTCCCGTCAGGAGAAAGCGGCCTGGACCAGCGACATCAGCCAGGTGAGAGGGAGCCACTTGTAATCAACAGCTCCTTTTCTGCATTTACAGTGAATTGCTGATGGTTATTTCAAGGGTTACACTACTGTTCAAACGTTTGGGGCTGGTGAGATTTTTGCAAGGAGTCCCTTATGCTTACCAAGCCTGCATTTATTTGATTAAAATCAGTTAAATATTATTACAATTTAAAGTATAACATTTTTCTATTTCAATATATTTTAAAATGTAATTTATTCCTGAATTTTCAGCTTCTATAAAGAAAATATTACAACCTAATACAAACTTTTGAACAGAAGTGTATATATTATCATTATTCTGTATATGCTCACTGATAAACTTGGACAGTGCTGTTGCACGGTTGTTAATTCATGTGTTGTAGATGCAGGTTCAAATCTAGCATGCTTCATTCCCCATATCCAACTACGATGTTGTCTCTCTCAACTCTCTTGTTGATTAAGGGCATACAAACACTCTGAAAAACACTGGGTTAAAAACAACCCAAGAGCTGGGTAAATATAGGACAGAGCACAGTTGGGTTAATTTTACCCAGCAAATTGGGTTGTTTATTTAACCCAGCATAATAGGTTGATTTAACCCAGCATAATGGGTTGATTTGTTTTTACTATAATATAGCTTTTTTTCTTTCTTTTTCTTTTTTTTTTTTTTTTACTTCATACATGAATTAATGTTTACAGATTAACTTAAATCCCCTCAACTTTTTTACAATACACCACACAACCACTGGTTTGCATAATAATTCCTTTTTTCCAATTAGATTTTACAGTATAGCATATTTTATATATATTTTTTTAATACATATTGCCTACATTTAAGCTCATTTAACAAATATTAGAAGTAAAAATTAAACATTTAGAACTAATTCAAGTGTAATCGACCAGTCTCTGTTGTCCCGTTTCCACTGTAACGGCACTGGATCTCATGCCGGAGATGGCTCGCGTTCGACGGGGGAACTGCTAACTTCAGACCGCTGCCCTGTGTTACACTCATAGCCAAAATATGCTGTGACTGACTCCATTAACTGTCCATAAATAATCAGTGTACAATTCTGAGAACATATTTTAACATCCTAAATATTTATATTCTGTATATTTTTGAATAAAATCATAAAATTTTATGCAAGCATCAGGCGTTTCCATCACACGAAAAGACCGATGCGACACTTGTTTAGGTGACTCGCATCACGCCTTATGTTGCTTTGCATAAAATTAAAAAATATACAGCACAATAACAAATTCATAGATAAAATAAAATGTACAAACCTGTATTTTACCGAAGACATGCACCAATTTGACAGAGCTGCACTGTTTCTGCAATAGTTTCAATAGTTCAATAGTTATAGTTTCTGCAATTGCTCTGAACCATATAAATCCCCTGTAGCCTTTAAAAACTAAAATTGATAATGGCTATGCAGAAGTGGTCAGAACATGGCTTACTGATGAACCCACAAGAACCTTGTCCTTGAACCCCCCAGTCTCTTATATACACAAAGAAATTACATTATGTCCATGTGTTTAATGACTAGATTAATTGTGTTGTTCCCTGTACTCTGTTCCTTGTTTTGATCCCTCTCTTCATTTAAATTTCTGCTCTTTGGGATGTAGTGCATCGATAACATCCGCTGTAACGGCCTGATGACCAGCGTGTTTGAGGAGAACTCAAAAGTCACAGTGCCGCACATGATTAAGTAAGTCAGATTTGTGTTTATAAAGAAACAATGTGTGTCTTAATTGCCATGGGTCAGTGTATTGTATAGAAGCACTTCCACTACATGTTCATAATTTTTGGGCCAGTAATACCGCATGTACACATACAAATGATTTTGATTTCATCTAGTAAAAGATCAAATGACTAAAAATAACATTTCAGTTTACCAAAAATACCAATTTTAGCCCTTCAAACTTAGCAAATCAGTTAGCTGAGAACAGCATCTTGCTAACAGCTTGTTTTGGAGGCACGGTGAACATGCACTGAAGCCCTGCGCCGGCCCTCAACATTTGTGCAAACACATCTGTCCAAGCTAAACATTGACAGAGAGCAAGCAACCGGGACAAATTTCCCTCTGTGCTGGAAAATATGTTGGCACTACCAGTCCAGGAAGGATGCGGCATTTCAGTACAACTGTCCAATGAGCAAAAAGGGCCTTAAGCAAAAAAAAAAAAAAAAAAAAAAAACTCGTTTTTTGTAGTTGTCCTTTTGAATTAAATAAATATACAGATATGAAATATTTATTTGATATTTTAAATCATTTTAATATTCTACTTGTGGATTAGCGTAAAGCTTCTAAAAATTGTCCATTAAACAGTAGAAAACAAATAATGTATATTATTATTATTTTTATTGTTAGTCTACAAATCTAGGTTACATTTGGACTAGTTAGCTAACATATTTAGATGCAAACAATAGCAATGATCTCCACTAGTTTTTCAAATCTCCAGTCACCATCAACATAAATGTATAGCATGCAGACCGTAAAGATGCTTTGGTTGTGCTCCTCATTAGATCCGATGCGCGTCTCCATAAAGATGATGTTGACATTTGCTTCAGTAAGACGCTCAACTCCTGCAAGGTTCCTCAGATCCGCTACGCCAGCGTGGAGAGGCTGCTGGAGAGGCTGACCGACCTGCGCTTCCTCTCCATAGACTTCCTCAACACGTTCCTGCACACCTACCGGATCTTCACCACTGCCACCGTGGTCATGGAGAAACTGGCTGACATCTACAAAAAGCCTTTTACATCCATACCAGTCAGGTAATGGAGCTCTCAAAGGGGTTAAAAGTCAAAAATGATGTCTATATTTTACAGCCTTTTGTTTCGATATCCAATATATATCTCAATTTTTATCTGAAATAGTCTGAAATATAATTATATATATATATATATATATATATATATATATATAATTTATAAAAAATATCGCATTGAAACAAATTATTGAATCAGTTGGGTTTTGAATCGATTTATTGAAACGGAAAGTTCAAACTGACAAACCAACCAACTCTAATAACATTTTTACTACTGAAGTTTAAATCAAAGACACTCATATCTTTCTTGACACCAGACACCAAAATGATTTTAAAATTAGTGCAAAAACAGACAGTTAAATAGTCAAAATGCTTTTTACTTTTATATGGGCTTTAAAAATCAAATCTAGTGCAGGGTGCTGCATATTATAATCTATTTCACAATCTACACAAAAACTATCCTAACCTGTGTCCTTCAATGTAAATCTAAATTTTGTCCTAACCACAGTGATCAACAGAAAATTTGGTCAATAACTGATTGAATTAGTTTCTAATTCTGCTGCATCATGCTGGGTAGCCCGGCCCACAAAGAGATCTCATTGGTCCTGCTCCACATAACTATGAAATGTCTTCTAACTGGCTGTAATTACATTGCGTCACACAGCAGTTTTTGATTGAAATATATGAAACATACATGGTGCACGTGTCTAATACACTTCTGTGAGTGAGACTGAGTAGTGCATTTATCTCTGCATACATCTGTGCTCAGGTTGAATGTCCTTTATAATGGAAAAATGTTTTCTATTCTGCCAAGTTAAACTGGTGCACTTTTAGTAACCTGTACCTAAGAAGCAGCCCAGAAAGTGCTCAGCAATTCCTCCTCAATTGCCGTTGAATGTTTAGTATTCTTGTGCAGAAGGCAAACACAGCATGTGTATCTCATGTGAAGATGTTTGCGGTCAGAGGGTGTCTTTGTGAGTGATGTGACGTTTAATGTGTTGTCTCTGATGCTCCTCATCCCCCCACTCACTTTGCTGTCACACAGGGTCCAGTATCACTCATTTGACCGCTTGTCCATTACATCCATCTGCCCAGACTACAGCCTGAAGATCAGGAAGATAGCACTGGATCAGTCAAAGTAACAAACCCATCTCTCTGTTACCAATTCACTTTCATCCCTGTCCATTTTTCTGGTTTATCTCCTCACATTTTCCACTCTGTTTGTCTGTATTTTTGGGAGTGTTTGTCTTTATCCTCCTTTTCTTTTTTTTGAAGTTACTATTATTTGATTTTAATAAATACCGGATTCTGCCCTTGCACAATTGCTATCATCCATTGCAGATTTCACATCTTGCAATGTTTACCTGTTGTTCTCAAACTCTGAAAGCTGCAGAGGAGGCATGCCTCAACAACTGATGCTCCTCATGTGTTTCCACACGTTAAATGCATCCAACACACAAGAATGTTAAGTGTACTTGGAGTATGCAAGTATGGAGCATGTGCCAGTGTTGCTCTGCCATTTATTCCCCATCTTTCAATGTTGTTTCCACAACTCAGATCCCTGGAGCTTTTCTTCGCCACCAACCAGAACAACCGCAGTGGAGACCACGTAAATGACAAATCCCCCAGACTGTGTCGCAAGTTCTCATCTCCTCCACCTCTCTCCATCCCCTCCCGTACTTCCTCTCCAGTTCGCACCAGGAAACTCTCTCTTAATTCCCCTATCAGCTCAAAAGTAGGCATCCTGGATCTGTCCACGACCTCATCATCTGCAGCCAGCAGTCCAACCTCAGCCAACCCCACCATTTCACCCCCACCATCCAACAACAACAACAAGCCCCCTTTGGACCTTAGCCATGGACAAAGTCCATCCTCCCCTGAGCAGAGCCCTGGAGCTCTGGATGAGAATGCCGAGGCGCCGCGAATCGACGCCCTCTGTGGTAAACTGCGCCGCAGCATCAGGAGAGGTAAGCAGAAAATAGATTTTTTTCTTATAGGAGTAGTAAGAGAAACTTATTAGCTGTTTTAAAACCTAGTGAGCGGCCCCACTGTCTACTGCCTTCTGGGTATCTACTGAAATAGAGCCTCATAAGTTGGAAGCACATGGAGATTCACATGGAGAGTGCAAAAAACGGGTTCTGGAAGTAAAAATACCATTAATTTTATACATAGGGGAATTGATTTTTAATAATAACTCATACACCCCTTTAAAGACAGACCTATGAGGCTATGTGGTTGTTAATCAATGACATAAGCCACTAATTGTTGAAGCCACTAGACCACATTACTTCAACTAATTTTGTTTAACAGTGAAATTCCTGGTGAAAACTACATTACCCATGATTCTGCAAAGAAATCTCCACCAATCAGAGAATCGAAACAAGACTCAAAGGCCCTGTCCCAAATGGAACTCTAAGCCCTCGCAATCTTCCTACAAGTATGCACTTTCTTGATGTAATGCCGCTTTGACTGTCTGGTAGAAGTCTGCTGTGGAGTGTGGATCGAGGGCACATATCGACCACAAAGAGGCGCTTGCGAGCACCCTTCTGAAACCTAAAATGACAAATAGGACACCCTTGTAGTCTTGTGGACTTAACGGTGACCATTGTAAGTCCACAACACTGTAAGTGCATATGAAGTGTGCCATTTGGGACAGGGCCTAAACATCGCACCCAAGAGAACTCTTTAGTGCCTGCCCACTCCCATGAAGTACAGCGAATGAGTCAACATCCCCACACTCTCAAACTTCTCAAATATTTCCATATACAGTATATGCACATTTTTTAGTACACATAAAATATGTTGTTTCTATATGTATATAATTAACATCTTTATATCAATAGTTTTATATTTATCCATTGTTTTTAATTCGATTCAATCATTTGCAATGCTTCATGGGATTGTAATTTTTTCTTGTAGATTTTGTCTGTTTGTCCTGTTTTCAACTGTTTTTGCTTCAAATCAGTTTGTAATGTTGTGATTAACCTCGTTGATGGTCTTTGGTTTGGTCTTTTACAAAGACTCTTTAAAAGTCCCTATGGGAAAAATGAATGAGAAAGATGCTTCCAGAACCAAGGCCGCTGAAAAAGTAGGTGAGAACTGTTGTGCTATAGAATTTGGTGCTAGCGTGTTGCTAAGCTAACAGCATAAAAATATGTTGTGCATACAAATATTTGGTATTGAAGTATTGAATAAAATGTAAGCTTTATAATTTATCATTATTTACTTTCATGGATTTACTTTTTTGCTGGGTTTATCACAATATATTCTGGGTTTGCTTTTTCCAAGAAGGATACATGCGATGCTGCCTTATTATATGGCCAAAACAAGGTATCTTATGAGCCAACATAAGTAAGATTTTTAATTTTACAAGCCTTCACCTTGGGATCATGCGGTGCCTCTGTAGCTCACTATGTTTTGGAATAGAGCAGTGGTGGGATGTTGGAAGTAGGTCAAGACACTAGCTGGATAGTAACATGGATGTTCATGAACACGACCTTCATTAGCTGGCTTTTGCCTTTTTAAAAGCATAATTTCATCTAGAAGTAGCTGGCAGAGTGAATATTCTAAGTAAAATTTCTGTAGGTGCTCCAAATTACATTGAAACCATAATAACTTAACGGCCAAACTAATGTGTTATTTTCTTTTATAGGCTATTAGTCTGACCAGCATTCTCCTGTCTCCACATAAAATCCACGCGCAAATAAAGTGCAAACGTGCTTGTATTGTGTCCCTCCTTAATGCAAAACAGAGGACTTAAGATTTTTGACGAAACACCCATAATGCTTGTGGTTATGGCCCTCTATTATACTGGCATCCAGGCAGCTGGGAATGAGAAGCAGGCAATGTTTGAAACCTCAACCAAATAATAAGGCATTTTCCTTATTCAGAAACATTCAAAAGATGGAAATGTGTCGAGGAAATGGACGTCTTTGAGTGACTTTGGTTAGGATTTCTGGTGTGCGAACTACTGATGGTTTGCTTCTTGTGTTTGCTAGTTTAGATTTTCTTGTATTGTTTTTTAGGGCAGGGACAATAAATCGTTGAATTGCGAATCGAGAAATGATTCTGGATTGATTCTGAGATTTACCGAATGCATCACGATTCTCTCTTGAATCGATTCTAAGCTTAGTTTTTAACAGCAGATGGCACTGCGTGCTTTAGAAACAGCCGTATTCTGCTTGCATCCAATTCCTTACACACACCACTTGAACCTTCTATAAAATAATCATTCATAAAATTTGAAAAGGTTGAAGCGAATTACAAGGGTGTTTGCAGTGAGCTGTTTACATTAATCTTGTGTCATAAAAGCATTCTGAGGTGCAAGTACATAGCTGAATGCACGAGCGCTCTTCTTCGTGTGCATTTGAGCGTGCGGTTTAAAAACTAGGCTAGAGCGCCATCTGCTGTTAGAAACTAATCTCAGAATCGATTCACGAATTGAGATGAATCGATTTATTGTCCCAGCCCTATTGTTTTTCCCTCTTTCTGCTATAAAATCCACCATATTCTGAGGTCAACCTTATTGTGAACTATTGGCTTTAACACCGCATCAAGCCACGTATTACTTTGTGATCAGACTTATAGACTAATAGACTAATAGACTTATAGTTCACCCACAAATGGAAATTCTGTCATCATTTACTCCCCCTCAAGTTGTTTCAAACCTGTATGAATTTCTGTCTTCTGCTTAACACAAAAAAATATATTTTGAAGAATATGGGTAACCAAACAGTTGATGGATCCCATTGAATTCTGTAGTATGGGGGGAAAAAAATACACTGGAAGTCAATGGGGTTTCTGACATTCTTCAAAATATCTTTTTTTTGTGTGTGTGTTAAGCAAAAGACAGAAATTCGTACAGGTTTGAAACAACTTGAGCGTGAGTAAATGATGACAGAATTTTCATTTTTAGGTAAACTATCCCTTTAAGTTTTTTTTTTTTTTTTTCTCCGTCTGTCAAACGATAAACCAGGCAAAATAATCATTTTCATATACATATGTCCCTAGTCGTATCTATAGCCCAGAATATGATAGTGTTATTTTAGTATCACTGCGATACTATTAGTTTTTATTAATAGTTTTAATTATTAATTTCATTTTTATGTTTTTTTTATGTTTAGTTTTTATTTCAGTTTTAGTTTTAGTTCTCTTTTTTTTTTAGTTTTTTAGTTTCTCTTTTTTTTCTGGAGCTGTTGCCCTAAAACCATTTATTTTTGAAAAATTAGGGGTTGCATCATCCATTTTAATAAAGAGTCTGACTTTCCCCTCAGCTGTGCTGGAGTCAGTGTCTTTGGACAAATTTATTCCAGAGTCGCCCCAGAGCAGTGAACCAGGAGAAATCTCTCCTTGCCGCTCACCCTCCACTCCACGCCACCTCCGCTACAGGCAGCCAGGAGGTAAGCGTGCGCATATCTATTGGTGTTTGGCTCTCTTGGCAGTGCAGGCCTCTTTTGAGACAAACTGTAGAGTCAAACACAGTGGTGAGTTATGACTTTCTAAAGGTAAAATAGATAAGTCTGTGAATGTAACAATTTCATTCCAATATTGCTAGCTCTTTTGCCATTAGTCCTGTTGCATGTATTATGTACAGTAGCTGAGACACGCAGTCACCTTTATACCGGTCTTTTTATGTTTCTTTTTTTCCTCTTTATGTTCAGTTTTTGTTTCTTTTATAATATTTTCAGTTTTCATTTTAGAGGAGAGGGCAACCAACATTCCTAATGGTTCCTTAAGCGAAACTTGCTCAGTGCAGTCCAGTTCTGTTACAAAATGGCCTCAGTCACAGTCTTGGATCTGAAATATTGTGCTTGGATGACATTAAATAAAACCATATATGGGGAGAGTTGGGACAGGAGTAAATTATATATAACACATTCCACCTGCACTTTAATTGGTTCTGATTAGCAAAGATGTTGTTCCATCCAGACTTTTTATTGGGTATCTTTTGCATCTTCATTTTGCTCAACATAAGCATTCATATCTGATTCTGTCATGTTTATGTATGGTATATGGTTTAGAATTATGTCTGCTCTCTCAGTTTCCATTAAAAGCTGTTTCCATATGTTCACTCAGTCGCTGACTCAATATGGTTACTAAAGGGCAAAAACCTCTTTCATTTTGAAGCATCACCACTGGATTAGCAGAAAAACTAGATATGTGATAATTATGGCTTTATGTACAAACTGTACTACACATCCCCTGAAAACTTCAAGGGTCAGTTCACACAAAAATAAAAATTCTGTCATTATCTGCTCGCCATAATATCATTCCAAATCAGTATGCTGTTTTTTTTTCTGCTGTGGAGCACACACACATTTTTCTTTAAAGATAATATTCAGTCTTTTCCAGACAAGAAGTGCGTAGTGACCAGGGGCTATTTAGCTCCAAAGGACAAAAAATAATTATAAGAGAAATCAATACAATGTGTCTGCTATATTCCAAGTTTCCTCAAGCCATCCTATAGCTTTGTGTAATGAATGTACTGAAATGCCCTACTAGATATAACTGATTCATACAGGTTTGACATCATGGTGTTCAGTTATGTTTGAAGTTATTGAGGTCCAACCTATTGGTCTATTAATCACACAAAACCTTTGTTTGGATTCTTTGTGTGCACTGGTTTAGTATGACTTGAGAGTTGAAAGAATTTTGAGTGACTTTAAAGTTCACCCTTTTGGGGTGATTAAATATTTTTCTCTAAAAATGGTCATCAGTTATTAAATCTTAATCTCTCAATATTTTTTTCTAGTCCAGTCAGCTGAGAACTCACGCTGCTCTGTTTCTCCAGCCTCTGCATTTGCTATTGCCACAGCAGCAGCTGGACACAGCAGCCCTCCAGGTACATTGCACCACTCACAGAACCCAAGAGATGTGCAAAGCTTCATATGCTATTGAAATTCACTTTACAAATACAGCTGTTGCAGTTTCTGCAGATCTAATAGCTTCTCCGTTTTCATCCCTCAATGACAGAACAATGTTCAAAATCATAACAGGAATAGCTGCCTCAAGATCTACATGTTGAATTAAGGATAATTTACTTAGAATAAACTCTAAAAAGCCCTAATAATCTTACTTGTCTAAACTAACATTCTCTCATTCTACTAAATACAATCAGAAAGAATTATATTAAAGGGTTAGTTCACCCAAAAATGAAAATTCTTTCATTAATTACTCACCTTCATGTCGTTCCAAACCCGTAAAGACCTTCACGTGAGCAGCACGAGGCATGCGTTTGATGCTGACGCAGGAGCCGGCCAATAATGAGCCGGCATTCTGACGTACAACCTGGAAGCGCTGGACGTAAACATGACGTATGACAATGACACAGAAGAGAAGATATTGTTGAATAAAGTCGTTATTTTTGTTTTGTTTTTGCACACAAAAAGTATTCTCATCACTTCATAAAATTAAGGTTGAACCACTGCAGTCACGTAGACTATTATAACGATATCTTTAGTACCTTTCTGGTGCTTGAAAGTGGTGGTTAAATTGCTGTCTAAGGAGGAGTCAGATACTTCTCGGATTTCATCAAAAAATATCTTAATTTGTGTTCTGAAGATGAACGAAGGTCATCTTCAGAGGTTATGGCTTACAGGTTTGGAACGACATGAGGGTGAGTTCCCCTGTAGTCAATAATTTTATCCCTTAAAACTCATCTTTGATTAACAAAATTACATATTTAAACTTTTTTTCCCATGGAAAAAAAATTTCTTTGTCTTAAAATAGCTTGAATGTAACTCCACACCCTTGCCTCATTTAATATATACGTGGATCAATGAACATGCAAGTTAGCCCCGCCTCCACTCACTCACACGAGCTCAGAGATCCACTCGGTCAACTTACTGAGGTAAAAGCTGCACAATGGTATCGCTCTTTTACAACATCAGACATATAACGGTGATTAATATGATTAGTCTTTTGCTTGTTATCAAACAGCTAATAATGTGTTGCTAATGTTACACAAACCATGTTCCCTTTCGTCATCTCAGAGTCAGACAGCTGTCTTCTAACAATCAGTATCCTTACAAACGCTTTGAAAAACTCAGAACGTCAGTGGAGAAAGTCATATAGTTCATCATAATATACATCATACACCCGCTATACTGCTAAATCTACACAATTTTTCAAATCAACAGAAAAATATACAGTGATAACTTGGCTTCTCTCGAGACCCCCCTGCTAGTTCACTGTTAATGATATGCTAAAGCCAGCCGGAACATGATGTGATTGGTTACAAGGTAGTTTGTGATGTAACAGACACCAGCGATTTCAAACTGTGGGTCTTTTTTCACTGCAGTTTTAAGGAGAAAATACTCAGCAATGGTGTTGACATATGAATTTGCACATGGTTTGTCTTAAAGCATATTGAAAACACCACATAGATATATAAACAACATTAAAAACTTGATTTTCACCACAGGGGGTCTTTAATGACAGAATTTTCATTTTTGGGTGAACTAACCCTTTAATAGTTCTTTTATGCCACTTTGTGGTTTCAACTTATGCCATTCCAGCATTGCAACTACAGGTATAGTGGTGCTGTGTTTGCAATTGTACTATCTATTGTGTAGTGTAGTGGCAGTAAATTTGATAGTGAAGCAAATGACAGGTATGTCTGTATTTATGTATTAAAATACCTTAATTTTGTTCACCTTTTTTCAAATAAGCTCTTGATCATGTGTAATCCATACATATTTCTTCTACAATCTGAAACGAGAGCCTGGATATTACAGGTCTGTATTACCCTCACAGTGTGTATATTCCTTTGCAGTTTTTAATAATTCTGAGCGGACTTGTGACAAGGAGTTCATTATACGTCGGGCGGCTACCAACAGAGTTCTGAACGTCCTGCGCCATTGGGTCTCCAAACACTCACAGGTCTGTCTTCAGCATCAGCTTACAGTATGTTTCATTCGCCTCACAGACACATTGTGTGTCATTACGTACCTAAAACAGTAGTGTCACACTAATCTGTGTCTTCTTCTCCCTCCCTGCTGATTGACTAATATTTTATCACAGGCACTTTTACATTTTAGTCCAGGCTCTGGCTGTGAACACATGCTAACCCCCAGGCCTCATATTTTACAGGGCAGAGGAAGCGTAACACCTCTTCACAATTTCCATGTTATTTTCACAAGGGAAACCAATTACCTTACATAAACAGTACCAAACCTTAATTAACACAGCAACCACTGGATCAAAATGCATTTCTTCAAAGAGAAGCTATTAAAGGCGAAGTTTGCAATTTCTGTGCCAGTAGCATCCAAACAAATGGATTTGAAAGAATATTGATTTTTTTTAAACTTTTTCCCGTCTATATCATTGGTTGGAGTTAGAGACATCTTTAACCGTCTTGTGTCTTTCGCAATGTCTATCACATGAAAAAGTATTTCAAATATGCGGCGCTCAAGTTGAAAGAAGTTCTTTCAGAAGACATTGTGCTTTTTTTGTTCCACTGACCTGTGTCTCTCATTTTTAACAGCAAAAAACGCATTCTGTGTGAACCAGCCCTTAATGTTGCTTTGTCAGGAAGTCTGGCATACATGAATACACAGAGCAATGTTTTGAAAAACCTAAAAAGCCACAGTGTTACACTTTTCAGGGGAATACAAATGACTTTGGATCTGCACATTCAGTTGGAATAGTAAAAAGTATTTTAACATAAAAATTTACATACTTGTACACAATGTACAAACTACAGTTTATTTTTGTATCTTTATTGATTCAGCTTTTTCAGCAGTGCTTGGTTTGCTTTTAAAGCCAGGTATTCATCATATTGATCTGTGTTATAATATGACCATTAACTCATAGAGATAAAAGATAATTTCAGTCCCTGCCAACTTTTTTATGAGTCAAAGCATAGGATATTATAACATTAATATTGACAACTATTCAGAGTAAAACTAAAATACTCACACAGTCACAGGACCTCACACACAGCCAACATAATTACGTGCTGCAGTGGAAACAGTTTCTCATAATGGCCTTCTGAAATAAGCTTCTCTTTTTCAGCTTTTACCTCGCTTTGAGTGAAGGCAAAGTGTGGGCTAATTGCATTGATCTGTTTTAACCCTTTGTCAGTTTATGCTAAGAACAGCCAGACAAATTCACACAGAGAGAGCTTGTTAGAAGTGACCTTTATGGTTGCACAGGTGAAAGATGCGGATAAGAGAAACATGAGAGGAGGAATGTTTACAAATGCTGGTTGTCTAGAGAGAGAAAGGTGAAGAATTTAGTGGATAGTAAGGAGTAGCTCAAATGTACTTCAAAGTAGTGGGAAACAATGATGCCATTCAAACATTTGTGGTAAAATTAAAAATAGAGATATAAATTAATACTTTTATTCATAAAGGATACATTAAACTGATCAAAAGTGACAGTGAAGACATTTATAAGTTTACAAAAAAATTCTATTTAATAAATATTTTAATACATTTAATAAATGTTGCAAATAAATGTTGTTCATTGGGCTTTCTATTCATCAAAGAATCCTGTAAAAAGTATCACCATTTCCACAAAAATATTAAGCAGCACAACTGTTTTCAACATTTATAATAATAATAAATGTTTCTTGAGCAGCAAATCAGTATTAGAATGATTTCTGAAGGATCGTATGACACTGAAGACTGGAGTAATGATACTGAAAATTCAATGTCATCACAGGAATAAATTACATTTTAAAATATATTCAAATAGAAAACAGTTCTTTTAACTTTTAATTTGTAATAATATTTCACAACATAATTTTTTTTTTTTTACTGTACTATTGTGATTATATATATATATATATATATATACACACACTATATTGCCAAAAGTATTGGGACACTCCTCCAAATCATTGAATTCAGGTGTTCCAATCACTTCCATGGCCACAGGTGTATAAAATCAAGCACCTAGAAATGCAGACTGCTTCTACAAACATTTGTGAAAGAATGGGTCGCTCTCAGGAGCTCAGTCAATTCAAACGTGGTACCGTGATAGGTTGCCACCTGTGCAATAAGTCCATTCGTGAAATTTCCTGACTACTAAATATTCCACGGTCAACTGTTAGTGGTATTATAACAAAGTGGAAGCAATTGGGAACAACAGCAACTCAGCCACGAAGTGGTAGGCCACGTAAAATCACAGAGCGGGGTTAGCGCATGCTGAGGCGCACAGTACGCAGAAGTTGCCAACTTTCTGCAAAGTCAATAGCTACAGACCTCCAAACTTTGTGTGACCTTCAGATTAGCTCAAGAACAGTGCGCAGAGAGCTTCATGGAATGGGTTTCCATGGCCGAGCAGCTGCATCCAAGCCTTACATCACCAAGTGCAATGCAAAGCGTCGGATGCAGTGGTGTAAAGCACGCCGTCACTGGACTCTAGAGCAGTGGAGACGTGTTCTCTGGAGTGACGAATCACGCTTCTCTGTCTGGCAATCCAATGGACAAGTCTGGGTTTGGCGGTTGCCAGGAGAACGGTACTTGCCTGACTGCATTGTGCCAAGTGTAAAGTTTGGTGGAGGGGGATTATGGTGTAGGGTTGTTTTTCAGGGGTTGGGCTTAGCCCCTTAGTTCCAGTGAAAGGAACTCTTAATGCTTCTCCAAGACATTTTGGACAATTTCATGCTCCCGACTGCGAGCCAGGCCTTCTCGCCAACATCACTGCCTGACCTCACAAATGCGCTTCTAGAATAATGGTCAAAAATTCCCATAAACACATTCCTACACCTTGTGGAAAGCCTTCCTAGAAGAGTTGAAGCTGTTATAGCTGCAAACGGTGGGCCAACTCCATATTAAACCCTACGGATTAAGAATGGGATGTCATTAAAGTTCATGTGTCATGTGTTTTTTTAAATTCCCCTTTATTTTCATTTTAATTTTAGCTCACATTTTAGTATTATATACTAATATTTTCTATGTTTTTCATCTAATATTTATATTTTATTTCATCTTTATTTCACTTAAAGGCACAATATGTAGGCCTATTTTTTTCGCTGCTAGGGGTCGCTAAACTCTTCAAAACAATAACAAAGCCGTAGATTGATGATGCAGTGAAGAGGCGTGGAATCATGGAACTTGTCATGCCGATAGATCTAATAATGTTTATGGGGAATAATGTTTATGGATGAGTGAATGCATGGTTGTTTTTTAATATGAGTTCTTAAGCGATCTTGCGTCCTTGTTTTCTCACTCTACGTCATCATCAACCGTCAAAGTTCAATTCCAATACTCAAGAACGTAAAAACAGAGGACGCATGAAAGTACCCGGATGTGTTCTTGATATGGAGGATGCATCGAATGCAGACTTGAGAGAATCGAACCGTTAAAAATCCCAGAAGACGCTGCAGGCGGTTGACGTACGGAAGCCTGCAAGCTTTAAAGTTCTCGTTCTCCCTTATGAGATTCCTGCTACAAGCTCGCAAATACGGGACGCCTCGTGAAAGTAAACATTTGTTTGTTTTTTTGTTTGTTTGTTTTTTTTGAATAAAGTGATAACCTGAAGAAAGCCTGCAGTATTTTTATTGGCATATAAAAATAATCTTAACATTGACAAAGCATAGGTAACACAAAGGCTACTTATTTTCATAAATATTTTCGTAAGATTATTATTTGAAGTGTCTATAATAATATGATATATTTATTACATTTGTTTGTAATGTTATATTGCATTTATTGTTCATTAGCCGCTACTTATAATATGCTGGTACGGTCAGTTGAGCAACAAGATCGCAGCACATCTCAATTCTCACAAGGATGCGTTCTGTTTCCTCGCGTCCTTCCGAGTTCCTTCTTTCAAGGTCGCCTGGCAAGACCGGACTCCACGAGAACACAAGTCCGTTCTCTGCGTTCTTGGAATTGAGGAACAGCCCATGTTTTTTAACATGACTGTGGTATGTAGCAGGGCGTGGCCGAGAATCGCGGGCGCGATTGCTAATGAGAGACAGATATCAGTGCCACACGCGAGTCCCAGGGTATATAAAGGAATGAGGACATTTCATTCTACCGATCTACTCGCAAGTGCTAAAATACTACTCATACAGTTTATTTGACGAATTAAAATTGTGAGGTTACGCAGCACTGTTTCACTTGGTCTAGTTACACTATCATACTAAACTGCATTTGAGTGTGTTGAAAGTTGTAATGTTATTCTATGTATTAGTTTGTTGGCAGTATGAGACTTAACAGTAAGCTAGATCAACATTAGAATATCATACTGATGATATTTTAACATTTCATTGTGCTAAGCTATATAACATTGATTAGTCTTATGTAGATTTGCTTACCTTGTCTAATAATGTGCAAGAGCAGCGTCTCTGTCAAGTCAAAGTCTGTCGCGAAGCTCTCGCCACCTCGGAAACGCCACGCCATTATTGATCCTCATTTTATTTCTCCTTTTGTCCCAAAGTTTGCTTGCCATGGTCCATAATATTTGAACAAAACAACAACCGCGTGCCGTTAGACGTTATGCAGCTGTCCGTGTCTTGCCATGGTTACTATGCAGAACAAGTGGAAACCAGGGATAATGCAAATATTACGTCATTGACAGGCGACAAGTGACAAGGGAGGGACAGGTGCTATTGAAAATTGTGAATTTCTCAGAATTTACAAATTCTTGGAAACATTTAGGATAATGTAAGTACACAGCTGAACGAAATATATAACACTGTGCAAGTGGTTTTTGGATATTTTAATATAAAAATCTTACACATTGTGCCTTTAACAAAAATATTTTTTAAATAGTTAACTTTAGGTTTAGTTAAGGTTAAGTTTAGTTTAGTTTAGGTTCAGAAATAGCTAAATTGATCCGGTTCTGCTTCTTTGTCTTAATATTTCTGTTAGCGGGAAGAATAATATCTGGCAAATATATCTTAAGAAAGTAAAAAGGATCATTTATCCAGTATGTTAAAACATATACTGTATAATGGAAGCTTGATAGGAATAAGCAAAGTTGCCCATTATGCTAACTACAGTCTAGCATATCAAACATGAGAGTACTCATACTCTGAGAACAGCAGAGCACAAACACTCAAGTGGTTTATGCATTTGCATTTGAAAGGCTGCACAAAATATTATGTACTAATTAATTGGTTTGTTTAAATCATGTCACTTATGCTATTTTGAATAACTGTTCCTTTGCAGAGGAGTATTTACATTTTTTGTGTCAGGATCAAGATTATTAGTAAGCTCAAAAACTGGCAGATGAAAGTGCTCTAAACACAGATGGTACAAACAAGGATAGATCAAATTAGCTGAAAGCTTTGGTCCCGATGGCCAAATTATTTCAACAATAAACCTAAAGTGAATGGGGGGAAAAACAGCAAAGAACATCGACTGTTTAATAGATGTGGGGCTTTATGAAGCCAGAAGTGAAGAATGCTTTAACTGTAACACAAGAGATTATAGCCACCCACCTGCAGTGCTTGCAGGCACAGAGAGACAGAAGAAAGGCTGGGTTAGCTGTTGATTATTGCACTGGGAAACTGTAGAGCTGAGGTACTGTAGCATAGCTTCTGATGAGCGCTAATGGAGAGTGTGCAATCTTTAATGCCAACACTTTCATGAATCAGACTACACACTGCATACAATCATTTTATTAATCTGTATTTTGTTCTTGCTTTCCAGTAAATATATCTAAACATTCTCAAAACAAGATAAATTAGCTTGAAGCAAAATTATGTATGTCTGATGTTTGCCCATAGATAAATTAAGCATAAATCTCACTAAATTCTAAAAATCTTAATTCAAGATATGTTCTTTGAAAACAAGTCTTAAATATTATATGTCATTTTGCTTGCAAAGTTTAGATGTTTCTACTGGAAAACAAGAAAAAAAAATACAGATTCATAATATTTTGCAGTGTACACACAGAATTTGCGTTGGATTCATTTGCATTAGTGTGAAAAAAGACCTCTGCATGTCAGAGAAATGAGTTTAGATTCACCCAGTAGTTGATTTCAGCCATCGGGTTGTCAACCCATTAGACTTTGCTTAGCTTAATTTATTATGCATGGGTCTCACATGTTTGTGGAACGTGATATTATGTGTGTGGTGGGTTTCAGGACTTTGAAATGAATGGAGAGCTGAAGATGGGTGTGATCTGTCTGCTAGAAGAGGTGTTGAGAGACCCCGACCTTCTTCCCCAGGAGAGGAAAGCCACAGCAAACATACTAAGGCAGGTTACATAAGCACAAACTCTCGCACATTAAAACTAAAGCACTTTCCGAAAGTCACTCTGAACGGGAGTGTCTTTGAATATAAATGTAGATCTTTTTTGAGATTTTATTTTCAAGGGATACATGAAAGCTGATTAGAGGAAGTTGGCTTTTTCTCCACAGTGCCCTTTCTCAAGATGACCAGGACGATGCACAATTGAAGATTGAGGACATTCTTCAGATGGTGAGAATATGTTATAGTCTTTTTTACATGTTTATAGACCCAATGAAATTGCTTGAGAAGTGCAGTTTTCTTTCCTGTGTTGACATGTGGGACTTATCAAATCAAAGATAGATAGATAGATAGATAGACAAACAGACAGACAGACATAGAGACAGACAATACACTTATTACATTGATTGATACCGTTGAGCAGCCACCTAAGGTTTAGATCTCAGAGGAAAGGCAGAGTTTGGCATGCCTTATGAGGCAGCATCAGGCTTGGGGACTGAATTACATGTTCAAACTGCAAATCTCTGAGCAGCAGGACTCTAATTACAACTTCAAACAGCGAGACGGAGCGCCTGTTGCAGTCCACCACATGCAAACTACAGAGCAACACCAGTGCACACAGAAACACACTCTAAAAGACATTTCAGGAGTATTTCCTTTCTGAAATATCCATGTATTGTTGTAAATGATCATGCTGTTACATTTCAAAGCCCTGCTAGTGATATCTGCTGAGTTTCAATTTAGAGGCATGGTTTTGGAGGGTTTTCTCTTGTTTGATAAGCATGTCATTGGCAGTGTAGGAAAAATAGCTATTATTTTATGTGATAAGACTGATGTTTATTAATATTGTAAAAGAGGCATCTGCACTCTATGCAGATGTACTTTATTATGCAGTCAGTTCCACTTATTCCTCTGCTTATATTATACATTTAATAAACATTTTATGCAGCATTCTGTGTTTTAGAAGGACAGAGATACATTTTTTAATGAGATACATTAGTTGATTTTAATGTTTCTTATCCACCATTGTTTATAGGCTGAATGCAGATAAATGTATTCACACAAACACACACGGCTGTATGATATAATGTGCTATGGCAGCAGCATACTGGGCTCACTAATTACAAACACAGCATGCTTGTGTGTGTGTGGGTGTGTGTATGTGTGTGTGATTGTGTGTGCGCGCAAGGGCACGTTTTGATAACATGTTCCCTGAACACACACACACCCTTATCTTGCTTCTGAAATCCTCACCTACTGTGTTAATTGAAAAGTGTCTGTGCCAATGAAAACACAACCAACAGTCACTCATCGCTAACTGGCAGTTTAATTATAGATTTTCATAAGTTCATATATTTGTACAAGTATGTGTAATTACTAGCCGTCAAATCAGCATCAGCATGGTATTTTGCACTTTGCCATTAAAGAGTGTTTCCCAGAATAGAATGTTTGGGTCATTGACGAATAAGGTTTTTAGAAGTGTAAAAAAAAAAAAAAAAAAAAACGTAATGGAGATATAATTAATTTTAACGTTTTATTAAGTGTTAACAATGAGATTATGTGGTTTTTATAATCAGTTAACACTTCTTTAGTCAATTTTTACAAGATGGACAAAATTTGTCACCAAAAAAGTCATTTGGTTTAACCAAAATTTTGGTTATACCGAATGACGATATTTTCAAACAATGCTAACAGGCTGATATCTAGCTAGCTAGCAAGTTAGCTTGATAGCTAGCTAGCAAAAGGACAATCAAACATTTTATATTTAGTACAAGTTTTTAAAATATGACAACATTTTTCATGGTTGTACTGAATGACCTGATGTTTCAGGACATGGCAAGTGAAAACATGAATTTTTCAATTAGTTAAGAGAGCGTTAGTTACTTTGCTTCATGACCATGTGGTCCTTTGCAGGTGTCTGAATGATGTCACATACTGTCACATGACACTGACCACATGACTTGATCCAAAATGGTCCCTTTATATTGGTTACTCCAAATGACATCAATGAAATTCATTTTTCCGGACATTTTTTCTCATAACAGCAATGACTTCTACAGATACTTTTTATACCATTTTGCACTATGTTGATATATGATGTTGTAAAATCATACCAGAATAAAAAATATATACATTTATTACATTTTAAGATATTTTAATCACAAATGAAATGGCTGTATTGGCCTTTGGACGGTTAAACTGAATTACCTTTTGACACTTCAAAATTTTTAAAATACCTTTATTGCAAAATATAATTAAAACCTTTTTGATTCAATAAAAGAGATCTAGTTGTACTACCTTACATACTTTGGATGTCATATCTTTGTTTTTTATTAATATTAAGGCCTTTGGACAAAAAAAATGATGCGTCACCTCATTGACCCGTTTACATTGCTGAAGGGATAGTTCACTCAAAATTGTTTGAAACCTATATGACTTTCTTTCTTCTATGTAACACAAAAGAAGGTGTTTTGAAGAATGTTCATGCTGTTCTTTTCTGTGCAATGAAAGTGAATGATGACCACATCTATCAAGCATTATTTTCCTTTAATATTGATTTAAATTCCAGTCTGTTCCTCACACATATCTGTCATATGGCTTCCCCCCCCCCCCCTTTTGGAACATGACATTCAATTTCATTGTATGGAAAATAGCAGCATGAACATGCATTCTTTTGTGTTCCATCAAAGAAAGAAAGACTTGAGGGAGAGTAAATCATGACATTTTTTAAAATTTATGATCCCTTTTCAGTTACTGAAAAAACCGATACAGTAACAAATACATGATTTCATATACTTTCTAAATATGCAGTATGTATAATACCTGAAAGAGTCATTAAACAATTACAGTGCCATTTGTCACAGTAAAGAACTTTTTATGTGTCTATTTATCTCATCCAGGCTGAATGCCCAAAGGCCGAGTGTTTCGAATCTCTGTCAGCAATGGAGCTAGCTGAACAAATCACTCTTCTCGATCACATCGTCTTCAGGAGCATTCCCTACGAGTGAGTAGAGCTTCAACACCATACAGAAAGATGCAGACTTCAAGCCTCTAAAGACACCAGAGAAAAAAAATGCATGAAAAATTCTATGTCAGCTTTACTGAACTTTTTCATTATGGGCCTGAAAAAAAGCTCCTGTGTTCATGAGAGAAGAAGCCTCTGCAGACACACTTCTATCAGAATACACTGACTGTGTTCTTGCTGTAGGGAGTTCCTGGGCCAAGGATGGATGAAGACAGACAAGTCAGAGAGAACTCCATACATCATGAAGACAAGTCAGCACTTCAATGATGTGAGTATATATGGAAATATCTATCTGCTTCTTAGCTTAGCTAGTTATAGGAGATACCAGGGCTAGTTGTCACACGTAGAAGTGTACCATATCTCAGTAAGTATAAGGTATAGAGTCAAAAGTATAATACACGTAGATTTCTCTAGTAGTGGTCTTGCATTTTTTATTTTATTTTATTTTAGTTTTATTCTAGTTGTTACTAGTTCAAAAGGTCCCAAATTAGAATATTTGGTGACACGTTACTTAAAGACTTTTTATATGAAAGTATTGATAAAAGTATTTGTAATGCATTAAGTATGCCTTGTAAATCACCTTATAATGCATTGTATATTCGCATGAATAATTGTAACAATAGTTATGATACATTGTAATATCCATCTATTCATTGTTACACCCAAAGTGTAATGCCTTAAAACACATGACAAACAACCATTTTCAGATAACATGGAATCTGCGAATATTATAACTTTGTTTACAATTGTTTATGAAAAGATAAGAAATCTTTTCATCCAAAAATGAAAGATTTCATCCATTCATCATGATTTGAGCTGATATTTATGAAATATATATTTATGAAAAAAAAAAAAATCCTATATAAAAGATTGGGTGATTTCACAAAAATGTTTTTCATAAATATCAGTCCAGTCATGTTGCATTTTTATTGAGTTTTAAGTTTAAATGTTATACATTACAGTATTCGTTTGCTGCAACAATGGTGTTTGTTAACATCTACATTTTTGCCGATAGATGTATTCTTTAATATCTCACAGTTCTTACCTTTAAAATTTTGCAACGAATATGCTGTGTAACATGGCAAATATATTGGGCCATGTTGTCACAAAATGTGTCCATTGAACTGTATATTGTTTCCAATAATGGTGGAAATAATCTGTTGTTGTTGTTTTTTGTTTTTTTTTGTAGCCAACACTTTAAGGCAGGGGTGTCCAAACTCAATCCTGGAGGGCCCCTGTCCTGCAGAGTTACCACAACACACCTGACTGGAAGTTTCCTGTATGCCTAAAAACCTTGATTAGCTGGTTCAGGTGTGTTTAATTGGGGTTGGAGCTAAACTCTGCAGGACAGTGGCCTTCCAGGATCAGGATTGGACACTCCTGCTTTAAGGTATATAGTATGTCTATACAGAAATTGAAATAATCCAAAATAATCCTACTCTATTAATGCTCACTGGAGTAAAAAAGTGTGACAACTAGCCCCGATCACCCCTCCAGTTATAAAAATGTCTCTCTCTTTCTGTGTATAGATGAGTAATCTCGTGGCCTCCCAGATCATGAGCCACACAGATGTTGGCTCTAGAGCCAGCTCTATTGAAAAATGGGTAGCAGTGGCTGACATTTGCCGTTGTCTCAACAATTATAATGGTGTCTTGGAGATCACATCTGCCCTGAACCGGAGCGCCATCTACAGGCTAAAGAAGACATGGGCTAAAGTGTGCAAACAGGTGTGAGATGCACTGCACTGTAACATTTTGTGTAGTAGATTATATCAGTGTGCTAAATTATTCACCGCTGTTGTGTCCTTTTAAACAGACTAAAGCACTAATGGACAAACTTCAAAAGACTGTGTCATCTGAGGGAAGGTTTAAAAACCTGAGGGAAACTCTAAAAAAGTGAGCTGTTGCTACATTTTGAGACACTTTGTTTGATAACTTATGACTTGTACAGTATGTGACCTCATTTCTGTCTTTCTTCAGCTGTAATCCACCTTGTGTTCCATATCTGGGTATGTACTTGACAGACCTCGCATTTATCGAAGAGGGAACCCCAAACTTCACAGAGGAAGGTCTGGTTAACTTCTCAAAGATGAGAATGGTAAGAAATTATATCGTATCCTGGATAATTTCCTCTGGGATTAATTAATATTTGTTGATTTAGTGTCTTTGAGATAATGTGGATAGACAGATAAATCATGACACTCTGTCTGCAGATATCTCATATCATACGAGAGATCCGACAGTTCCAGCAAACTCCCTACAGAATTGAGCACCAACCAAAGGTTAGACAAATCATTCATATTCAGATCAAGTCCTGACACCTCCATCTATTCCTGTTGCTTCAGTAACATTACTATATATCATTTGATTGATCTCAGGCATGCAGACTGCTTATACCATTTCATTAATTAAAAGTGTAATTAAGAGACATTCAATGACTGCTGTTATAACTATCACACTCATAGCCGTGCGATATGGCTGTATATCAGCACGACTGAGTGCCGTAGTAGGTAATTACAGCGTGCTGATATACAGCCATATCGCACGGCTATGAGTGTGATATTGCGTTTATTCAACAGTTCGACAGCAGTGTGTAAATAAATAAGAAATAACAATGGAGTGTCTTTAAAACCCTCTTTTGTGCAGAACTACTTCTTTCCGTCATGAATTCATGATTAAATATGAGTCACGTATTTCAGGTCTAAACAACTACATTCTCGCCTAAAAAAAAACTCTTAAAACTACAGTTCGTGGTACAATAAGTTGTAAAAAATACGGTGGATTTGCTCAGCCGCCATGACAGTTGCTTCAAGCGGAGTGATATATATATATATATATATATATAGTTGATTACATATTTTGCAGTTGTATTTAAACCTCAGCTTTTTATTATTATCACATATGATTGTAATTACTTATTTACTTAAATAAGTATATACATTACAGTTTAAACGTTTGGGTTAAGTAAGTTTAAATTATTCAGGAATTAAATTAAATATAGAAAATGCATTCAACTGATTAAAAGTGACAGTAAACACATTTTTAATGTTACAGAAAATTATATTTCAAATAAATGCTGTTCTTTTGAAGTTTCTATTCATCAAAGAATTCTGAAAAAAATATTTATCTCAGTTTCCGCAAAAATATTAAGCAGCAAACTGTTTTCCACATTGATAATAATAAGAAATGTTTCTTGAGCAGCAAATCAGCATATTAGAATGATTTCTGAAGGATCATGTGACACTGAAGACTGTTCAGTAATGATGCTGAAAATTCAGCTTTACCATCGCAGGAATAAATTACATTTTAAAATATATAAAATCAGCAAACAGTTATTGCTGTTTATTGCTGTTTTTACTGTATTCTTTGATCAAATAAATGCAATCTTGTGAAAATAAGAGACTTCTTTCAAAAACAATAAAAAATCTTGTACCAACCCCAAACTTTTGAACCAAAACAGTAAACCTCTACTGTATGTGTGCATTGTAAGTCTTGCCAGGGGTTTGAAAAGTTGCTTTTTGTGCTTATGAGATTGTGTGCTTTTAAATATGATGTGAAATAGTTATGAGCATATTGGACTCCAGATGAATCATCACATCCTGTTCTTTCTAGTGTTTTTTTATGAACTGTTTTAAACTTTTGTGTGCAATATGTGTCATTTTTATTCATATAGTTTCTTATTTAATCTACTTCTACTCTAATTTGTAATCTTTAATCTAACCGTTTTCATGTAATGTACTGTTTTTGTGTCCAGGTCACACAGTATCTTCTGGATAAGACCTTGATTATGGATGAGGACACACTGTATGACTTATCTCTCAAGATTGAACCCAGGCTTCCTGCATGAACTACAACCTCAGTACCTGGCAGCTTCCATCTAGATGTGCTTTTCACTCTTTGGATGTTTTGAAGGCATGAAGCATGCCTAGTGTTTTGAGGGACGCGAAGGATGAAGGGAACATGTCCTTTTGAAAGTGTGGAAGGGTAGAGGGTCCAGATTTGGAAGAGAGTATTAAACAGTGCTCACCACCACAATGTCACCTGAAGGGTGACTTTTATCATGAAGATGAAGGAAAGAAGAATGAAAACTGGCCACTGTCAGAGGTCAGGGGTCATGAGTGAGTTTCAGGGTCTAGCAGATGGATTCAGTCTTAAGTGAGAAGAGAGTGGGTGAAGATATGTAGCATGTACAGAAGTAGAGCTATTAGCCAGTTTCTATGTAGTGTACTGTGGCCCCCGGGCCTGTGGCCCCTGGCACATCCCCTCATTGGTAATGGTAGTGACTTTGTGCATGAACTAGACTGTGGGTTTGCTGCGCGCTTTGCCTCAACTTTACACTCCATGTGCTTTCCCATCTGCCAACAGCTGGCTGCATTGAACCAAAATGCCACATGATAATTTCAAAAGATACATCAGTCTTCTAAGTAATGGGAATGTATAGTAGCTTTCTAAAATCCTTACCAGTTGTAGATTATATTTATATTTCATAATTCCCCCTGAAGCTATGTGGGCTCTTTGAAAAATCAGTCATTTAATGTGCCTTCTCACATTCACAGACACTTGTAAATGAAAACTAATGTCTCAGCAATGCTTGAAAGTTATGATAATAGCAAATGATTGGCCTCTGTAGCAAATGACAGAACAGAGATATTCAGACTATTTAAACAAATAAATACTAGTGTAAATTTGCATTTTCTTCTCAAATTCTAAGACATCTTACTTGAAGATATACTCCACTTGCATGCAGATATACTCCACTTGCAGTAGGTTACATCATCCATGCATTAAAAAGTAAAAGTTGACTTGTTATTGTGCAATGCAAACCTAATCTGATTTTACAGTAAGTTGAGGCTTTGCTGCCCCCTAGTGGAGAAAAAGATCATTATTGTTAAAGGGTTAGTTCACCAAAAAATGAAAATTGTCATTTATTACTCACCCTCATGTCATTCCACACCCGTAAGACCTTCATTCATCTTCGGAACACAAATTAAGATGTTTTTGATAAAATCCGATGACTCAGTAAGGCCTGCATCACCAGCAATAACGCTCTCTTTTTCAATGGCTAGAAATCTACTAAAAACATATTTAAAACAGTTAATGTGACTACAGTGGTTCAACTTTAATATTATAAAGCGACGAGAATACTTTTTGTGCGCTAAAAATAACAATATAGCGACTTTATTCCACAATATCTAGTGATGGACGATTTCAAAAGACTGCTTCATGAAGCTTCGAAGCTTAACGAATCTTTTGTTTCGAATCAGTGGTTCGGAGCGTGTATCAAACTGCCAAAGTCACGTGAACTATTGAAGTTTCAAAACACTTACGACGTAACGAAGCCTTGTTTACTGAAATCATGTGATTTTGGCGCTCTGAACCACTGATTCGAAACAAATGATTCGTAAAGCTTTGAAGCTTCATGAAGCAGTGTTTTGAAATCACCCATCACTAGATATTGTGGAATAAAGTCGCTATTTTGTTTTTTTTGGCACACAAAAAGTATTCTCGTCACTTTATAATATTAAAGTTGAACCACTGTAGTCACATGAACTGTTTTAAATATGTTTTTAGTAGCTTTCTGGGCATTGAAAAAGAGTGTTATGGCTGGCGACGCAGGCCTCACTGAGCCATCGGATTTTATCAAAAAATATCTTAATTTGTGTTCCGAAGATGAACGAAGCTCTTACGGGTGTAGAACGACATGAGGGTGAGTAAATAATTTTCATTTTTGGGTGAACTAACCCTTTAAATGATTTTTAACTAAATGACTGAAATCCAATTCCGACTCTACAAGTTCTTCAATAATCAAAGCTTTCCTGCTTTTTAATGTAACAACCCTCCTGGTCAGCTAACCAGAAAAGAGGGCCTCTCCATTATTTGCATGAAAAATTCAGTGATCGCATGTTGGAAAATGCATTGCAAGACATGTTTTGTGGTCATGTGTCATTCAGCTGCTGTGTAGCCTCTTTTAAACTCTCTAGAAACCTCAAGTAAAACAGATAGATGAATATATTTAACTTCTCATTTGACTGCACTTCTTTATCTAAATACTCTGATCATAATAGCTGGAGATTTCATATGCATAGACTGGCAGAGAACTGTCAAATTGGCCATAAATATATATCTACCACTGTGCTGTATGAAGACAATGTTGTTTCTGTCTGATCTTTCCTTTCTTCAAAGTGGGACGGATTTCTATTCTATATGTGCGAGTGTGTGAAATGCATGAGAGCGTGTAGGTGTGAATGTGATCTCAGAGGTGAGTGGGTGGAAAAGGTGTGAGTTACACTCTCATCAATGTAGCGTTGTTATCTTTAAAGCAAGTGTGATGGTAGTATTTATTTTCTGGCATATTTATTTGACCCTTTTTGTATATAGTGTGTCAATATGGGTTTATGATATAATGTGATTTTTGTCCCCATCCATCGCCATGTAATATTTTAATTTCTGCAAGCACTCCTGTAATTGTTACATTTTGCTAAATGTGTTAAGAAAAATGTAGCATATCTGATTAATTTACAATCCTTTGTCAGTTTTTCTCTTTTTTTAAGGGTTTAGTGTAATGTGCACAGAATTATTGCTTTGGTATGTTGCATGTCTTTGCATGTCCAGGTTGGATTCCTTCTGTGAAAACTGCTTTTTGTACATTTCTGTATCAAACTATTTTTCCTTATTTTTTTCCTTCCTCTTTATTTTATCACTGATTCTCTTGCAGAATGTATGGCTTCAGTACTTCAATTCCATGCTTTCATTTCAAATAAACAAATCCAACAAACAATGGAATCTGCATCATGTATCACAGATATAGATAGATAGATAGAATTTCAAGGTCTCTCCCCCTCTCTCTCCATAATCCTACAGAGGAAGGAAGGGATGAGCACAACATGGCTCTAGTGTTAAACCAGATAATGCTTGAGCTGGGCAAATCAAATACCAGTTTAATTTTATCCCTCACCCACACTGTCATACTAAACATAGCTTAGCGCAGTTTTGCATGAGTATCGAAGTTGGGGAATGTTACTTTAAAACGTAATGCATTACAATATTGAGTTACTCCCTAAAAACGTAACTAATTGCGTTAGTTACTTTTTATGAAAAGTAATGCGTTACATTACTTTTACGTTACTTTTTCCCACCTGGGCTGGGTTTGCTTGTTTGTTTGTTTTTTAATAACAGTTCTATTTTTGGCAAATGTTAAGGCCCTTTCACACCCAAAGTGAAATGAATAAGCCTCAGGCTGAAGGAAATGCATAATTACGCCTGTACAGTAGAGGGCGCATGCAGCTCAAACAGATGTGCTGCCATTGTGGATTAAAGAATAGGATACAGGAGATGGAAGTTCAACACTCTTATTTCTAAATCTAATCTAAAGTAATTTTTGCTTATTCCCATTGTTGAATTAGAACATTGAAGGTCAGCAGCAAAGACATTGGTTAATAAAGTGATATTAAATACATAAAGTATATTTGTGTCATTTAATATGGTTAATTATTATGTTTGCATAAAATTCTAAGATTGCGTTTCACAATTTTTATTCATTTTGAGAAATACTGAATGTTTTCATGCAAGTGAGATGAGTAAATGCATGTTCATATTTAGAACTACAGTAATCATCATGTTTATACAGCACACACAACACCTCTGCACTTTATTTCTCTCAACATGGAGACAGGAGAGCTGTCAGTCAATAAATGTGTAAAAATAACTTGTGTTACTTATTTGAAAAAGTGGCTTTTGTTGTTATTTTGATGTAGGCCTAAATTGAAAAAGTAATGTGTTACTTTACTAGTTACTTGAAAAAGTAATCTGACTCAAGTTATGCGTTACCCCCAACACTGATTACAATATTGTATTACATAGCTCCTTTTTTATGGAAAGTAATTTTACAATACTTTTGTGTTACTTTTTCTCACCTGGGCTGGGATTGCTTGTTTATTAATAGGGAAAAAAAAGTTATATTTTTGGCATATGTAAAGGCCTTTTCACACAAAATGTAAAGTGAATAAGACTCAGGCTGAAGGAAATGCAAATTCACACCTGTACACTAGAGGGCGCAGCTCAAACCTTTCAGCTGTGCTGTCATTCAGGATCACAGAAGAATCGGACACAGGAGAAGAAAGTTCAACACTCTTACTTCAGCAATAAAAAAAAGAAAAAAATGCAAATGTGATGTTTAGCTGAAGTCATTTTTGCTTATTGGTATGGTTGAATTGGATCATCGAAGGTCAGCAGCAAGCCATTGGTTAATAAAGTGAGATTAAATAGGCTACATAAAGTATATTTTTGTTATTTAACATATTTAATTATTGCAGGTTTGAGTATTATTTTAAGTTTGCATTTGACTATTTTAATCATTTTGAGGAATACTGAATCTGTTTTTGTGCAAGTGAGATGAGTAAATGCTCACATTTAGTCTAGAACTACAATATCCATCATGATAACAGCACACACAAACGCCTCTGCACCCAATTTCTCTCAACATGGGGAAAAAAGAGGTGTCAGTCAATGGGCAAACAAAGTAACTTGCATTACTTACTTGAAAAAGTAACTTGGATATTTTGTTGTAAATTTAAAAGTAATGTGTTACTTTACTCATTACTTAAAAAAAGTAATCTGATTACTTAAATTGTGTTACTTATAATGCATTACCCCCGATACTGATGAGTACCTAACCAGCTTAAACCAGCCTGGACCAACATCAGCAGGGACATGATTAACGTTGCAAACTTTTTGGTAATATTAATATATCTAAACAGTAAAATAACTGGACTACAGTGGGTAAAAGGTGAGCATATATGTGTATAGTATCTCAGTCACAAGCCGTATACACTATCACCGGCACGTAACTGGAGGTTTCCACTGGTTAGGGAGAGCTCAAGGACACAGAGACATGGTGTCATGCTGACAGATGAAATAGGATTGGCTGGAGAGATGAGCTCTTATTTTGAGCACAGGCCTGGTGTAGTCTCACTCTGGAACAGTCTACTGTACTGGAGCCTGAGAGCCCTTCAATTCTACAGGTGAGTACAATAAAGCATTTACTTTAGCAGTCATTTTGTTTGTAGCTTTATTTATTGACAGAAATGTAAAGATACCAGATCAGCATGGAAGCTAGATTTTCATCCAGTTGCAGCAGTGCTGAGGATATTTTATAAAGGTTTTGTTCAGTTTTTGATCTTTTTGATACCAATATGTTTGAAACAAGAGTTGATTTATAATCGAAAATAATTCAATATTTCTAATTAAGTTTGTTTATAATTAAACTAAATTATAACTAACTTAATGACTGTAAATTAGTTTATAATTAAAATTGTGTAAAATAATGTTTGTTTTGCATTTCCAGTGCACCATTTTCTAATTTTTTGTTTAGTTTACACCAATACATTCTCAGAATCCACCCTAAAACTAAAAGTGTGACCAGCACAGAGCCACCCTGTCCCACTGTAAGCCCCCATGACTGGTCACACTCACAGGTCATGTGATCATTATAACATATGGCAGCAGAGTAATTGCGTAAGACCTTTTGCTAGCTTCAGTGTCAGTTGTAACTGTACACAGCACTGACCTCTTTGGCGTGCAGCTAAAATATCTAGAACTATTGAGACCATAGTTTCCTCATAGGGACCACAAAATGGAGTATTTAAGCAGAGTAGTGATGACATACTGGTTAGGATGATAATGAAAATACAAACATCATTAGCAAGTAGTCCCTGCTGAAAAATGTATATTCAGATATTTGAAACAACATTGGTTGAAGTGCCGTGCTTATTAACTGAAGTTTTTTTGTCTAAGATTTGTATTTTTGTGTAAGGTTCTAGAAACCTGATGACTGGAACATGCATGTGACACAAGGGCTGTGTGTTACTGAGGCATGTGAAATATAAGCTGTCACATATTACTTTGGCATTAAGTTCAAAGCCAATGTATATTTGGATACTCCAGTGGAAAAAGTCAACATGTATGTCAGGACACAGAGGTTGCTCACCATGTCAAGCTGTATCAGGAATGAGAGTACCTTTGATTAGTTATGTGCTTTAACACTTTGGAAAACTCCTCAGCAAAAACATTTACTCATCATGTCATTCCAAACATATAATTCTCGTTCATCTTAGGAACACAAATGAAGATTTTATCTATATTGTATCACACACAGTTTCTGCCAATCTCATGTTAATCTTGAGTACCTATAGAGTAGTAGTGCATCCTTCATATCTCCAAAAAGTCTTTAGTTTAATCATATTTATAAAAGATACATACGCTGTACCGAGTATTTCCGAAAACAGCCGAGCGCCTGGAGGCGTATCCTGTAAGTGGAGCTAGAGTCACGAGTACCCGCAGCTTTTGCGTAGGGATCGTCTACAAGCTATCAATGGTCAGCTAAACAACTGTATTTAAACACACAATACACCATCGCATTATCCCTGCATAACTTTTGAATCACTATAATGAATATAGCGTATGGATGATAATTAATGAATTTATGAATTCACTATGTTCGTGTTTACATTATATGCACTTAGGCACCTATTGTCAACAAAACAGACATTTGAAGCAGTTTTACTCACCACCTGCAGTTCCGACTCATGACTGGGATCATTATTGCTGTGACCGCGCCATCTTTCAGTGTCAAACGATCTGTAAATCCAGCGTCAACTGGGCCTTGTTTATGAAACCATAAGCACCGATCCTGAGGGCTCGAGCAGCCACGGAAAAACACGAGATATTCTCCATTTATTTTAACCAACAAAAAAGTGATCGCAACTATCAGTTTCTATGGTTATTTTAATGACAAATATCGAGAGTACATCAATGTAATGCGTGAGCACAACTCTCTCAGCTCCACTGAACACTGGGTTCTTTGGGAAGCAAGGTTGTCTTTCCCTCACAACCAAAAACACAGTTCTTTGGTGACATTGTTGATTTCGTGAAGTCCTGTGACCTGTGCAACGCTGCTGATAAACTGTAAACCCGAACGCGTGTTGATGGGCTTGCTCTTGCTCTCTGGCTCAGGTCCACATGTGCGCGCGCGCCCTTCCTGGAGAAGTGCCCGTACAAGGAATTCCGCCCCCGTTTACGTCACTCAGGCCGATACTCGAAAAAAAAAAGTCAGAATCCTGTGAGGATTTGGAAGAGTATTTTTGGCACAGAAATACTCCATCATACGTCCAACTCATGTTTTGAAAATAAGTGTAAATAAGTCAGAATACATGAAATAGCATTATACCCCCCTTTAAGGTTTAGTTGTTACCCTATTTGTTACCTTAAAGGGTTAGTTCACCCAAAAATAAAATATCTATCATTATTTACTCACTCTCATGTCGTTTCAAACCCGTAAGACCTTTGTTTTAGATATTTTTTATGAAATCCAAGAGCTTTCTGTCCCTTCATAGACAGCAACGCCACTATAGTCCATGTGACTACAGTGGTTCAACCTGAATTTTATGAAGCAACGAGAATACATTTTGTGTGCAAAAATAAATACATTACCATGATGAATGCATGTGGTACTGGCTCAGGAGCCGGCCAATACTGAGCTGGCGTTCTGATGCACAACCTGGAAGCATCGCACTGTGTTTACAACGTGAACATCGTCAGACACTGCCACAGAAGAGAACAAATTGTTGAATAAAGTCGTTATTTTTATTTTTCTTGCACACAAAAAGTATTCTTGTTGCTTCATAAAATTAAGGTTGAACCACTGTAGTCACATGTCTTCACTACCTTTCTGGGCTTTGAAAGTGGTAGTTGCGTTGCTGTCTATGGAGGGACAGAAAGCTCTTGGATTTCATCAAAAATATCTTAATTTGTGTTCCAAAGATGAACGAAGGTCTTATGAGTTTGGAACGACATGAGGGTGAGTAATTAATGACAGAATTTTCATTTTTGGGTGAACTAACCCTTTAAGGAACTATTTCCACCTGATTTGACCTTTAAAAATGACTTTTGTTGGTGAACTCAGGATTATTCAGTTACATAAAATAATATTTTTGATTTGAATAAAAACAAAAAGGTATTTATTTTCACCTGACAAAACACTTTTTTTGTGTAACATTATTTTTGTCCTCCGCTTTGAAGTTCAGGTGAGTGAGTGAGTAGTGGCGATGGCAAGCATGTTCACTCGAATCCTCTCCGGACGCAGCACGGCCGTGATCATGGCCAGCCTGGGTGCAGGTACCCTGGTATCCAGCTATGTCATGACTGAGTCAGGAGTCTCTGCTGGGGAGAAAAAGAAGCTGTACCCACCCAGGTGAAGGATTCAGTTGCCTTTCAATTATTCTACACCTTCACTTAGTTTCCAGTTAACCCGGGAATATCTTTTTGTCCAACACTACAACCCTGAAAAATAATTTAATATAATTTGCTTTTTAAACTTTCTAAGTGCTGACTACCCAGACCTGCGCAAACACAACAACTGTATGGCTTCTGCTTTGACCCCTGCTATTTATGGCCATCTGAGGGACAAGCTGACCCCCAATAACTGGAGCCTTGACCAATGCATTCAGACTGGAGTGGACAACCCTGGCCATCCCTTCATCAAGACTGTGGGCATGGTGGCTGGTGATGAAGAGAGCTATGAGGTACAAAATTAGAGCAAATGCATTTTAATAAATGCAGTATATTAAACTCAACAACACAAATGTGAGGAAAATTCCTCATATTAAGCCAGCAAAAATAAAACACGAGGAGCAACAGTGCTGATGACTTAGAGTTTTTGATACCATTATGTTTGAAACAGAGTTGATTTTCTTTACTCAAATGACTGTAATAATTACAATGGTGTAATATAATGTTTGTTTTCCATTTGCAGTGAATAATTTTCTTCACATACCTTAAAAAAAATTCTATGTATTAAGCCAGTAATATATGCAAAATATAGTTTTCAATGCCAGTATAAAAAAAAAAAAGCTAAATTAGTTTAGTTCTGGACTGGTTACTATTAGTCTAGTTTGAGAGGGCAACATGTTGAAAAGATAAAGAAATCTGCAATGCTTTTATATCACACTCTCAAGGTTTTTATTGCCATCTACAGTATGGTTTTATGAAGATCCTTTAACATTCATGGAACCTTTCCATTGCACAAAAGGTTCTTTTTAGTGGAAAAAAAGTTCTTTAGATTTTTTTTAAATGTTCTTCACACTAGGAAACAATGGTTCTTTTCAGGACTGTTCACTGAAAGGTTCTTTGGGGAGCCAAAAAATAGTTCTTCTATGGCATTGCTGTGAAAACCCCCTTTTGGCACCATTTAAGAGTGTATAATGACACTGTAGTAGATTTATGGTCAACTATGTCAATTATTGGCATCAAAATGAAGTTTGCTTGCAATCTTCTGCATAAGTACATGCACATGAACTTTATCACTGACTATGGTTGCTATCCTCAGGTGTTTGCTGAAATCTTTGACCCAGTCATTAAGGACAGGCACAATGGCTACGACCCTACAACCATGAAGCACCCAACAGACCTGGACAGCTCAAAGGTAGAAGCTTCTCTGGTGTCTTTGGTTCTGAACCTTTGCAAAACCTCTTTACATCAAGAATATGCAAGATGAGACTTGCCTCAGTTTAGTTTAGTTAGTTATATCAAACACTGAATGATTCTACTGATGGCCTTTGAACAGATCACCTCTGGGATGTTCGACGAGAACTATGTGCTGTCATCACGTGTGCGCACAGGCCGCAGTATTCGTGGGCTCAGTCTGCCACCAGCCTGCTCCCGTGCTGAACGCCGTGAGGTGGAGCGTGTGGTGGTCCAGGCTCTTTCTGGACTGAAAGAGGATTTGGAGGGCAAATACTACAGCCTGACAGAAATGACTGACCAGGAGCAGCAGCAGCTGATTGATGTAAGTACACACAATAGAAACATGTTCTAGCATAAACTGTGGACACAGACACAGATACGTGTCAGTTGCATTTATCCAGTAAATTAGGGGTTTGAAACTTTTACAGACCCACAGCCGAATCTACTCTCAGCTGACCTAGGTTATTAAAATGTTAACTAACATCGTTATGCCATATAATGCTTATCAAATATCATGTCAATCCAAATATAGTTTGAATTTTTTTAGAAAATTATCAGTTAGTCCTATGCTATAGAGTTATGCATTGATGGAGTACTTCTGTAGGCCAACCCAGAAGTTAGCATGACCCTGGTTCCCTCAAAAAGAAAACCCTAATAGGAGTTTTCCATTGGCATTTGGATTGCAGAAAATAAGCTGTGTGATCAACAAAGGTTTATGATTCTTACATGTTTTGTTCATCATGGTAATCTTCAAAAATGAATGCAACTTCTATGAATTCTGAAGCCGAAATACAATCAGCAGAAATAAAAAGCTAAATGTAGGCTATAAACCAACTACACCATGGTAGCATGACTTCAGTGTCACCACTGTTATGTTTTGGACAACTCTTTCAGTCTTTATTTAAAAAATTCCCTGTTAGAATAGGGTTAAAGAGCGCAATTGTACATTATGATGAGGTTGCGAAAGCAAACAAGTGAGTTAGATGGGTTTACCTGTTTGGTGCGATGATGTTTAGGCTAATGTCTGCGACACCTCTGTAGTCCCATTTAGCCACTTGTTAGCAACCACCTTTTCAACAAGGTAAAAGCTTTAAAATATCACAAAGGGGTATTACTGTATTTTATCTTCAGAATAAAACATGAATAATATATATTGTGTTGTGTTCACCAAAGACCTTATTTCAGGCATTTAACCAATAACCCATTGACTTCAGGATGAATGATAGAACCGAAAATGCTAAAATGCTAACTCATTTCCAGGTTTTGGCCCACAAAAATACATCATCCTTCAGCACTCTATTCTGCCTGGTATACAAACATGAACAATGCTGTTCACCAGAAACACTTATGAAGTTGGTTGTCACATTTATGCTAGCTCACTAAAGAAGTTTTGCTGGTTTAGCTACTTTTAGGGACACTAACCCAGTATTCAAAATATCCAAAACACTACACATGCTTGTGTTTTCAACAGGGCAGTTTCATATTGTAATTCTCTAACAAACCTCACTGCTCTTGTCTTATGATGGCCTACCAAAGGAGCACTTCCTCTTTGATAAGCCAGTGTCTCCTCTCCTCACCGCAGCTGGTATGGCTAGAGATTGGCCAGACGCTCGTGGGATTTGGTAAGGCTGAGGAACTACTGACCTGCAGTTAGAGCATAGCACTATTTCCCTATAGCACATCCTTTACTAGTCACCCATAAGCTGGCTCAAATTTTCTCAGCTAAATGTCTGTTTGAGGGTCCATTTTCTTTCTGGCAGCTATATTCAAGTTCCAGAGAGGCATTTTAAACATAATAAATACAATTACCATACCAATAAATACCAGTAAAATTAACAGTAAAAATAAAGGAAATAATTGTTTAAACTTTTTAATAATGAACTTATAGGCTTTCAAACATTTTGAACATTTTTCAGCTATCTATCTCGACAAATTTGCATTATCTTCATTTTGTCTTGGTCCTGGATTTAGTCTTTTTTTTTTTTTTTTAAGATCTTAGACATTTTTTATTGTTCGAGAAGCTGTTTCACTCAGATATACATCACAACAGGGAAGAAAAGATTATTGCAACTGAATATCTGTAACACGTTTTAATATGCTGGTAGGAAAACTTACATCACATCTACTGTTGGAAATAGGAAATGCATCCAGTCTGACCAGAAGTGGGGATAAAACATATAAAATGGCACCCTGATAATGACAGTCTGAGTGATTTTTAACACAATAGATAACCTAGGTTAAGATGGCCAACCAGAGACAGGATTGGAGAATTATCAGGAGATGGTTTACAAAATATCAAGTCAGGGCTTCACTTTACACCCCATTTTTCTTTTTCTTGACTGAAAATTCCAGGACCACTTCTTGTTTGACAAGCCTGTATCACCCTTGCTGACTTGTGCAGGAATGGCGCGGGACTGGCCCGATGCCAGAGGCATCTGGTACGGTGCATGAGACTTGCGTTACCAGAGAGCACTTATAGAGAGCATGTGCCTGTGTGTGTTACATAATATATGTACCTGACAGAGGTCTTAATAAATGTCTGTTTTTACTAAGTGATTCACTATGTTACAGTACGACAACTATACATGAAATCAAAAATTTGTGACTTGGTTGCAGTGAAAAATTAGGGCTGAATAAAAAAAGTTGTAGCTAAATTTGCTGAATGTATTTTAACCACGATCTGTCCTCATATCCAGGCACAACAATGAAAAAACATTTTTGATCTGGATCAATGAAGAGGACCACACCCGTGTCATTTCTATGGAAAAGGGTGGGAATATGAAGAGGGTGTTTGAGAGGTTCTGCAGAGGACTGAAAGAGGTATCATTGTCAAAACATTCAGCATAAAAATGCATATTGTCTTTAAATAAAAATTAAACAAGGTCAGTTTATAATGTTTGTTTCTTACAGGTAGAGAGGCTGATTCAGGAGAGAGGCTGGGAGTTTATGTGGAATGAGCGCTTGGGATACATCCTGACCTGCCCCTCTAACCTAGGCACCGGTCTGAGAGCTGGAGTCCACGTCCGTCTGCCCCTCCTTAGCAAGGTGTTACAATCTCACAGGGTTCAGTTTAATCTGAAATTTACATTAGAGCATTTCACAATGCCAATGTCTTGGGTTCAATCCCAAAAAAATTAAATGTAAAAAAATTAAATGTAAATGTACTGAGAATTAAATAATCTACAGTACAATTACTATCTGAAAGACTATTCATGCAAAAATGTCCTTCGTATATCCTTCTGAACAGGACTCGCGCTTCAATAAAATTTTGGATAATCTCAGGCTACAAAAACGTGGCACAGGAGGTGTGGATACTGCGGCTGTGGGTGACACCTTCGACATCTCCAACCTTGACCGTTTAGGCAAATCTGAGGTAAACAGCTCCCCTTTGAATATTGCCTTAACCCCCCCGAAAGTGCTTTTAATTGAATAGAAATAGCTAATTTTATAAGTGGAAAGTTTTCTAGTAGAGATTATATGTCATGTTTTAGTATAAAACTTCAATGTTAGTAGTCAAGAATAATGCAACAGTAAATAAAAATCGTTTTTCAATATGTTTGTAAAAAGTAAAGATGCTCTTGACGTGTAGCCAGTGATTAAATCCAATTTTTTTGACATTGCCTTTAAGGTTGAGCTCGTTCAGTGTGTGATTGACGGCGTCAACTACCTGATTGACTGCGAAAAGAATCTTGAGAAAGGCCAAGACATTATTGTTCCTCCACCAGTAACCCAGTCCAGGAAATGATGACATCCTTGTGAGAGGAACTGAGGTTTAGGCAGCTGAGAGACCTGTAAACTGTTGACTCTCTCCATGTTATCTACAGGTCTTACTAAGTGGAACTCAACTGAATAAATTATTCATATTTTAATTCAGTCTTGTGGAATCTTTTGAATTAAGGCTGGAATACACTGCATGGTTTTTGCCCAGATTTTAAACTTTTTTTTTTTTTAAACACTAGTTGCCAAAAGGCAGATTTTGGGCAGTGTATGATGGGCACAGACTTTTTTTTATCTTCAGACTAAGAATCCATCCAGTCAATGGATATCAAACATGTTTGATATTTTGGGCCGATTTTAGAACACATATTGTTTTCATATGTCATGCGTCTTCTAGCAACGAGGTGCAGCTTAAATTTGCTGTGTTTGAAATGACTCGAGAGTCTATAGTGTGTGATCCTTAGCCATTTAGTGCATGATGCTCAGTTTCACTCACTATGTGGCACAGATTTCAAATAATTACCATTCAGCTATTTGGCCCAACTACAGGGATGCAAACTCATCAGGGGTGAAAAAGGTGACAAAGATGCGAGACATCCTGCTTTATATGATAAACAGATTGAATTTGACTTTTGTTCACATATAAACATTCATCAACTCACACATCAGTTGTGGTAAACGGAAACTCAAGCATATTTGCTTGATGTGCAAGAACCAATGAGGCTCATTCTCGTGTGTTACGCAGCACGTTTGAGCTTCCGCAAGAGGTTTGTTCTCGCGCGTCAAGCAGGTTCGGTTGAGCTTTTATGTTCGCTGATCAATGTTTATATGTGAATAAAAGCCTAAATTAAATCTGTTATCATATAAAGTGATCAATCTCTTCAGAAAATTTGGACTAAACCGCTCATTTCTTATGGATTAAAGGATTTTACAATCTCTTCATGAAGTTTTTGAAGAGTCAAGGTGTTAGTTGCATAGGCTGTGTATGGAGGGACAGCTCTCAGATTTCATGAAAGCTCTCAGATTTAATGAAAAAAAGATCTTCATTTGTGTTCTGAAGACGAACGAAAATTTTACGGTTTGGAACGACATGGGTGAGTAATTAATGACAGAATTTTCATTTTTGGGTAAACTAACCCTTTAAGTAGATTAAGGGTGTCTATCTTGTAATGTCATCAGTTAGCCACAGCTTACAACTGGGTTGTCTCGTAGCCTAGAGCATATATGACTCTCAATAAAGAATTTTGTGATCTAAGATCAGCTACCAGATTTAAACCTGAAGTATTATTGAATTAAATAACTTAGTATTATAAATAACAAATGCACTTATCGAAAGGAATGGGAAAGCCCAGTGACGTAGCGTCTTGTTCCCTATTCAGGGAACCAAGGTTACATACGTAACCAAGACATTCCCTTTCATAGGTTCACTCAATGCTGCTTACCGTCACTAAAGAGTCCGCTCAAGCAAATAAAACCTGGAAACCAGGAGCCATCCTCATGTCCAGACTGTAGAACTTGATAATGGTGTTCGGAGAGGACCATCCTGCAGCAACACAAATATCTTCAAATGAAGAGCCTTTAAAAAGAACTTGAAAAGAAGCCATTCCTCTGGTGGAATGAGCACGCACACCTAGAGGCAAAGCCATGCCATGCACCTCATATGCTGCAGAAATAGCTTCAATCACCAAATGAGACATTCTCTTTTTTGGTGACAGCAGCTCCTTTGTTTTTACCGCCAAAACATACAAACAATTGGTCAGATCTACACCACTGGAATGTGCGGTCAACATAGATCTTAAATGCCCTCACTGGGCAGAGACTAAGAAGTCGTACATCACTCTCAGTCCCTGAATAAGGAGGGGAAAAAGCCTCCAAGACCACCCTGGAAGTGAAATGGGGTCAAAGCAATTTTAGGAATATACCCAGGCCAAGGTGGCAGCAAGACTTTAACCAGCCCTGGGGCAAAATCCATAAAAGAAGGGCTGATTGAAAGAGCCTGCAGATTGAGCCAGAGAGTCCACTCCTAGAGGCGACGGAGGAGACAGTGAGAACCAGAGCGGGCAATGCATAGTCATGCTCGAAGCAAACAAGTCCACTTCCGCTTGGCCGAACCTTTGCCGTATGAGGCTCAGGGTGTAACCTTCATTCTCTGGGCTCCGAGTAGGTCCGCTCCCAGGTTCAGATGACCTGGTACATGTACCGCTCTGGGGTGTGTTTCCCGAACAACGATGTAACTCGCTGCTGAACTACCATAGAACGATGGATCGTTGAACAAATCAACTAGCTAGTCACGACTGTTTCCTGAAACCGTATTATCGCAAACCTGTCGTTCAACCACGTTGGTGAATGACGTCACGCAGGTGGTGAAAAATAACTTCTTTAAATGAGTCCTTTTGAGATCGAATTAATGCTACATTTTTTGCTATAAATTACGGACATGGCATTAGAGGACTAATTCTCATTTTCCTCAGTTATTTTGCTTTATTTCCAGATTAAAACAAATGCTTGTTCTTACGTACTAGAGCCTGTACGCTCTCCAAAAATGGTGCTTTAATTCTCTTGACAAACTAAAATAGCCTATATAAATGACATTTGTATATGTTCAAAATAAAAGATATACATTGTACTTAATGTCAGCTTGCTTATTTTGCTCAAGATAACAATTTATTAAGTCCACATGTCATAAAAACAAGAAACTATGCTTCTAACTAGGCCTACAGCTTGAGAGCTGTCGTTCCAACCACACAAGTTTGTGATGCAGTTTGCGAATGTTCGTTTGAACTATGGTTTCGGGAAACACCAAATCGTTGAACTATGTAAGTAACGACGGAACTTGCGATGTTAGTTGGCGATGCTTTTGGGAAACGCACCCCTGACTGACAGAAACTTGCTCTGCGGCCAAAGAAGAACACGTTTCGCCAGCCTGCACAGGGGGCGAGAACATAGTCTCCCTTGGAATTCAGGTACGAGGTAAATCTTTTGGCTTTTGATCCACCACTGGAATGCATTTTAATGTTTAAAGCAGATGTCTTAACAAATGTCAGTCGACCGGGTAGATTTTAAAACGAGCAGTTCATTCATAAATACGTAAGTTCGCTGTGGAAATACAAACCGGAAGACAAAAGACAGCGAGCGCAGCGCTGAAAAGAGGCGGGGCTACATAAGGTCTATAAGGGCTTCAGAGTTTCGTCACACCGAAGGTGTTTCCATAGTGAACCTATGAAAGGGAACTTTTTATTTAGCTAAATTTAGCCACCATATTGATGAAATCAGCATCTCAAAACAAGTGAGAATGAAAGGGCCATTTATAAATTTACCATAATGAAAAAGTGGAGGATGGAGTTCCTATAGCCTACACAGTTAGTGGCTGTTGGATGGAATGAGGTTTTCATTCAATTTTATAATGATTATAGTCTGTCTATGGCGCTACCAGATGTGTTCCGCTGATTTACTAGCTATATATTGAGTTGGAGATCGGATCGTTATTATCCAGACTTTGTTAAGATTAGGGTAAGGTATTATGTCTTCTCACGGACCACCTGAAATAATCCACACATATTGCCTAGTAATACAAAGATGAACCAGTATGTATTCATGGCCACCTGAAATGAGTGAATGAGAGACACGTGCCCTTGTAGGCTATATAAAAATGTCAACGTTTAAACTGTAAAATTGTATTCTGGTCTTGGATTCTGTTCAGTTATAGCCTACTTCAATTAACAGTGGTATTTTCATTTGTAAATAATCTTCATGGTGAAAAGCAGTTATTAGAACTATTATTAGGACTTTATTCCTAAAGAATCGGTAGCCTATGCACAAAACATTATCTATATTTCACCAGCAGATGGCAATATGCTAACATGTGATGAACGCATTTCCAGTTGTGCAGAAGTCAAACATCATAAAATGTGTTTTCCATAGGCCTAATAACATTTGCTGTTGTATTATGTTGAATATTATAATCCATATTTCGTTCATTTGTATAGGCTAGATAATCAATCACGGTGAAATGTATATAGAGGCTATAACAAAATATTTTTTTGTGTATTTAATTTGTTTTAAAGAAAATGAAACAATATTATATTATTTCATGTAACAAAGAAAGGAATCTTAATTAAACAAACATAACAGAGAAACATAAATAACTGAAAAAAAATATTTCTTAATCCCACCTACTCATAAATTGGCTACTTACAGTATAGTGTAGGCCTATACACTTTCACTTATAAATTGCTCAAACCTAGATTGGCAAGAGAAAAAAAAAAAAAAAAACACTTTTCTATTGGCTAGTTCTGTTTTAATTCATCCATGCTGTTTTGAGAGTATGGCATGTAGCCTGTCCCAGTCTGAGACCAGGAGAATCCTCCTGTTGGTCACGGATGTGTGCTCTGTGTGGATAAAGATGGCATCCTGCTGATGTCTGTGACCTTCATGGTGGCTTACTCCTCTGCCAGGCACTGATTTCTGATTTAGTGCTGCTCTTGTCAGGAGCTGTGAGGTGCGTTCCATGCACTGACAGAGCAACTCAAGGGCAAGTGTGGACAGGTTGGGTGAATAAAGAGCACAGATAGAAAAGCAAAGAATGGCTTATGTGCATTAGAAGTGCGTTGTTTATCGCTCTCTCTCTCTCTCTCTCTCTCTCTCTCTCTCTCTCTCTCTCTCTATCTCTCTCTCTCCATACAGTTATTTTTTAATGGCATCACTTTTGTTTTTGTATTTTGTTTTATGATTACTATAATCAGATACATAAAAGTGGACAAAGTGGGGCATGGTATTGTGAAATATAACATACGGCCTTCTTTTCATTCATAACTCAAAAATCCCATATCTCCCATACATTTCTGATTCATTACCATACACCCATATCCATGGGACCATGTTGTAAAAAATGAAGAATAAGGAGAAAGTCTTCTGTGGTCCTAAGGGCCACCTATTAACTGAAAGTAGATTTTTCAACGAACACTTCTGACAAAATCTCATTTATTCCATTTAAAGAATCTCCTAATTGTCATTATATTCTGTTTTAATCATGAGACACTTGTGCGTTTTGCTTAAAGTGATGAAATACACCAGTGAACAGAGCATGCGTTCACAGGGGGACCAGAGAGGCAGAGGGTCTCTCAGAGCAGATGCTAAAACTGATGATGATGGATGTCTACATGGAGACTGTTGAATGATTAGGGGAGGCTTGTGTAGATTCCACATTTTCCATTGTTTCATGAAATCTTATATGCAAATTTACAGGGACAATTAGTCTAACATCAGTGCAGGGCGACACTCTGAGAGTGGCAATTTCAGATTTTAAACATCTCTCATTTGTTGCTCTATGATGTATAGTAGGTTATCCTGTGTTGTGTGTTCAGTGCTGGGTAGATTACTTACTGTAGATTACTTAATTTTAGTTCATTACTGATTACATGATAAAAAATAAAAAAATGTAGTTAGTAAAGTAATCTACAGTATTACATTACACATTGTAGGTAATATAATCAGACTTCTTTTAGATTTCTTTTGACCTTACTTGTTTATAACATTGATTTGAATAGCATTATCTTATACCATATATTAATAAAAAATACCAAGAGAAAGAAAAATTATTACATTTTGTTATCAACAACATGAAGGGCATTACACATTACGTCAGGGTTTCCCAAACAAGGGTTTGGGAAGGAATTGCAAGGGGGTTTGCAAATCGATGAAAAGCTAATAATCAATTAAAACTTAAAAATGTTAAATTAAAAAAAAATAAAAATAATAATAATTAAATAAAAATTAATTTTCCATATAATTAAAGTCACCTGACTAGTGGACGGTCTGTGTGCAATTCCACAAAACATTTGAACATATATCAGCAATATAATATAGTTTTTTGTTTGTTTGTTTGTTTTTAGAAAGGAAAATTTAAAAGATTAAGAAGAAGACTTCTTTGAATCAATGAATTCTGAATAATTTACTGCCATTTAGTGAATATTAAGTAATCATGCAATTAATAAAAAAGTAACTGTAGCTTGATTATAAGTACTTTAAAACAATAATGTAATCTAATTACAAGCATTTAATTTTTGGAAACAAATTATATAATTAATCAGTTACTACCCAGCACTGCCTGTGTTTTATATCATATGTTTTTAAAATATCAAATGAAAAGAGTGGAATAGTAAACAGCTTTTTTATCTGTTACTACGGGCATTATAGTAATTATTTGATATGATGTTTATCCAGGTTCATCTGTGTCTTTTGTCAGTTGATAAAGGCGATTGCTGAAGTGACAGTAGATGGGTCCTCTCAGTTGAAAGGAATCTTGCTAAATGGGAGACAGTCTAGCCATTGTATCTGAGAAAAGATCAAGCAGATGTTTGTGGGCTGTTATACCTCCCCAGTGGTAACGGTTTCAAATCACACAAAGAAAACAGGAGAAAAAACATGGCACACTAATTGGTTACAATCTTGCTTTAGGTATTTGTCTACAAGAGCCTAAGCAGTTAAGCTTACATCTAGACTTATTGCAACTGGAATTTATGAATTCAGTAGTATTGTGCAATATCATATAGCAATCTCTGTAAAATGTGTTCTGTGAAATAGCTATAATTGTGTTGGTTTTTTCCTGTTCTAGAAGTAAAGCAAAGTGTTACGGTTATGATTAATGTGTCTGATTTTTCCCACATTTTCAGGGACACATTTTATGCTTCTATATGAACATGTTTTATCTGTCCAACTAATGATCCAGGGCAGATTTCCACTACTAATTCTGTCATCATTTACTCATCATCTTCATGTTGTTCCAAATCTCTCTGACTTTCTTCTGCTGGGGAAAAAAAATAAAAATTAAAAACTGTAGGTCTCCAAACATTTAGGGAACCTTTCAGTCAGAGCCTTCTGTGCATTCTTATGTTTTACCGTATGAAATTACAGCACTTTACAATAAGGTTTCATTTGTTAACATTAGTAAATGTCTTAACTAACATGAACTAACAATGAGTAATATATTTTACAGCATGTATTAACCTTTCTTAATGTTAGTTAATAAAAATGTTCATGTTCATATTAGTTTACAGTACATTAACAGATACAACATTTGATGCTAAAAATGTATTAGTAAATGTTGAGATAAATGATAATAGATAAAAGTTGAGGAAATGTTGAGTTAAAATTAACTAAGAATAATAAATGCTGTAGAAATATTAATTCATGTGAACTAATGTAGTTAATTATAATGTTAAGGATTTAAACCTTATTGTAAAGTGTTTTCATGAAATCAAGGCAATTCTCTGAGCTCAGATTTCTATAGAGATCACATACCATGCTGAAATTCTTAAAATGATTTTATTCACCCACTTACAATCAGTAATATAAACCTTCCCAATTCTGTTGAATTTGGTAAGATAAACATTTACGAAAACCATATTTCAGTAATAAGCACAGACAATAAGTTAAAACATATCACAAACATACCAGCAGATAACAAGTTTTTTTTTTCTTATCTACACAAACACTCAAGTTCATTTTGCTTTATGTAAACAACTTCCTGTTGATCCCGGTTGGAATATTACATGCATCTGAAACTGATTATTTGGAAAGTGGCTCTTTAATCCAACGTGTTCTTTTCTGTACCTGTAAAATCACTCCAACGTGTAGTACGTGCCTTAAAACAATCTGTACATGCACACACGTGGTCCTCATTAACGTGTCCTTTTACATTTAGTTTATCAAAAAATAATATCACCGATCAGCGAAATAAATATTCTTCCAGTTGTTTCTTCATATGTGAAAGAAGTCAAATAAATACTCATAAATAAATAAACAACTCGCCATTAATAAAATTAATTGCTATAAAAACAAAATAAACAAATAAACATGACCAAATCCAACACATAAATAAATTACATACATTTCAAGCATTAAAACTATTACTATAGTCTACATCTGCTGTATATAAGCATTGTCTGGGGTATGTTGGGATTCCATCCTCCAGTAAGGCTGCCAATTTGTAATTTCACAGTTATAACCTCATATCCTGAGTGCTCCGTGACTGTTTTTCAGGAATACTTGGGGTTTGCAGTGACAGAAAAGACATCTCAGATGCTCAAATTAGGTGAAACTCATTGAAACGGTGTGCTCAAGTGCTTTACGGCGCAGGGAGGCAATACTAGTCCCTCTCCACACATCACTGTCCGGGGAGCTACACAGCTGAGGTGAGCCGGTCACATTCGTTGGACCCGAGAGGGACGCGGGCACCATCCCAGGAAATGTGGGTTGATACAGATGCGATTGAAGACCGGAACCATTTGACGATAAGCTGCTGGAAAGGCCCATGGAGTTTGGTGGGGGGCCAGCTCCGAGACTGCACTGGGACAGGGACTGTGCCATCGCCTGCTGTCGGCCCAGCGAAGGCGGTATCTGCAGCTGTGAAACTCCAGGCATCCCAGCCGCGGCCCAGCGAGTGTCGTTGGCATGAAAAGAGCAGAGACTGTCGCCCATCGCAGCCGCAGACGGAAACTGAGGCAAACCGTGTGTTGGTAGCAAAGTGCCCGGCGCCCGAAAAACGTTGGTTGTCTTCTTGCGCTTCTTCCATTTTGCACGTCGATTCTGAAACCATACCTGAAATAAAAAGCAAAAGCAAACATTTAGAAAGTCGTGCATTTCGTTGGTGAGTAGCTACAAATTAGGCTAAGCCTTTTTTTTTTATTTACTTTTTTTTATAACTGCTAGTTGTCTTTACTGACACAGGCCTACGGTTATATCGCAATTTTAATTGCTTAGAAATTAAAAAATAAACCACATAAACGAAATATAGCCTATCCTATAGCCTAGGCTATAATAAATTAACGCACAATTTATTAAGTTTGTCGGCAAAAGGCGACCGCTTTGATTTTTAAATAGCCTCTATAATATATATTTCGAATCTATAATTCGGTTCTTAATAAGGTTATTAAACATGCACCCTATGAATCGTCTGCTTTTTTTTTTTTACGTCATGTAAAAATATTTAGGTATATATTCACGGACAACTTGCAGGAGGGAAAGATCCTAATTAAAAAAAGAGACAAAGCAGTTTCTTATTTCAAGATGAGATGGATAGTAATGTTTTGCAGACAGCCAGGGATGAAGTCGTTATACTAGTTGATGACATCTAGGAGACAAATAGTTTGATAGCCTTCGTTATTCATCATGGAACCATAATCATGAATTTATGATGAAAATAAACTCACAAAATGCGTCCAAAATTAATATTAGCCTACTCCTTACTATTCTGAGATATATTTTAACATTTAGAGCTCATTAGCTCGGACGAATTATTATTGTCACACCCGGTTAAATGGACGCTTAACTATTTTTTAATTTGCATATTAACACAGCCTCCTATTAACGACACAATTCGTATTCAGTTATAGAACAGGTTATATAGGCAAAAAATAATTGTTTAGCCTATTTGAAAAAATATATATATAGGCCTACACATGTGCGTTTTTTTTTTTTTCTTTTGTATTGAGAGCATTTATTTCTCTTTTTAAATGCAATTATTTAACGTTGTATGCTATTTTTGCTCACTGTCAGCACTGCGAATGTTTTTTTACGCATCTAAAATAGCGCAGCGAGCAGCATGGACATTTATGTTTTAGGCTTGACATTGTATTGAAGAGAATATACCCCCTTGTTGAATCCATATCATGCAATAAATTATGGATCTTAAGAGAAAAAAATAGCCTATTATTTTCATCATATCAACTGCTTTCAGTTCGTCTTTTCGCTGGAAAGCTCCGTTACGATGTCAAAGCTGAGCAGGTCCACTCAGGACTCACCTGAACCCGTGACTCCGTTAAACCAATCCGTAATGCAAGTTCTTCTCTCATGAAGATATCAGGGTAGTGGGTTTTAGCAAAGCTCCTTTCTAGTTCGTTCAGCTGCGCTGGAGTAAAGCGGGTCCTGTGGCGTTTCTGTTTCTGTTGGTTTTGTTGCCCCCCCGACTGATTAGAGTTTTGCTGTTGCTGCTTTTCTTGGTCTTTGGCGTTGACCTGCTGCATTCCATTAGGATTGGATCCACCATTGCTAATGTCTTCCCCGGGGAGCAGAGTGGTCCCTTCCACAGTCTCTGTAGCAGAAGTAAGATCGCCGGGGTGTCCAGAATCAGTCCCCCCTAGTCTGCACTTCAAAGCTTCCCGGTGTCCGAGAAGCTCGGCTGCAGCATCTTTCATCCCTGTGGACGCACATGTCAATAATTTAGCATTCTGTCCAAAAGGCAGGAACATTAATACGCTATTAACATTAAAGACAGAAAGAACGAAATGCATATATAAAAAAATAAGCTACTTATCGACATATTGCACAAACAATCATAAACATTGTTTAGTATCGCAATCCATCAAAGTAAGTTGGAGAAAATGTGTAATTAATTTATTTGGTAGCTAATTAACAAACATTGCAAATAAAACGAGTACAGATTGACATATCATTTTGTCATCACATTAGTTAACCAGTTTGAAGACTGAAAAATACTCTAGCTTACAGTGGAGTTGAAGACCGGAGTTTGGTGACGATAACTCACCGAGGCGAGTATCCAAGAGGTCGGCATGAGAGAGCATTGCGCACTGCTGGAGTCACAACTGCTTCCCAAACTACTCTACAACTTTTAACCCTTTTAAAAAGCGCATAGAGCTCAAATGAAGGAAAGTCGTCAGTGCGTTTAAAAAGGCTGTTCCATGTATTATACTGTTCTTTAGAGAGATTGGGAGGCGCTTAATAGTTGGATGAGCCCGTGAGCTTCCACAAATGGGAGCCAATCAGAATTGAGGGTTGAAAATGTCAGACAACCAACCAGTAAAATCCACAAACCGGCTTCATCTGCAGTTGCTCTCGTTCATTTCAAATCTGATTTATTGCAGCGCCTCCTTATTAGCTATACATTTTAAATGACTTCATAATCATGGCAAATAACCAGTGAATAATAAATCTTTCTATAGGCTATTGGTAGAAATAGGCTTCACAAAAGGTTGAAAAGTCTTGTCTTTATAATAGGCTACTTAGCCGACTTAGGATGCAATATCTAAATGCATGGAATAAGAGGCACTTTTTGTAAGGTCACTATTTGGTTATCGCCCAACTTTCGAGGCCCTTTACGAATCGAATACAGGACGCTGGTCATCCTTGTTTGTGTTCGTGTGAAGGGAATGAACACAGGGTTGATGCTATGGGTTCTGTGAGCTGGTTGTGTCATTGTACCTTCCTGTGAGTTACAGCTTTATTTGAGTGGAATCCATCTATCAAAAACGATGAATTCTTTGAGGCAGCTAACAACACATCCAAGGTACATTTCCAACTAGTCATTTTCAAGACCATTAAGCATTTGAAGTAATTAGTGCCAAATCTATGAGCTTTCATCTCAATTATTATAGTGAAATCTGAATAATGCGTGATAATTTAACTGTGTTTAGATATAATGCAGGAAGGCGGTGTAAATCATGTTTGAATTAGGCTAATTTATTTCGGTAAAGGCTTGAGGTGAAACAGTGAAACAGGCTACTGATGCGTACTGATGCCTCAGTTGTATCGATGTTTCATCAGCGCTGACGCAAGTAATTTGATTTATTTAATTCAAACTCGCTGACATACATTGCCTAATTTAATCCATTCAGCGAAAGCACATTCGGCAGGCTGTCAAGTTTTCAGCGTATTTTTGTGTAATCAATCAGTGCTCCCTTCTTTTGCGGCATGAATGTGCAACCGCAAGCCGTTGGACTTCTAAGAGTAATTAAGAAAGAAAGGATATGGGAATCTCTAATATCAATACAAAGACACCAAAAATGGCGGCATATTTCTGTTTTGATCTTAGAATCTGCAACGAGGAGCTCTATCGCTTACAACACCTTGGGTTCGTCGCGGAGTTTCCTGTAATGTAGTTTGAATCTGATGGAATCTTTACGTTCAGATTAATGCATTATTTCAGACAATATAAAATGTAACGATATAATTACGATAGTGGGTAACATTATTTTAAACTATTTTAAGTGTCAAAGATGTCTAACTCTAATGCTGGATCGAAAGACGACATGAAGGTTCAGTAGTGAGAAAAAATATGTCCTGAGGCTGATAGTTTTGTCGATGGTTTTTTTTTTTTTTTTTTAGTTTTTTTTTTTTATAAAGAACAAACATCTTTCAATTACAGGTGCACGCCTTCTAAGTTGACTGTACACCTAATGAAATAAAATGGTCCTGTTTAATAGAAGTTGGTGATATTGTCATTAATGATTATACAACTAAATTATTTATCTACTCCAAAATTCAAATGGTTTGTTATTTTAAATGTCACCATTGACAGTTTACCCTTATTAGAGAAGGAATATACTGTCGTTACTTATTATAGGCTAATTGTTTATTTATTTTTTTATTTTTTTACTTGCTATAAATTTCGCAGTTTTTATATCTATAAAATGTAAACATCATTTCGAACGTGCTTTGATGTGCTTTGCTCCTATCTTATTTTATTATTTTCACAGTACAATTTCTATTGATACTTACCGATTCCATCCATGAGGAATTCTTATTTATTTTGTGTAAATGACATTGGGATTTGACATAGGTTGGATAATAGGTCCAAAGGGCTCACCATATACCGTGAAATAAGTGAATTGGAAAGTAACACAACGGCTCCTCCATTCAAGCAGACACGACCCCCGTCGCATCTCATACTGTGATTAGACTTGGTGCCCTCCATGTGGACCCGATTTCAACGTGAGTTATCTGGGGAGAATACAATTATGGCCCTAAATAAAATAATCAGCATTGGACGGCGATTACCGTAATGAAATGGAGCTTTGGTGTGTCACGGAGTGGCTGGCCTCCATTACGGTCCGTAATGAGACTTTTGGGGGTAAGCACGCACGACAATCATCTAAACATGAAAATGTGTTTACTTCGATGTCCACGTTTGCACTAAAACTTTGTTCTCAAACTCGAAGTCTAAATGCAAGGTGTAGTCTTGTTTTGCAAATGAATAATTAAACTTTGGGCCATATAATATATAATGCAAGCATATATCAAGTTCACTCTTGAACAGCATTATAAATACTACAAATATTTTTAAAATTAAATAAAACTTTCATTTTGCTTGTAATTTTTGGTGTATGTTTGAATTAATGAACTGAACTCAATGTCATATTTTTCCGAGTAAAGGAATTGTAGTGGGCTAATATTTAAAAGACATAGTCCGATGCATCATTCATTTTAAGAAAGGCCTTGCGAGAAGGGAGGACTTGGGTCAGTGGTCACTCTGAGTTTCTTCAAATTAGGAACATGTGCTAGTAATTATTAAATTCCAGCATAATCACACTGCTAATGCAATTTAATGCATCAGCAAATTAATACTGAAAATAATTAGTTTCACTGACCTTGTACATTGCAAGACGAGAGTGAAACAGTAATGCTTAAATGAGCCAAACCACTCCCCTTCCATACAAACTCCCCTTCCAAAACTCATGTGAATGAGTCTTATATTTTTCATACAGCAATAAAAAGTAGGTATATTAGGCTACCCTAAGTAATTTATCTCTCAAACAATGGCGTTTATGAATGTATCATGTTAACATTGACGAAAATGGAGAAAAGTGCAAGTGAATTGGGAGTCTCTCTGAAGCTTGATGGCATGTGGTTGTGCTCAGCTGCAAGAAACCTCTTAGTTAATTGTAAAGACGGCCTATTGTAAGCTATTCGTTAAAAAGGAATGGACTGATCCAGTTTCATTAGGTTTTATGTATTTATTTAACATTTACCGATTTCCCCATGTCAATTTACATTGCATTAAAGGTGAATCCTGGGATTCCAACCTATTCGAAATATTGTTACCCATAGAAGTTAAAAAACAAACAAACAAGGGAAAAAACTCTCACATTCGGTATGACAAATCATAAAGGCTATTTGACTCCTATACTGATGATACAAATCCAGCAATTTGCGACCCAGCTGCAAGCCCATTATCTGCAGACCGAGGCGGTTCAGCTCTTTTCTGCTCATTCCACTAATCTCCTGTCTCCACTCCATTTATTTGCCACTTCTCTGCTGCTTGTCCACAAAATACAACTCTAGCGCCTCCAAGATTAATTGATCGTCAATTTAGCTCTAATTCGGACCAAGTCAGGTGGTAAATGGTCTACTTTTACTTGATTGTAACTGAAATGTGTGCTAGTTACATTGATACATTTTGATTATTTATCAATTACGCACAAACGAGATACATTTATTGAATAAATTGCAGGCTGATTTTTTCTAATAGAGTTTGTAGATATCACTATTTATAATGATTCCGCACTAATAGTTTCTTTCCGTATTTGTTTGCTGACTTGTCGGAATGACAGCACAAAATTCATTTTTCATGAAATCAGCAGTGCGCGTGGGCAAGCTGCCATTTTTCAGGTGCATTATGGGGCAGATCTTCAGTAAAGTGTGTTCTTTGCTCAGAAAGCCTGACATACTTTGTCACACTTTGTGTCAGTTACAAATCATTTCAGTCATCAGGGCTTCCTGTCATTGTTAGCATATACAAAGCTGAACTCACCAATAGGCTATCTAATCTGGTGCTTTACTGCAGCTTGAAGAAATGCAGATAATCGACTACGCAGAAAGAGTTACCCCTGTGGAGGGATTTTGTTCTTATATACGTGAAAGATAATAAAGGTTCCCTTAATTCAGGGAATACTTTTTTGTGGACAAAAAAGTAGCCATATAAATATAATGTAGGCCAAATCAGTTTCATTTAACCAATTAGATTGCTTAATTCTAACATTGGTTGAATAGAATATTAATAAAACAAATCCATTCAATTAACGCAGTTGTTGTTTTTAAGCTGTCGACTAGATCTTGCGTCATCACCGTTCTAAATGGAAAATATACTCCTTTGTAGCGAAAACTGACCATTCTTTTACCATTGAGTCACCAATATTATATCATATGAATACTGCAGAAAATTATTTGATAACTATACAAAAACTATAAGCTGTCCAAAATATATCTTATTTTCATCAAGCTAAGTCAGAGGCCTATCTGTTGGCTTGTGGAACATCTTGCAAAAGCTCACCTGGGGCCCATTTTCAATTTTAGTGTAATCAAAATAAAATCGATATCGCATCTGCGCACATCACGGAGGAAAACTAAGAACATACACCACTTGTAAATACTTGATATGCGCTTACCAACAGGCCTACTTTCATTTCGCCATTGGACCCTCTCACCCCATTTGTTCTTCAGTAAGAACATATTAATTTGTATCTATATATGCACTGAGACATACAGATATGATTTGCCAAGTAATTGCCTGTAGCACGTTATCTTGTCTGAGGGTAGTAGAATGAATTTGGAACATATACAATCATCGCGGCACGCGCTGGCTTTAAAATAAACCTTGATAGCCTATAGGCCATGAAAAAAACGTAAATCGCTTGTTTTGAAAGTAGGCTTGGTGACTTGAAATGAAGTAGGTTAACAGACACTTTTCCAGGTATCTTTACCGCCTATTTTCAAAGGATATAGGTCTATGTGTGCAAACAATTTCGTATCTATTGATAGCATTTTAATTGCCACCTTCCCTCCGTGTCCTCCTTTTTCCCATGACCCCTGATTATTAGTATTTTCCTTGTTTTCCAAACTAATAAGTGCCACCATCAAGCACTTGGAGGCTTGCGGAGGCTGCAGACATGCTGCTCAGTGTAATTGATATTGAACGAGCCGGTGGTATGCGCGAACTGTTGGCTCTGCTGGATAATTTGCAGTTTAATCAGCGATTGTAATGAGAGTCGCTGATTAGGGGCCGTTTGAAAATAAAAGAGAGTTACAAGGAACGTCTGTCAGGGTCCGATGATAATTCAGAAGTAATTGTCGTGATTAGGGAAAACTGGATGAGTGGCTTATCCTAGTGCATGGAACAACCAGGGGGTGGCGAGATTTTATATGACCTAGTCAAAGTGGAAAAAATAAATGTGGGATAGCACGCAAACATAGCCTACAGGTTAGTAATAGCCTAGTTAAAAAGAGTTAAGTAGCCTATAACTACTACAGTGGAAAACAAACTTAATTCATAGTCATATCTAGTGAGTCGATACATGCTAATAGCAAAGCAACAAAGTAGCCTACATTGGGCCGCATACATGCAGAGAGGTGGTTACACTTGACATGACGCTTAAATGACAGCTCTCTGTGAGCATATTTTAACTCAAACCCAGCGTGGCTGTTCGGCCAACCAATATGAGCGAAAAGACCAAGAGCACACATCTAAATGCAGTTCTGGTGTCCTCGCAGAGTGCGCTGTCTGAATATCAATTACACCATTAGTGCGCATGTGTGTTTGACTGTGGAAGAGCAATTAGTGACGTTCGGAAAGGGGAGAGAATGCTACTGTGGGTACGGCGAGAAGAGCAGGGCATCAGCTGGTGGAAATGAACCATTGTGACACCTGCAGCCAGTCTAGTTAACACACACACACACACACACACACACACACCTAGTAGGTACATAAGGAAATCACATACAATCTCACAATTCAAATAAATAGTCAGGTATTATAAATACTTCATTGTGTAAAATTGAGTCTGGAGACTCCACCGTAACCCTAACCTCTTTAAAGCCACCGGTTTCTCTGCTAGACTATCCTCATCTATCCCGTGTCAATGACTGTCTTGTTGAGAGAATCAGTGAGTAAACAGGACTGACAGAGTAGGGAGCTCAACTGATTACTCATACAAATAGACCGCGCGAGCACACCAGGCTGGAGATGGCTTTTTTCTGCCTCTCCAAGGGTCCTCTGTCCACGAGCTCTCACATTGTCCCGCCATCAATCATTCTGTTGTGCCCTGGATGTTCTATAGAGTCACTTAATATCCTTACCTTCATCTCTTTTATACTTTCGGAGCGATGCACCACAGCCACTCGCCCTTTTCTGTCGGATGAGGCCAACAGGCAACAGATCATGAAATGATTTAGTGAGCCTCTGAAGGATATTATCACATGCTATAAACTACATCTGACATCTTATTTAGAGCACTTCGAGTGCTAAGATCCTAATATTTTGGTGGCGAGTTGTAGACTTACTTCATCCAAATGGACAGCCAAGACTTAAGGGTAAGCATACAGAAAAATACTTGAATCAAAATCTGTAATAAAGTAGGCCTAAGACAGTTGTGCAAAACAAATTAGCATTTTTAAAGGATGTAGATATTTTGAGCCACATTTAGATTTGTTTACCTTCTTTTCGGTTATATATACTTCCTTTGCTCAGAAATACTACTTCAGCAGCTTTCTGTGTTGGCATTCATTGTTTATTCCTGGACATTTTATTTATATATAACTTTAACTTGAGAACCGGAAGGGCAACATCATAAGTAATGAGTAATTACACCTGGTGAGGGATTTCCAGTTAGACTTTATTTTAAGGCATCCGCATTACAGTGTAATTATACATTAAGCACCAAGTAATAATAGTTAAATACATGCACTTTAGGATTAGGGTTTTGTTTAGGGTTAGTTACATGTAATTATGCGCAATTTATTGTAATTACTATAGTAACTACATGTAGCGTGTAACAAAGACTAAAATAAAGTGATTTCCTTCTATGAACTGTTGGGTAACACTAAGGTTCCATTTGTTAACATTAGTTAAGTAGTCAACAAGGACTAATAATGAAAAAATACATCTAAACCATTTATTATTCTTAGTTCATGTTAAATTCTATCATTTACTAATACATTATTAAAATGAAAAATCTGTTATTTAATGAACCTCAGCTAAGATGAACAATGAGCAGTTATATTTTTATTAACTAATGTTAATAAAGATCAATAAATACTGTAACAAACGCATTGCACATTTTTAGTTAATATTACTTAATGCATTTTAAAGCGTTACCAATTGTGATAAATCTAATCCATGCCATTTTCACTCATCAGTATTTTTGTTGCCAGCGTACTAAAAACATTATTATTATGTGTTATAAGTATTGCAAGTGGCATTAATCGGCCACTAAAACAATGATAGGATGAACTGGCAATTCATCTTTGCCATCAAAAACCACAGGCAAAATAATTGCAATACAGGGTCTCATATTGTGTCTGTGGCCTGTGTGTGAAATGGAGACATCACCTCTGCCTGTTCTGTATTTATGAGGGCAGAGCGGCCACGCATGAGTACATCTCTGTGTGCAGTTTGTTTGCTCAGGAGTAGCAGTATGTATTTGGAAAAAAAAAAAAAGACAGATAGTAGGACACACAGCATGGAATTTGCTGACACTGTGTATAAAAATGTTATAATATAAATACAATTTATTATACATATCTTATGTATAACATGTAACCCTGGCTTTTCACATTAAGGTCCATCCGTGTGACTGTGAACTTGGCACCGGGCCAGTTTTCCCAGCGATCAGCAAGCAAAGTCACCCAACCACAGTCGACGGACGGCTTTCAAATTCATAAAATTCATAGGAGTCTTCACAAATGAATGAACACAATTTTCTATCAATTTCCTCATTATGCAAATATGCAAAACATCAAATTTGGATCAATTAGGGACTCTATAGTTCCAAATTTTACCATTTATATAGTAATTGCTGAGACTATCAAATAATTACTTGGCTAATTTGGAATATTTGTGACAGACATAGCAAATTCAAACAAATTATTTTTAATTCAGGTAAGCACTGCACACCAGTACAAACTGATCAAAGACAACAATAGCAGCATTATTCAGGAATTTCAGGGTTTGTTTTTACAGTTTGTTCATAAAATGTGCTGATTCTGTGCAAGCAACATATATTTACCCAGAATTTATCCAAACATTTTTATTTGTTTTATTTTTTTTCTTCATTTGCATGATATAGATTTTATTTTTGAAAACACACATCAGAAAACGAATGTTACAAAATCACACTAATGTGGTATATTATTTATTTTCCCTCAAGTCAATTTGCATGTGGGTTGTGCAAGTTATTATTGTGATATGGTTACCAAATATAGTAACCATGTCATAGTAATAAGACCAATACATTATCACAGAGCGAGAAAAATAATATAAGACTGAGATGCATGATTTCCTGCATATTTCCTCATAATAGACAATGTGAAATGTTTTAATTTTAGTAGTAAATTTCATGAGAATTTCACAGAGATCTGTAGACAGTTTTGTATTTCTGATGGGAAGCCTATAACATCTTTTTGGATCCCACCTTGCTTTTTCCCCTCAATTACCAAAGACAAAGCAAAGCCTCAAGTTTAGGTCATTAATTGTATTTTATATGTATTTTTTTCCTAGAATGATTGAAATTGATTTAGGGTCCATGCAATAAATCACGATTAGACCATACACAAACACAGCACAAGCCTTTAGAATCAATTGAATAAAATAATCCTATTGGATCTGAGGACATACTCTGGACAAATAGCTGACGAAATATACCGTAAAAAAAGCCAGACAGCCTGCACTTCAAGCAAGACAAACACATGAATGTGAGAAATAATACACAGAATTCTTTAAAAATGGCATGCAATAAATTCCTATGAGTAATTATCTATTTCTAGAGTTATTGTCTTAGTGGGAAATGCTACATTTATCACGACAACAGTCTAAATCAACAAGTGCAGTTGTCATTTGTCAGCAAAAGAAATCCCTCAGAATCCTGTATGCACAGGCACCTCATAAAAGAGCAGAGATAATGACTCTACTATTTCATGGCATATTACACCATAATTACATTAATCCACCCATTTACGTCTGATGCAGCCCTGGCCAATGGAAATGAACATCTAGTAAGTCCCCGAATGGTCATTTGTGAATAAAAATTTGAGACTATCAAATGTTAATGAAATGCATATTTACTTTATTCTGGAGACATTCATTGCTGGAGAGAGAGATGCATAACAAAAGAAACGTTTAACCTGTTAATGCACGAGTTAAAAACGCTGTTAGGGACACATAAATATATATTTGCAAATGGTCAGATCGAGTGAGGTGGATGGATTGATAAGAGACACTGATGCTTTGACAGATGCATGTGCAAAGGAATGCAGCTCTAAATATTACCACAGTGTAAGTTGTCTTAGTACTAACTGCACAAATATATGAAAACACAGACACATACACACACACACACATGTACGGCTGTACACGCAGGTACACAGCAGCTGAAAAAGTGGGTATTTTACTTTGGAAGTTAATGGGAATAAAATACCTCAGTGGATGAGTGCAGATGTGTTTGATACAAATAGTCATTTTCCTATTTGCTGCCTCATTGAGCTTGATGAATGATTGGAGTCAGAGAAGCGCCATGATAAATGGCAGCACCTTGGCTCCATTGCATGCCCTATTGATTCTCCTTCTTTATTACCCCTACAACCCAGCTGGTTGCTTTGCTCTTTGCACACAGACACACACACACACACACACACACACACACACGTGCAAGCTCGCATGTATATCTTTGCAAACACTCGCTGTATTATGGTGCAGGAGGTGGTGGAGTTTTTCTCTCTTGAAGTGGGAAGACAAATATGGTTTTTCATTGGCTCAGAATGGCAGTGTCTGTGTTATTAAATGCTTCGTCTGGAGTGTCCGCTGAACATCAGAGACTAACAACCTCATTGAGATCTGCCATTCAGTTTATGTGAAGTGAAAATCATTTTTTACAGCTAAATTGGCTACGCAGAAGGAAACATCACTATCACCAAATAGAGCTCATTTGCAAAACGTAACAACTTCTCTTTAAAGTAGTCCTGCCTTGACGTAGTTCTCAGAAGACCTGACTAAATTACACATGCGAGCAGAAGATAGGAAGACATAATGAAACTCTGCCACCCACTGAAATGCAATTATCATGCACTCTTGGGCTCAAAGTTAGAAGGTGAGGGAAGATGAATAGGGAAAGTAAAAATCGCTGACCCTTCAAAGTTCAATTTACAATTTGAATTTCCTTGACCTTGTTCGAAAGTTTGGAGACGTAATAATTTAGGGCACAGAGCGGTTGATAAATGGTCTGTGTGTTCATGCTCAGTGCAACTGCTATGTTTATATGGTAATATTGTTATTAAATGTAATGGTTTAAGCCATTATAATTTAAAGTAGTTACTGAGATAACATCGCAAGTAGAAGGACATTAGATGTGTTTTAGTGCATTAGATGCACAACTAATTCTTTGGTCAAAATACAGTAATATTGTAAAATACAATTTTAATTTTATATTTTGAAATGAAATGTATTCCTCTGATGGCAAAGCGGAATTTTCAGCAGTCATTCAGTGTTCGGTGTCACACGATCCTTAAGAAATCATTCTCATATGCTGATTTGGTGCTCAAGAAACATGTTACGTGTTAAAAACAGTTGTGCTGCTTAATGTTTTATGAAAGCTGTGGTACATTTTTTGCAGGATTCTTTGATGAATAGAAAGTTCAAAATAACAGCATCTTTTTCAATAGATTTTTTATACCAATGTAAAGATCTTTACTGTCACTTTCGATCAATTTAATGCATACTTGCTGAATAAAGGTATTAATTTATTGGGGGAAAAAATTCTTACTGACCGCAAACTTTTGACCAGCACAGTGAATATAATTGTGGTTAGTTATGTATAGAATTCAGTGCATTGCAGAGAGATATTATTATAGGAGTTATTTTGAGAAATTTGTAGTCATTTAAAGGCTTAGTTCACTTTAAAATGAAAATTACCCCAAGATTTACTCATCCTCAAGTCATTCTAGGTGTATATGACTTTCTTCTTTCTGATGAACACAATCTGAGTTATATTAATAAATATACTGATGCATCAATGGCAGTGAATGGGACCAACGAGTAGCTTAAGAAAGTGCATCCATCCATCATAAACGTACTCCACACAGCTCTGGGGGGTTAATAAAACGTCGTGTCAGTTACACTTTTTTTGCAAGTTGAATACGGAAGGCGTAGGATGTAGCGTAAGTCTTTTGATCTGCGAGAGGAGTTGAATACGGAAGGCGGTCTGGCGGAAGCTAGATATTTTACTTTATAACTATCTTACACAAACGCTTGACTTCACTTCAGAAGGCCTTTATTAACCCCCCGGAGCCGTGTGGAGTATGTTTATGATGGATGGATGCACTTTCTTCAGCTTCATACTCGTTGGTCCCGTTCACTGCCATTATAAAACTGTGATGCATCAGGATATTTTATTAATATAACTCCGACTGTGTTCATCAGAAAGAAGAAAGTCATATAGACCTAGGATGGCTTGAGAGTGAGTAAATCTTGGGGTAATTTTCATTTTAAAGTGAACTAAACCTTTAACTTTGAGTTGTTCCAGTGGGACAGACCCTGCAGTTGCTGTCTGTGTATTATTTTGGATAAAGAGCTTCTCATTAATGACACATAATCTTTACTTAACTACAGGATAAGGTAATTCCCACTTACAAAATGGACACAATAGGCAAGGACACAGACATGAATGTAAATGCAAGTCTAGAGCCATTAGGGATATCATAACTGATCCACCAATGATATTGAAATAGTTTATTGCAACACAAACATTGGTCCTGCTTAAAAACGAAACATTGCTGTACTATGGTAGTTTATGCAGAGTTCATCTCTTTTTTCTTTTATTTGTGATCCAAGCCGATGAGTGTGGCATACTTAATTACAGCGGGCATTAATATTCAGCCAAATGTCTTCATGCCCACGTAGAATATAGTAGGAAGATTTTCCCACCATTCCCAGATTGGGAGAGGTGGGCCAATCCAACCTCTGTCTGTTCATTACAAAATGACAGCACTTCAGGCAACATCCACCTGAGAAGCTATAGTCCTAATCAAAGATGACATATCTGTGTGTCGGAGACGCAAAAATCTGTGCACACACACAGACACACACTCATAACTTCACTAATCAAAAAGTGTATTTCCCCTGGCTGTCTCTAGAGAAATCTATTGGGAGAAATTGGAATAATTTATTAGCTTACAAGTTTTGGTCGACAGTTGGCCCAAAGCTATTTATCTCTGTAATAGAGAATGTGTCCTATGTGGCAAAATTGACCAAATCAGATTGTGCTGATCAGAGAATGAGTTTGGCATGCCTGTAGGTCTGTTCGTCTCAGGGGGATGGAGACCAAAAGGCAGACCAGCACTCAAAATGATCCAACAAGTGGCTCCATCATGTCAGACCTCGGCTTCTGAAATGAGGAACATATCGACATCTAAATCACATTGAGGAATCATGAAGACACAAGTGTTTTTGCACTCATTCTGTTAACAGACACATTACACAAAGAGCCCACTTTCTCCGAGACACTCAAAAATCAGATGTGTGCATGACATTTAATCCTATGTTGTGATTGTGGTATTTTAATAAACATTGATGTAGAGATTATATGAGCAAAGTACTTGCATGATAATTAAACATTATTGTCACATTTAATTCCCAAGTAGTTCTATTATTCTGTGGTGGTAAATTGCGAATTCTTTGACCATGTTTTCCGTTGCCAAAACTATTTAGCATTCTAAATAAGTGTGTTCCTAATGAAGTGTCAGATTAATGGAATGTTTTTTCCCCAGATCAGCCATAAAGATGGGTGAATATTTGGATCATTATTTTGTCTTTATGACTCATCATGCTGATGGTAACTGTCATTCCAGGTTTGTCTGCCTAATTTATGTTTGGCGGTTGTGAGTTGTTAATGTTTATTTTGTATAATTTGCATGAAGAGACAGTTTTGATGGATTCTGAGCAGGGGATGTGATATTAAACTGTTGATTATACATGTATGTATAGACTTTATGAACAGCATCATGTGCAAAATGTTTTTATTATCAGTGAAATGTGCAGAAGAAAAACAGCATTCAGAAGTCTCTTCTCTTCTGCTTTTCAATCCTGTCATTTAAAATAATGGTAACACTTTACAATAAGGTTCATTAGTTAACATTAGTTAACTACTTTAGTTAACATGAATTAAGAATGAACAATACTTCTACAGCATTTATTAATCTAAATTACTGTTAACTTTTACTAACATTTACTAATACATCATTAAAATCAAAATTTGTGTTTATTATTATTATTATTTGACCTTATAATTTTTAATTAAAATACCTGCAGGATCTTCTAGTGAAACAACAGGATTCTCTCTGGTGATGAAACAGAAGTAGTGCCAGATCTTTTCTTCTGTGTTGTGATGTACATTAAAGTGAAATAGATTATTAAAAAAATATATATATATACATATATATAGGGAGGGGACTTGGTTCTATCAATCGGTTGTTGATTTGATGGAGGCAGAAAGGGTGGGGTATCGACGACGTATGCCGATATGGACCCTTTTCACAGGCTGTGATGATGTGTTTCCACATTTATTACCATCATAAATCTATAATCTATCTATTTTTCATAAATACAAAGTTCTGTCATGAAACTCTAGATGGCACTGATAAGTCCTTAACTCAATCTGCTTGCAATCACATTATTCTCTATAGGGCACAGCTGATTGGTTCCTGCTGTATCAGTAGCCAGCCTCGCTGCTCAACCTTCAAATACTTGGTCAGCATTTGCTGTAGCAGTTTGCAGTGCACTTTCAGAAACCCTCCACCTTCCCCAGCTCCACCTGTATAGATCTGCTACGGGTAATTCATGTATACTATATTGTATAGTAGTCTTACTTGCTCACAGCAGTGTGTTGTGCAGGTATTCAGTTGTTAAGTCTGACGTCACGCAGCAGCGCTTCCGAGTCCAAACGCTCTATCTCATACCACAAGAAAACAACAAACGGTGCTAATATACACACACAATACTACCAAAAAATTATAATCATAACCTTTATCTCCATACCAAAATCCCAGATGGCCAGACAGTGATTCATCTTTTAGAAATCGTAACGCTGTGAGCATGGAGACTGTTGTGTAGACTGTATTTTAAATGATTAACTTTAAAATGTTAAATGTTTATTATGAATAAATAGTGCTCATAAATGGCCGTCTAGATGGCATTCTCAAGTGAAATGACTCGAGGCTTGGACTCGGAAACGGCGTTCCTTACGTCACGACTTAACAAGCGGATTGGTAGTAGCAAGTCCCGTACTTTCTCTGCAGCAGCAGCAGCAGCAGATCTTTTCCGCCAAGACCAAACTTTTTGGTCAACTTTTTGGACCAAACAAAGGTTTTTTTTTCATAAGTTTTTCAACTTTCAAACTCAGTTTTTAAAAAATGTAATGTACATTGTACTTTGTTTTTAATTACCTTGGCGTAAAATTCAACAATATAGAAGCCATAGTTCACTATGTTAGCTATGATGGACCCCAGAAATGTGAAAAAGGTCCATCATTAGTCCACTTATACCCCGCCCTTTCTGCCTCCACGACTAAGATCAGCATAAGACGTTTGCTGCTCTGCAATTCACACAATGCTCTAAAAACCCCTGGATTCATCCAGATGTGTTTGGTGTTGTGGGTGGCCTGACTGATTCAAATCATTTAAGCGAACGTGAACATTCTGTTCTTAGCCTCAGCTCAGTGATATGGATTCATCTTGAGCCTGATAGATTCAGTCCTACGCTAACTGCTTTAAAAGTCCATTTGGACCGGTGCCTAAAATCACCTGCTCGAAGTCTCCAAAGAAACAGCACTCAGCTTAATTTGTATGCATTATCAATTAAGAAACTTAATAGCCAGCAGATTGATTAGATCCTCAGTTATAGGGGGTAGAACTGAAGCGAAACACGAAACATCATACACACTGCCTAGCTCTCACACACACATTCATGCTCACACATAAACACACACACAGTAATCCACTCCTCCTCCACAGTTCTCTAATTAATGCATACATATGGTGGAGAATAGAGTGGAAACAAGGCACTGCTCAAATTTTAAATAAAGCTTCAGCATCTAATGAGTCGGGCCGCTATGGCTAGTTTATCACTAATTGTGCCTTCTGCTAATGAGAAACCGCCTTAATACAAAAAACACAATGCATTTAAATACTAAAGGTTTGGAACTATTTATTTTTTGTACAATTAGCATTATAAATCACAACTAAACAATTGCTCAATGTAACATTTAATGTATAAACAATAAAAAAAAGATATAGATTCCAAGTTTTGTATTTTTATACATTTTCTCTTTGGTTTTCAGTGGCATTATACGTAGGTTGTTATTTTTACATTAAAGGTGCAAAAGTTCTGATATGATTTATATTTGTTTCATTTTGTACATTACAAAAATCTGTTTTAACAGGAGGGTGAAGACTTTTTATATCTGTATATATCAAAGTGTTATCAAAAATTATAGTGCTTGAAAGCGTAATTTTGTAAGTTGGTGTAAAGGCATGCATTTGTGTGTGTGTGTGTGTGTGTGTGTGTGTGTGTTGAGAGAGAGAGAATCAGTATCAGGGAACTGCATCACTGACCAAAGGCTTCAGTTCCAGTTGAATGACAGCTCTGCTCCAGACATCCATCAATGTCCCATCAGCATCTGCCCCTTCACAGACATCATCATCACCAAAGACTTCCAAAGATGAGGGCCATTTTACACCCAGAATTGGGCACAAGTAAAGGGATGTCTCTTCGAGTAAGAAGCCTGGACATGAAGCTTTTCAAAAGGTTTAGAATTATCTAGTACCATTCGGACTTTTTCTGTTGTTGTTTGAGAGTATAATAAGATTGGCTTGTGTAATCTACTAGGTTCTCACAGTGACCTTCATAGAGGCCAGCTTAGGATGTGTCAGTGCTGTTCAGCTTTGTGACATGGGTAGTGGATAGTCCACTCTACAAGGATTATCACATACACTTGAGTGTTTTTTCAGTCTCACTTTACACAAGGTGTCTTTAACTATGTACTTGTTTTCATGTTGTTTTGCAAAATACTCTTGCTGCTATTGAGGTGAAATATGGGTAAGGTTAAGGACAGGTTTTGTGCTACGTGTAGATTTAAGGGTTGGTTAAGGGGTAAGAGAAGGGTCGACAAATTATTGATGTATTTACAGAAATTACATACAGCTCTAATTATATGCAGATATTTTTAAATACAAGTACAATGTAAAAACATGCACAATAAGCACAATGTATCAAATGATTAATTCAAATGTTATTAGTTAAAGACATTTAATAATATTTTTTGTTACAGCCCAATATTGATCCTTTCTGCATTGCTTACAAATGCAATTTCAATGTGTTCCGTTGACAACAAGTTGAAACTCGCAATTTTAGTTTAAACCCAGAAAGCAACTGTTTTGATCAATTGTAACCAGATCCCTTTTCCTAACAGAGACATTTAAGATTTCACTAGAGGTAATAAAAATACAGTTCACTATTCCTCTCATACATGATTCAAAACACAGTTTGAGTGACCTATGATATAACTGGAAGGCCAATTCATGGACATTAAAATGCAAACGTGCACATATTTCAGTGCATTAAATTTTATGAAGCATTGAAACCACTGTCCATCAAATAGTAAATCCTGATGGGCTGCAGCAGTATTTATACCCTGCACTTTATACAATGATATCATTCCATTCTCATAGTTTCACATAAACTCAGGTATAAAGTGGAAAGAGCTTCAAATAAAACCCTGGACACAAACATATACAGGGGCGTCGTACCATGCTACAGCCCCTGCAGCATTTTGTCATTTTACAGTGAAGTGCATTGCACTGTCCTCACCCTAATTTTGATTTATTGTCCCTACATAAATTAGAACAATTTGCTTTAAAATTCTCTCCCGTAGCCACACAGTAGCCACTCTCTGGGGAGCTGCTGATGTTTAACATGTCTGAAATACATATTGGATTAGTGCGCTTTGTTTCTCCCCAACAGCAGGTGTTTCATCTTGGCTGATGGCCGAACTTAAATGTGTTAGGACAGCAAACCCCTGAAGAAACAGCTCTCACATCAGAACATGCATGCATCCTCAGACAGCATGCATGACTTATCAACATATGAATACCAGAAATCCACAGCATGAGACACAGTTTTGTTTCAAAACACTAGAAATTCACTGGAACTTAATGTATACTAAAATGTAACACAAAGCGTTTAGCATTTGCTTAAATTGCAATAATATAGCTTGCATTTTCTCTGTCTAATGTTAAGTGTTTTTAATTTATTTGTTGTTTAGAAGTTTAGAAGGCCTAAATAGGGAAAAAAATAGTTACTTGAAAACTATTACAACACTGTCCAATTCATTGCAACAAGCATGCATTTTAACATAGCCTGAGTATTGAGTTTTACTATGTGTAATCACTCCAGGGTCTAATTGAGCAGGGGTATTTGAAAAGAACATTTGTTTTTCTTTTCTTTTTGCTGTTAAGCTAAAGTTGCAGTTTATGTGGTTTATTTGTGGAACAGCAGAACATTCAATAAAGATTTCGTCAAAGGTTGGTTTTGACAAATGTGTTCCTTAATCATTTCATTCATGCCTTATTCAGTCAACAGTGAATCACAGTAATGGTCATATTAAATATGTAAATATGAATGCTAATGTTAAAATGATATCCAGTGTAATATGTAATAGTTAAATGCAACACATTTCTAATTTGCCATTTATTTCTAAAATCCTGGAAAAATGCATTGCAACTCAGGTCCATGACCATCTCTCCGATAATAAATAGTTTGAGCAATTTCACTTCGGCTTCCATCACTGGCACCCCCCCCCGTCCTGGTTTATATCATATCTCTATGGTCACACTCAGTTCGTCCAACTTAAAAATTTCCGATCAAGACCATCTACAGTTACCACTGGTGTTCCTCAGGGTTCTGTTTTGGGCCCGCTTCTATTAACCCTTTGACGCGTATACGATCACAACGGTGTGATCAGTCCTGGCTGGTCCCTGGAGCGTAAGATCACACCGGTGTGATTAGAACGTTCGACGCATCATGTGATCAACTGGAAAAATCAAATGTGCTTGCGCACTTTGGCTGGCGCTAAATCAGAGACGGACGCGCGCAGCGTTTTTCATATATCACAAATATGCAGTGTTTTCAACCGTGTTACAACTGTTTTTTCAACCAGTGTTTTTATTTTAGGTTTCGGACATTTAAATACACTTGAGTACTAACAAAACAATACATTTAGAGTTATTAAAATACACAATGATGTCTATAGAAGCGGCACTAACAATCCTTTCCATAATAATTAGACGACACGTTTTATTAATATCAGATATACATTGTGTTTAAACTTTAAAGTTTACTCTATTCTTCCCCAGTTCACCGACTCACTTACTTTCATGTATTTCGGGAGAAGTGGATGAATTCGCATGTTGTAAATCCAACAGATCCGATTCTCTGTGCGGTGCAAACTAACATGGCGGCGCCCATCGCGAGTATACCTCAACTAACGCAATCATTATAAAGGTGTTTAAACAGCAAAACACATCCACTTGCACATATTTGAAAATCGAAATATCAGATATTTCATGCTATAGTTAACAAATTTGTGAATATTTTGAATAAAAAAGGAAAAATTAAATAAAAGCAGATCATCAGTCATACAGCGCTGCGGTGTGTTACGTGACAAGCAATGACGCGTCACCATGGAAATCATAAAGTGATACGTTCTAAATAACGGTCGCCTTGAAAAACTCATGCTGGTGGGTTAGGGGCCATTCACACAGAACGCGTCTTTGCGTCTAAAAACGCGAGACGCAGCACTCAGGAATGGTTTTAAAAAAAGCGCAGCGTAAAACACGAGGGTCTCGAGACGGCTTTTGAGACGTGATGCAATAACGACAATAACGGAAATAATAGAAATAGGCAAACAGCAGAAATGATAGATATGAGTTTTGACATGGAAAAAAAGAAAATAAGGTAATAATGAGCGCCTCCTCTGCCATGTTGCCGTCAAATAAAACAGTTGACATGCCAACTTGCTACTGTAAACAGAAGCTCGCAACGCTTGCCCCGCCTCCGAGTTCTTCTGATTGGTCCACTGTTTTGGAACTGACATTGATGAGCGGCGCTGCGTGTAAAAGTTGAAACTCTTTTAACTTGACACGGCGTCTTAAAAACGCGGCGCTCATGTGCGAGGCACTGCAAAAGACGCGAGACGCGAGCGTAATGGTCATGCACGTCCGTCAAGCGCGTGTTTACATAGAAAAACAATGGGAAAGTAGCGCATTGGAATAGAAAAACGCGTTCTGTGTGAACGGCCCCTTAGCCAGAATACTTTAAACTTACATGTGAAAGGGTTAGTCATCTAATTACTCCCTCTTGGCCAATGGGCGGAATGCATACTGGCTCCGGGGCCAGCTGTGTGCCAGTGCATCCGTGCTAGGGGTCCCCCAGTCAGGGAATAAAACAACTACCAATGGATTGTCTCCGGGGATGCACACAGGTCAACCTGAGCGACTCTGAAATGTTCCCAAATTACCTGGACCATCTGGGGTTTGAGTCTCCACTCCTCCCTGGATGTGTGCTGTTGTGAGAGCTCGCTGGCTGCACGATTGAGCTCGCTAGGAATGTGGATGGCACGAAGCGACCTGACTCCATGGGAGGAGATGGCGGGCGAGTTGTGACATGCTATGGGAGGGACTTGACGGTTGATGTACACAATGGTTGATGTGTTGTCTGTCTGGACCAGCACGTTTGTCCCACAGCAACGGTAAAAAAAACTTGTTCCAGGGGAACTCCTGCCCATTGAAAAGTACCTGAAATAATTTTAATGGAACCACTGCCCCTGAACGAATTCAAGCAGTTCAACACTGACTGTGCACGCTCGTTTGTGAGACAAGCTGTCATGTCGACCAAGTCCAACTCCATACCAATAAAAGTGATTCTCTGCACGGGGGAGAGTTTGCTCTTTTCTCAGTTGACCTGAAGCCCCAAGCAGCTGAGGTGCCTGAGCATCAGGTTCCTGTGTTTGCATAACTGATCTCGCGACTGGGCCAGAATGAGCCAGTCATTGAGATAGTTGAGGGTGCAAATGCCTACTTCCTTCAACGGGGTAAGGCCATCTTCTGCTACCTTCGTGAAGACGCGGGGCAACAGGGACAGCCCGGAGCAGAGGACCTTGTACTGATATGCCTGCCCCTCGAACACACAGGGCCCGCTTTGGAAGGCACAGCGTCCCGGTTTGGGGGCCGTGAGCGTGGTGGCACACTTACCTGGCTCCACAGTTCCTGTGGGTTGCCCATCTTAGGGACGTGATGGAGCAGATGTGGATGCCGCAGGAGGACGCCACCCGATGGACGGGTGTTGGCAGCAGCATCCCGCAGGGGCAGAATGTGTTTGATCACCTCCATCTGCTTCTGTATTGCCGAGAACTGCTGGGCAAAGTTCTCGACAGCGTCGCCAAAGAGGCTGGCCTGGGAGATGAGGGAATCGAGAAAGTGAACTTTGTCGACTTCCTTCATCTCGGCCAGGTTCAGCCAGAGATGGCATTCCTGGATCACTAGCTTGGACATAGTCTGCCCAAGGGACCGTGCAGTGACTTTCGTCACCCTGAGGGCAAGGTCCGTCGCTGTACGCAACTACATGCTCCACCTGGGGGATCTCCACGTACCCTTTGGGAGGGTACATGGGTAAAACACATCATCGAGGGTAGTGAGAGCAGAAGAGGCAGCAGAGCGGTTTCTCCAGGGGACTCAAGCCCACCCTCCGACGCAACAATCGACATCTGGTCCTCCGCAGGAGCCCCGAATGAGATGCTGGGTCCCCCATGAGAAGGACCAGCAACTGCAGCTGGAATCTCCACAGCCTGCGATGTGACAAATAAGTGAATGCCCAGATCACCAAACTCACCCACACACGCGAGGCAGAGATTGTGGCTGGAAAGAAAACGACCACATCCAGAAACACACGGGTGGAATGACGTTTAAAAATATGCAACGTCACACCTGTGTTTACTCTTTTAGGGAAATTGCTCTTTAGATTTTGAAGCACCCAGGGGAAGAGCTGCTGGACTTAATCGTGCAAACACTCAGCAACTGCGACCTCTGCTTGAACGCGTAGGTCGTCACACTCTTGTTCCGTAGACTCATTGAACGATGACTGAAGATCAGAATGAAACAACAAAGTTAAAGCCTAATGTGTGAGTTTGCATGCTGCCTTATATACCCGGAAGTGGACTGACTGATAGGGAATTAAGAATCTTTAGGTCAGTGGGGCAAAAGCAGATCGTATGAAAACGTACAAAACAGATTGTACAAAATCATACGACTTGGCCACCAATTCACCAAAAAGGAAAATAGTGTTATGAGAGTGTTTTAGATGGGGTTGGAAAAACATGTACAGTAGAAATCTGCGGCCTCATTTATAAAAGGTTGCGCAGGAACCACCCTACATTTGATCTTATGATAATTTCTCAAATGTGCGTATATGTGATTCAGAGAACAAACGTTAACGAAACAAATTCATTTCATTAACATATAAAAGAACACTAGTCATCATCGAAATGCTTTACTTGAGAATGCCAAGCGGCAAGAATTTCTTAGATTTCCAAATACCTGCAGTATTCTGCCACAAGGAAAAGTGTGTACGTCTGCTTAGAACTTGACGTGACGCTAAGGACTTTTCCACATCAAAGACCGTTCTTATAAATATGAACGTTGCCGTGAATTTTACAGTACGCACGCTCTAAGTTCAAATCTGTGCATGCGCAAGTTTTATAAATGAGGCCCCTGATTTCTCAAAACCTAATGTTAAAGTGCAGTTTTTTTTTTTTTGGCCATTATTAAAAACTGACAGCAGTGCAAAATGTTGTGACAAAAGGGAAACATATGGAAAAACAAATCTTCTTATGCTCCCTTGGCAACACTGACGGACTCAATCCTCGTCCTTCTCAACATTACTCATCTGAGTGACATTAAGTAAATGGTGCCTAATGAATTATCTTAATGGACATCACAATTGGTTTGTGAAGACTCTGCTTCCTATGGTTAAGCATAACATTTATTTTTCCCCAAGAAGGATAATGCATTGGTAACACAACATCATAGTCTCAAACTTTTGACCTAGACCAGACTGACTTTGACATGGAGATCTAGTGTTGTCCAGTAGTATGGTAAGCCTTGTATATTTTAAACAATAATCAATAATTAAGTTATTATTATCATCCTGTGGCCCCCTTGGAAGTTTCCTGAGGCCCCCCCCAATGGGCCCCCGTCCTTCTGGTTGAGAACCACAGATTTAGACAAAATTTTCTATTGGGATGCATTGACTTGTATGTATTATTAACAATTATTCCTATATGTATTACTCCTATATATCCAAATGATTTAAAAAGACTGCAAACTATTAATTCAGTTAATTGGTACAAATGAAATGATGCCGTTATAATGTCAAAACAATTTGACATGTGTCATAATACAGGTAGACCAGCTGTTCATTAGCACATAATATCATAATGTGATTATTTCTATCCATCATTTGTGATTCATATGACTGTTTTAGATAATACTATTATTATCTAAAACAACATAATATCTTTTATTTTGGTTTTTCTAAAAAAAGGAGGATTGCATTGATCAATCCAATCAACAAATAATGATAATGATCTTGAAAGATCAAGAAAATGAAATGACTGGAATATGACTGGGCACATTAAATCAGGCACAGTTTCATGTCACATAGAAGTGTTGTTTTCAAATGAAAGCTCAGTGCTTTGCAGTCGAGGGTCTAATCAGAAGAGTAAACTCTGCTATATTTCAATTTGAAGGGGCTATGGTCCGCTACGCAGTGCCAAGCATGCCGATAAATAGCAAAGGCTACTTACACACACAAATCACAGCTCTCTGTTCTCTTAATCACTTCATGCTTTCTGATAATCACAACATAGTGTCAGGATTCACTAATCACAGACTCACAGAACCTTTGAGATCTTCTCTAAGATAGACAAAGATAATTAGGGGACTGGGGTTAGTATTAAAGTTAAAATGTGAAATTACAAATTTTTATGTTTAAATTATAACTTAAGTACACAAAATTATGTCTATGGTAGACATTTGAATAAATAATGACTGCAAGGAACTGATTTCTTCAATAGCTGCATAAAAGAGGCAGTTAAATCCTTTATTCAGTTAAATCCCACAGTGTCAATAGTGCAAATAAAATAAAAGTGACTTCTCCAGAACCTACACAATCCATGTTATCGGTCTAAGCATGCATTTTGGTGAAGCCACAATCGTTATTCATCAGGCAGGCGCTGCTTTAAGACCTCCTCAATTAAAGAACTGTCACTTTCAATTAGACCCCTTTCTACACTGCCTCACAGGGGAGTGAGGTGTAAACAAAGGAAAGTTTCTAAACATCAATTCTGAGAGGCGCTCTGACTGCAGTGTCCCAGAGAGAACGCTCTTGACTGCACTAGTGGCTGAAGAATTAGCTTCTGGAGGACAAACTGCTGAAAAAAAGGACAGACGGTGTTAATGTCTTTTTCCCCTTGGAACCACAGTGATGTAGCCCCCGCTAGGTGCTCAGAGATGAGACACATTTAAATTTAAATAGCCCCTCACAGTCACCAGCTTGTTAATTGATTGAGGATCACCATTGGAGGACAGCAACCACATTTGCCCCCTGCATCTGTGATTTAAATCTTTGAAATTGCCATATTTACAAGAGCAACATTGAATGATTTGCTTTTAGTGGTATGTAGACTCAAAATATCTGTTTGTTGGCTGTGTTTCAAGACACAGTATTACTTATGCCTTTACACGTTGTTTATTCTTCTATGCTAAGGACCCACAAATATAATGATTCTCTTTCAAGAGACTCATACCCTAAAATATAAAATCAGCTACATGTAATAAGTGTGATATTGTAATGACGTTTCAAAAGTTAAAGCTGCAGTCCGTAAGTTTTGCCTCTTTGTCACCATCTCTCTTTGAAACCCGCAATTGCAGTTATTTGTGGAATTATCATCTTTATGTGGGTTGTGCCTCAGCATGGCTCCTCAGCACGGACGAATTTAATGTTTGCTGTCAGTCACCGCATCGGTGTGGATACTGTACTTCAGAATTACAGATTGTAGTCTTGGAAGTATGACCAAAGTAGGAATTTTCACCGGAAAATGTCATCTGAACAAGTAAGTAACATGTCTGCCACTTTTGTTCTGACCAGCTGAGGAAAAAAAGCATTACAATAAATCACGCTGCCAATGGTGAATAAATCTAACGATCGCTTAGCTCGGATCACGTCAAGCCATGCAAATTATTATTATTGTTATACTTTGTTCTCAAATTGTTAATGTTAACAACATAAGCATGGCATGACTATGTGTATTTAGTGTGTATTAAGGCCCGGGTATACTTATCTGACCGTTATCAGTTTGTAGTAGTAAACGAAGAGATGTCATATCGATCACAAGTTCAATATGGAGTACCGCAAGGCTCAGTACTAGGACTGTTGCTTTTCACTCTGTACATGCTACCCTTGGGAGATATCTTTAGGAAGCATGGTGTTAGTTTTCACTGTTATTACTTACCAATTCACAAAATTAACGGAATGCATAGCTGATATAAAAAATTGGATGACCAGTAATTTCCTACTACTAAATTCAGAAAAAACAGAGATTCTAATTTTTGGACCAAAAACTTCACTTCACGTAATAACCTAGAATACTGCCTAACACTTGATGGCTGCTCTGTTAAGTCTTCGTCATCAGTTAGGAACCTGGGTGTGCTCTTTGATACCAATAATTTGAAAGCCATGTTTCTAGCATCTGTAAAACCACATTCTTCCATCTTAAAAATATATCTAAACTACGACATATGCTCTCAATGACAAATGCAGAACAGTTAGTTCATGCGTTCATGACCTCAAGGCTAGATTACTGTAACGCTCTCCTGGGTGGTTGCCCTGCTCACTTGATAAATAAACTACAGCTCGTACAAAATGCAGCAGCTAGAGTTCTTACTAGAACTAGGAAGTATGACCATATTAGCCCGGTTCTGTAAACACTGCATTGGCTTCCTGTTAAACATCATATAGATTTTAAAATCTTGCTAATTACTTACAAAGCACTAAATGGTTTAGCTCCCCAGTACCTGAGCGAGCAATTAATGCATCATAGTCCTTCACGTCTATTGCAATCTCAAAATTCAGGCCAGTTGATAATACCTAGAATATCAAAATCAACCGCAGGCGGTAGATCCTTCTCCTATTTGGCACCTAAACTCTGGAACAATCTTCCTAGCATTGTTCGGGAAGCAGACACACTCTGTCAGTTTAAATCTAGACTAAAAACGCATCTCTTTAACCTGGCATACACATAACACATTATCAATTTATGTTTTCAAATCCGTTTGTTAGGCTGCATAAATTAGGTCCAACATGCCTGATCGGTGTATCTATATACATCTGCAATTGTTGTAAAGCACTTCTCTAGTGGTACTAGTGGTTATTTTGGCAAAACTATTGAACCTTTGGGATTACAGCTTCAATATGCCTTAAACAAAGAATCAGACATTCAGCAATGCCAAGACCAAAAACGTAAATGTAAGCTCAATGTATCAACAGGGTAATGATTCAAGTCAAAGTTATACATTTGCCAAAAATACAATTGTCTAATGGTTTTGTTTTCTGGATCTAATGACTAATGTCTTAACTGCCCAGGGGAAAAAAAAAAAAAAAAAAAAATCTTAATTGTGAGTTACTGAATGAATTTGTCCTACTCTGCACTTAGAAAACTTGAAGAAAAAAAAAAAAAAAGATTTTAAGGTTTTGTGTGTGGTTAGTGAATTTGTAGTCAGTTGAAATTATATGAGTAAAATAGTATTATGCTACTATAAATATTAAAAAAGGTAAATAAAATGGTTGATGGCTGATGTATTCTCAGGCTTCTTTGCCCATACGCTGCACTCTGCCCTGATTTGCTTCCTAATTGGTTGTAAATAAATCATTAACTTGAAAGCAAAACAAATCTAACAGCAACAAATAGAAAGAGCACAAGAGAGAGAGCGAGAGATGAACTTTCCGATTCTTAGAAGGAGGCACCCGGAGGCAGCGAGGCAAGTGTTAAGCACAGATCTCATTTGAAGTCGCTCTACTATAGACGAGAGAGGCACTTAACACTGTGGCATTTATTATTGCAGGATGTGTATTTCTTGCTCTTGTTTGAACCGGGATTCACAAAACCAGCCTAAAAGCCTGTTTCAATTTACCAGTGGGAATGTTTTGAATAAACCAGCGCGCTTTCTTCTTCTCTTTCATAGGGAAACCTATTTGACAGCCTGAGCGCCCTATGATAAACGAAAAACCTTTGACTTTTCTTTATGTTTTTCTTTCTCTTTTTTATCATCATTCAAATAAGAAATACAATTACACAGGTCCGGACTTCTTTGGTGGGATTTTAAGTGCCGCCCTCCTTTACCGAATGACTTGAAATAATGAGGAAGCTTTCTTTCATGATTAGATGTGGGTGCACTGGCAACCTCAGCTCCCAGATAGACTGAAGAAGGCACTTAAATGAAAAGGCATCCTCTTCAGTGCTTTCTGCATTGGCCCTGTGCTGCATTGTACATTCACCCTTAATTACAGAATATAGAGAAATCCTGCCCGCAAAAAGAAAGTGGCACGAGCGTTCATTACGTCACAGCTGTGCACCTGCCGCTGAGTGTTTATGTTGAGCCTCAAGGATCTGGTCAATGGAGCCTATCAAAACAGCAGCATTCACCAGCAGCGTCACTGGCACAAAAAGGTATTTTTGATCATAATGTAACAAACATCACTCTGATCAAGAGAAAGCATCAGTAATGCACAATGGAAAAGGCAGAGGGATGCACTGATGCCAATAAGCCGACTTGAATTGGGAGGTTTTCTGAAGCTGTTAATGGGATGCCTTGTGTACTTTTCGGTACATGCCATATATCAATTATTTCTTAGCTTTACTTCAATAAAAGTCTATCTGGGGATAAAGCAACCCCACTTTTCCTTGGTTGCTTTGATGGTCTTGTAAGGCACAACTCTGTACTTTCTGTGACTGTGCATCCCTACACATGTCTGTTTAAGGGCTGCCCTGTCTTCATGTCACCCAGTCAATTTTCTGATAAATTACTCTAACGAACTGAACACAGATCAGCCCAATTAAGCCTCTAACTACTTGACAGACTCCTTTCTGAAGTGCACCAAAAGTGAGGTAGAGTGGGTGTTTATCTATAGCAATAGTGCAGAATGGACTCCATTTAAGAGAAAAGCAGCAAAGCCGTCACACAGGATTGTTGTAATCGTCCTTAGTCACAGGAAATGTCTCATCATCATTGTGCTTTTACAAAAAGCTTCATGACATTACTGTTGTTTATGTCCTAGTAGATTTTTTGTTTGTTTGTTTGCTTGTTTGTTTTTTTAATCAAAACTAACTTGTTTATATAAAGGTCACATTAAAACACATTAAACATATATATATATATATATTAGGGCTGTCAAACGATTAATCGCGATTAATCGCATACAAAATAAAAGTTTGAGTTTATATATGTATATATAAATACAAACAAGTATATGTATTTATTTATATTTTTATATAATTTATATTATATATAAATAAAAATATTTTGTACATAAATAACATATTTCTCTTAAATATATACATTAATTTGTGTGTATTTATATATACATATTAATTACACACAGTACACCCACATATATTAGGCAAACTCAAACTTCTATTTTGTATGTGATTAATCGTTTGACAGCCCTAATATATATATAAATATATATTACCATGCCTTCATTTATGTTTTACTTTTCAAATTTACATCTTAAATTCCCACATACATCTTAAAATATGAAAATATATTACATATTAAAAACAATAGATGAAATATTCTATATCATTTCAATATCTATCATATTTATTCAGTATTTTTTATAGCGATGTTTAGGTCCTTAAATTAATTCCGTTGTAATATCATTTCCACGACCATGAAAATGTAATAATTAATAATGTTTTTTAATTAGTATACTTTACTGTTACAGAACAATCTTACAATATAAGAATTCATCATAATAATAAATTAATTTTAACATTTTAAAAAGAACATTTTTTTTATCAAAACAATGAATTTAATATTTATTCAATATTATGTATAGAAACTAGACAAACTGCAACAGACCTCAAAGTTATCCCAGCTGTAGCGATTTAACTGTAGTTATTTCCACTACAACTAAAAATTTTCCTTTATTTTTTTTTCAAAAAGTTATTGTACTTGTTTAACAAGAAGACACCAGTGCATCAAGCCTGAAATTAAATAAGAAATGCATAAAGAAAACAAAAGTAAAATGTTAGTATTACTTCTGAACAAAATATTTATGTGAACAAAATATTTTTATATCCAGTCAAGTTGTAATTTTAATAGCCTATGTTAGATACATAAATTGCTATATGAAATTAGCCTTTGCAAGACAAAGTAAGTTGGTTATTTTATTCTAAAAGTGTTTCAAATGTCGTTTGCACCCCTGTCATTTATCACAAATTGTTAACTATAATACATAATTTGAGATTTGGTGGAAATGACACTGTGGTGGATAAGTTCATGATGTTCCAGTCAAAGAGAGAGAGAGAGAGAGAGAGAGAGAGAGAGAGAGAGAGAGAGAGAGATGACATATTCATTCATTGTTGGACATTCTTAGAAGGCAAATTATATATAGTATTGAGAGTGTGAAAAGTGTGTTTTAAGAGAGTTTACAGGACCAAAAGTGCCCATATAGTTGAAGAAACACCTTATAATAATTATTCCTGAGGCTAATTTTCTGTACCACACCTTAGCGTTTGTGTTGTTTGAAATGAGAAAAAGAATGGTAAGAGGCTGGGAGAGAAAGAGAGTCAGCGGGGAGCTGAATGTTTAGCAGCAGGTGGATGAACGGAAGAAGATGGCAGGCTATTTGAATACTGATATGGCCCACCGTTTCTCCTATTTCCATTAATGACATGCTCATCAAGGGCAAACAAGAGAAGCCACCGCTGCCCCATTCCATCCACGCCTGTCACCACATGGTGATGGGCCGCTTTTGTGTGTGCGTTCCACTGTCTGTCTCAGGCCTGAGCTCAGCAACCTACACAATAAAGTGTGAGACTGCCCCTCTCTGTCACACTGGACAGGCGGTTTGGGGCTGAGACAAGCTCTGTTCCCTCACCCTAAACCATCCGAAAGTATCCTCTACCAGAGGATGCTGCTATATACTGTGACATGGCCAAATTAACAGGCCGTTCATGTCACCTCTTCTGATGTCCCACCAGGAGGCCAGGAAATCAAGCTGTCACATCAGGCCAGTGAGACTGCACATCTCTTCAACGCTTCTCCGTAATAGCCTGTGCCACAAACTAGACAGGCCACATTCTCCAGTTTATTCTTGGATGCTATCAGGTGTCTCATTATTGCTTCTTGCTGGTTCAAAGAGATTGTAAATTGGGCTCCTGTGGTGATGATTGTAGTGGCTTAGATCTCACCACTAGATATTTTCTTTTAGCTGGCAATAGATCCTATTTTAAAGACATTCTAGGGGACAATTAGCATTTAAATTTGGCCTTCTGTTTAAATGCTGATTAACCTTTCTGATATCATGCATCTGATTGCTCATAATGATTTAATATAAAGTACATACTCATTTAGCGTTACTGAGTCTCAAATGTCATCTCCAGCAACTTTGAAACAAGAGAGTTTAAGGGCATGACTAAGTTAAGATCATAAAACATCTCAGAAAGCACTATAAAAAGCTCCAGCATTACCGTTTCTCTCTTTCAAAAAAGATGACTGAAAGGTATAAGGGCTTGCCTGGTCATAGCTGATTCATCGTTGTCAATTTACTCTTTATGAATGCATTAAAGTTATAGTTTCAGCCAAGCCCTGAGATAATGCACATAAAACCGAGACTAACTCTGCTGTAATAGTTGCCATAAACCAGTGAGAGAATCTTTTAACTTGCCTGCCATTTTCATGCTAATACTTATAAAGATTACATGCACCACACCATTCAAAAAATGTCAAGGCAACTGACTTGCTGCCTAATAAGTCAAATAACTTAATAGACAGCATTCTGTATAAAGAAAACTGGTTTCAGACAGACTTCTAAGGCATCATAACATCAGCAAATTACACCAAATTTAAATTAACTTTATAAATATTTAATCAATACAATTTCTTAGTAGAAATAGGTCCTGTCCAAAATGGCACTTTCAGCCCCTATGGTCTACTAACATTATCTCCTTATTAGTGCTTGTAGGTATTTGTATGTAAAGTTTGGTTCTAGCACATTTTTGTACATTTGCATAGACACTAGTACTGATACCTAACACTGACATCTTAACATTTTATGTATGAACATACACACATGCACATATTTATGAATTCTGAATACTAGACTAATGGGTTGAATGTATCATATTTAATCAATAAACAAATTACATTATAATCAAAATTACAATATTATTTTTAAAAAATGTATTTATATAATATATATTTTGACAGAAATTATTGTCACTACATTATGTTTTTATATTGTTTAAGAGTGATTAAGTTTAGGGCCTATACAAATGTAAAATTTAGTTATACAAACACATAATATTTATAATATAAATATAATATGTGTTGTTATTGCAAAAATTCATAGTTCTGTCATGACTCTAGATGGTGCAGGCTGATAGGTCCTTAACTCAATCTGCTTGCAATCACATCATTCTTTAGAGGGCACAGATGATTGGTTTCTGCTTTATCAGCAGCCAATGAGCTCGCTGCTCAACCTTCAAATACTTGTTCAGTGTCTGCGTTGCAGTTTGGAGTGTGCTTTCAGAAACCCTCCACCTTCCCCAGCTCCACCTGTATAGATCTGTTATGGGTAATTCCTGTATGCAATTGTACAGCAGCAGAATGTCTTGCTCATGGCAGTGTGTCGTGTATGTATTGGCAGTAGCAATAATCAACAGAAATGGCAGCAGAAACAGCAGCAGCAATAATCAACAGCAGCGGCAGCAATAATCAACAGAAGCTGCAGCAGCAATAATCAACAGCAGTAGCAGCAGCAGTAGCAGCAGCAGCAGCAATAATCATCAGCAGCAGCAGCAGAAGCAATAATCAACAGAAGCAGCAGCAGCAATAATCAACAGCAGCAGCAGTAGCAGCAGCAGCAGAAGCAGCAGCAGCAATAATCAGCAGCAGCAGCAGCAGCAGCAGAAGCAATAATCAACAGAGGCAGCAGCAGCAGTAGCAGCAGCAGCAGCAATAATCAACAACAGCAGCAGAAGCAATAAACAACAGAAGCAGCATCAGCAGCATCAATAATCAACAGCAGCAGCAGTAGCAGCAGCAGCAGCAATAATCAACAACAGCAGCAGCAATAATCAGCAACAGCAGAAGCAATAATCAACAGAAGTGGCAGCAGCAATAATTAACAGAAGCAGCAGCAATAATCAACAGCAGCAGCAGCAGCAGCAGTAGCAGCAGCAGCAGAAGCAATAATCAACAGAGGCAGCAGCAGCAATAATCAACAGCAGCAGCAGTAGCAGCAGCAGCAGCAATAATCAACAGCAGCAGCAGAAGCAATAAACAACAGAAGCAGCAGCAGCAGCAGCATCAATAATCAACAGCAGCAGCAGTAGCAGCAGCAGCAGCAGCAATAATCAACAACAGCAGCAGCAATAATCAGCAACAGCAGAAGCAATAATCAACAGAAGTGGCAGCAGCAATAATTAACAGAAGCAGCAGCAATAATCAACAGCAGCAGCAGTAGCAGCAGCAGCAGCAGCAGAAGCAATAAACAACAGAAGCAGCAGCATCAATAATCAACAGCAGCAGCAGCATAAATAATCAACAGCAGCAGAAGCAATAATCAACAGAAGCAGCAGCAGTAATAATCAACAGCAGCAGCAGCAGCAGCAGCAATAATCAACAGCAGCAGCAGCAGAAGCAATAATCAACAGAAGTGGCAGCAGCAATAATCAACAGAAGCAGCAGCAATAATCAACAGCAGCAGCAGCAGAAGCAATAATCAACAGAAGTGGCAGCAGCAGCAGAAGCAATAATCAACAGAAGCAGCAACAGCAATAATCAACAGAAGCAGCAGCCCGAAATAATCAACAGCAGCAGTGTAGCAGATCTATTCCGCCAAGACCATATTCACATTATCATATCCATTACAATGCCAAACACTCAGAGTTGTCATGACACAACTAAAAGTATGAAAAAATGTTTTTGTTAATTGAAATAAATCTAAGATAAAATAAAACATAAATTTTAGATGAAAAACCCAAATGAAAACTTAAAAAAAACTATGAAAATGAGAATGTTGCATTGGCAACTAACTTGAATAAATTTAAGTTGAAGAACTAAAATGACTAAAACTAAAACTTAAATAACAATAAATGTAAGAAATATTAAAAACAACTAATGAAAATGACAAACGCACAACAAAATTACTAAAACAAACTAAAATAAACATGAAACCAGAAGGTATAAAAATAAAAGCTAATTCAAAATATTAATAAATAGTATACATATAAAAAATAGATATCAATGTCAATACACCCATATTGTACATTTTAGAATGTTTCCAAGCACACACGTACGAATAGTTACAAAATCCTAGGAGATCAGGCTGTGTCCTCCTCTGAGACACTTTGCTGCATGGGCTGTTGGGTAATAGTCCTCAGTGTAGTTCGCACCATTGTAGGTTTGACAAAAGAGTGCATTAAGGGTAAAAAAAAAATGAGTCATGTTTTTCAGGTTTCACGCACAGCTTCATTTTCATTTTCATCTAATGTTTTTACCAATCATTTAACTACAAAGCAAATGACTGCAATTTACTATGCTTTATATAATTTGAGACCATGTGGTTTACACTAAGACCACTGTTAAAGTAAAAATTATGTGTTGGGGTTGCCTGAATGTATCACAATATCAAAGACGAAGACCCTCTATCTGTGTATGGTTTAACAGCACCTTCCAAAGCACACATAACTCATTCATTCCCCCGATTCTCCTCACTCTCCTTGGTTATGGCAGGGGGTAATAAAGGTATAATGACTGAACAACCCCGAAAGCATTTTATCTCGGCACGTTCGCCGTTGCCTGTGAAGGATTCGGTCATTAGTCCGAATGACAAGCCCGCCCGTGACTTCTCTCCTCTGATTTATTGACACAAACGTAAACTTTTACGCCACTCACTTTTAAATACCCAAAGTTGACAGAAAGGGATTCTTCATCTGTATTTAAAAGTGTCCACCAGTGCAGCGCTATTACGTTGTGGATGGTATCAGGGCAGTGTTTGAGCCCTGGTAAGTACGGAGCGGATTGATGGGGTGGAATGACTTCCCCGAGCACTAGGTGATGGATGAGAAGGGGGCTAGGCTGACAGATGATCTAACAGGTGTTCATAACCAGTTTGTAAGAGCTTTTTATTTATGAGGGGCCACAGACAGCCCTGCTGTGGAGCAGCCACACCAGCTGCAGTCGCAGGCACCTCAGAGGCCAGATGCAGCGTTAGTCACCCTCAAATTCTGTCCAGAATCGTAATTAGCCAATCATTTGCCAGGAGGGGTCACATGGGTGGCAGATGAAGAGGAGGGAGGGTAGGAATGGTTGGAGCGGTGGCATGCTGTCTGTTAATAATCAAAGGCGTGCAATGGTGCCTATGGCAGATTGCAGCCCCATGACACAAAGACACTAATGCCATTGGGTCTGGAGCATATTGTCTCGATATGAATACTAAAGAGAAACAAATTCAGTAGAAGCACCTTGTTTTGTATGATCTCAGGCTTGTTGCATTCTAACCAGTCTTACGTTAACCTAAATGTTCTCCTTGGGCCTGAGAAAAAAAGCTAAAACAATATACATACAGTTTGGAGTCAGTTTTTTTTTTTTTTTTTGGAAAGAATTTAATACTTTTATTTAGCAAGAAATGCATCAAATCAGCATATTATACACTGAAGAGAGAATTTCAATGTGATTTTCCTCTATTAAGAAATTGTGTATTGCTGTTGGGTTCTCAGAAACTGCAGATTTAGATGATAAATCATAAAATAAATAGATTACAGAATAGATTTTGGAAAGTGCATGTTTATGTGGTCAAACAAGGATTTGGCTTCAATAATATCGGCCTGCTGGGATTTGATTTGATTTGATCAGAGGAACAGAAGAAGAATATAAAAGGGAAATAAGTTAATTTTGAAATTACTAATGCCAAACATAAACCAGTAATATTAAACTCAACAGAGCATATGGGTTAAAGAAAGTATTAACGTCAGTATATGATAACTAGATCACATTCTCAGTGTGGGAAGGAGCCCTTGCAATCTCTCCACAGTCGGGCTGCAGGTATACTGTGTGGGGATATTCATGAAGCTTTAATGCATAGCACAGGAAAATGGATGACTGCACGGCCCATGGTGACGTGTTTGTTCTATAAAGCATAGCCTGGAGGTGAGGGAGCGGAGCAGAGAGGGTGTCATGGCCGTGATGAATGGCCGGCTGGTAACATCTTCACTCTTGACCCCTGGCACGTTTGAATAAGCAGTGTATTAAAATGGAGATCTCTGGACCGCTTTTGTTTGCAGAGTAAAAGCATCCATGTTCAGAAGACACAGAGAGCGAGGCTGGTAATTGAGATGCTGGGGAACACGGTGGAGAACATTATACAGAGCTATTTTCAGGCGAATCTTGACGATATTGTTGAAAGCTATAGAACATTTGTGTTCTCTCCAAAAACTTTCATGTATGGTGACCTCTTATGCTTAGCTTGCCTCATAACTATAATGTCTGTAACTCAGCAGAACATGCTGCAAGTATTTTGAAATGCAGACTAGATTCAAATATATAATTTTCCATGCTGTAAAACTCAATAATTTCAGAATACTGAAAACATTTGAGGAAACTTATTACCTCAAAACATTTAAGAAAAAACAACTAATTTTTTTAAGTTAGTAGAACTTAAAATTTATGTGACAAGTGGGGCGAGGCCGAGAGCCGTGGAAGCGGAACAAGCCCAGTGTGGTGCACAGGTGTCTCTCATTAACAATCACGTCACAGGCATCCCTTCGCTCCCACAGTTCTCAGCCTCGCCCCACTCATCATAATGTTAATTACATACAGTTCATTTACATAAACATCACATTCAGATCTTCATGGTTAAATGTTAGGTAGCAAATAATACATGCTATTATAACTATCAAAGAGACCATCATTATATACTTGCATGCATAATCAAACAATATACAACATACAGTTTATAGCCCATCCTCAACCTAACCACAGGCTCTACTCTTCACCACAATGGTAACCCTACAAAACTAACATAAAAAAAACCCTGTAAATCCCAACATAACACAACATTAAACATTAATTTACAGTATGTCTCCCTATATTAATCTTGTGCAAAAACACACAAAATAACACTTAATTTCAACATTTATTTTCTTTATACAGTCTGATGAAAAGCATGCTGGGAATTAGAAATCTGCTGCAACTTTTTTCTATAAAGTACAATGAACTTTCATTATTATTTGAGTGAAACGAACTCATTTAATTTAATTAATTTCACTGTTTCGGATTTACAGTGCACAAAAGATGGTTTAAAATAGAAGTTATCTATATAAATAGCCTACTAAACAATCAAAATACTAAACAATCCAAAAATATGGTAACAATTTATTCATTTATTTTTTGCAAAATACTATTGACAAAACTGTGAATCTTAAACTACACGTTGTTATATGACCAACCAATCAGTAACTACTCTCATTTGGACTGCAGTTTCGCTGTATGTGTTTTAGTACAGTGTGTAAAGAGTAAAGTACAGCGTTGCATTTGCAACTCAGAAAAAAATGCATGTGCAAGAATTCATCATTTGTTTCCGGTATTTTTTTTATTTTTTAATGAAACCGGTTCTAAGTCTATTTTCTAAGTCTAAGTCAGTTGTATTTTACACAAGCATGTTAAAAATAAAATGGTTAAACATTTCTAATAAAACTATTATGTTATAATGAACACTCATAAATCAACATTTAACACTTCTTGTTCCAGATATTAGGAAATAACTATTAAGTCACTGATTATGAATGAATTGTCTTCAAAGACATTTTATAAACAAATGAAACATCCTTCTTCAAATAAGATAGGCAGCTAGGCAATTAGATCTAAAACAATGAACAAATTATAGGATTAACTCATCACAACATTCACAAAATACACCAAAAAGAGAAAACACACAAACCAATATTAAGAAGGGATTCCAAAACACTGCAAATCCCATAATTAGCAGCTATTATAGAGAGTGTGAAAAAACCTGCCAGTCTATTAGAGCAGCTGACTGAAAAGCCATTTAGGATGGACCACCACCCACTTGTCAATCGGCCCTATTCATCCAAATCCCAAAGGGCTTGAGCGGGACTATGCCGAGGCCCGTGAGGAAGATGGAGTGCTGCTGTAGCCGCCCCCATGCTGTCCTTCAGCAGGCCAGGCTGGAGTCTTCAACATGGTGTTTCTCAGCAACACCACATGGGGGGTGAATAAAGCCACATGGGTCTATTGAAGGCACTTACAAGTGCCAAGCAGGGCCTTGACCCACAACACCCCTCTCCACTGTCTAGGCCATCCCTGCTGCCCTGGGAAAGCCACGTGTCTGAATTGGAGCCATCTGCCTCAATTTGCCTAACATATTTGACCACAATGGCTGACCAGTTATCCCTTACAAAAGGGCTACAATAGGCCATCTTCAAACAAGCAGAAGAGCCTGTAAATGCAGAAGGCTCTATTCACCTACACAGACCAACTGGACAGTGTGTCTCATGTCTGACGATCAGAACACACATCCTGCCACCAACATCTTGGCAGAGTCTCAAGAGACGTGGATAATTACCATCAACAGAAGAAAGGGAGTTTATCACTAGACACTTAAAATCCCTTTCTCCCTCAGGCTAAATCAGGATTAAATGAGTAATATGCTCCAGGGCCTCCTCTTCTGACACTGTTTTTTCATCCGCAGTGTGTCAAAAGCTCTGTTAGATAAAAACACATATAATGTGTGAACAATGGCATGCCTAGGAATAGTAACAACAAAGCATTTGTAAGAATTATAACAACAAATCATTCTTAGAAACAATGATCAATTACTAAAACAACTATATTTATGTTTTTAATATTTATGTTTGAATTAATAATAAGCTTTATAACATTTATAAAACAAAACAGGGGTTTTCAAACTGGGGTTCGGGGACCCCCAGGGGGCCGCAAAGGAATTCTAGTGGGTCTGTGGAAAACTGTAAAAAAAATAAATAAATACATTTGAATGAATGAACAGTACAGTTAAATATCATTTTAAATATATCATATTTTGCACATATTTGTAATATTAATTAATTATTTCTTTTTCACAGTATAAATTTGGTCTTTATGCATTATACATCTCCACCTTCAGAGAATTCTAGGGGGTCCATGGAAAAATTTAGAGTAAAATTGTAAAAAAAATGGATAAAAATAAAATTAAACTAACTAAATTAATATGTTATTAATATAATTTAATATAAATAAATAAATATAAATAAGTAAATACATTTGAATAAAATCTAAAAGGACAGTATAATGTATAGAAATAATGTGATAATGAAATATAATAGAAATGAAATATTAAATATTTTCTAAATAATATTTTACACATATTTATAATATAATTGTTTTACGGTATAAATTGGGTCTGCTAGGGAATACTAGGGGGTCTGTGTTAAAAAATTCGAATAAAACTGTAAAAATAAATAAATACATTTGAATGAATGAATGAATGAACAGTACTATAGTGGGTACAAAAAATGCAATAATGTAACATAATAGAAATGAAATATATTCTAATTTTAAATATATAATATTTTGAACATATTTGTAATATTAATTAATTATTTATACTTTTTCACTGTATAAATTGGGTCTTTATACATTTAAGGGGACCTTCAGAGAATCCTTCACACAAGGATGATCATATTTAGGGGTCCATGACATCTAAAAGATTGAAACCCCCTTATATAGAATATCTTAATAATATGATAAAATAATATGGTAGTAATATAGACCTTATTTGCTATGATGTGCTGAGCAATGTCTTAGCTCTTGGTATATCATCTAACAGCAGGTAATGGCAATTGCTGTATTGTAACAAAAATCATAGCTCTCAGCATTTAGTCTGAGACTTCATGGTGACCAGCAGCTGAGAAGGGAGAGTCATTCAAGCTTGCTCTCTTTTGACATGGAGTCCTCAATTAAAGTCTGCTGAAGCAGACACAATCCTATTAGGGAGCATTGAGTGAGAAAAGAGGGTTGGCCCCTCCATTTGTGCTGCCAGAATAATTATCACGGAGTTGGTAAATTGTATGGAGGCCCCACACAGATACTACTAAATAGGTTGGTGAAAAATTATGTGGTTCTTCCACAACAAAACAGCAGGATAACCCACATTAGAATTTTAAGAAACACATCTTCAATACCACGAGTCAGATACGAAACAAGATCTTGCTGCCAGTGTTGGGGAAAGTACTTTTAATACTAATGTTTTAATAATGCGTTAATTACTCTTTAAAAAAGTAACTAATTGCATTACTTAGTTACTTTTTATGGAAAGTAATGCATTACTGTAACTTTTGCATTTTTTAATTTTCTCACCTGGGCTGGGCTTGCTTGTTTGTTTAAAAAATGGCCTTTTCACACCAAAAGTGAAATGAATAAGCCTCAGACTGAAGGAAATGCAAATTCACGCCTGTACATTAGAAGGCGCAGCTCAAACAAACCTTTCAGCTGTGCTGCCATTCAGGATTGCAGAAGAATGGGATACAGGAGAAGAAAGTTCAGCACTCTTACTTCAGCAATTAAAACAACAGCAAACCAAAAAAAGAAACACAAATGTAATGGTTTAAGTAAATAATTTTTAAGTCAGCAGCAAAGACATAGGGCCCTGTCATACGCCCGGCGCAATGCGGTGCCAGGCGCAACGCAAATGTTTTTTGCTAGTTTCAGCCCGATGCAGTTATTATTTTCACGTCCTGCACCATGTTGTTAAAACAGCAAATGCATTTGCGCTCATTTGTGCACCCATGGGCGTGCTGGTTTAAAAAAAGGTGTGTTCAGGCGCATTGTTGGTGCGTTGCTATTTTGAGGCAACTAGCCATTGACCAACTGAAACCTGGTCTAAAGTCAATGCCGCAATATTTATTTTGTTATTTAAAGAGGGTATTAGTTATATGTGCCTGTATGCATGTGCACAATGGGTGTACACTCTGCTTATTGCAGAGGCACATAAACATGCCAAATATTAAAAATAAATGAGTATTACAATGTCAAAGATTATTATTGTGTGCAAAGATAAAAATGCTTTGGTGGAATCCGTCTTTTCCCGTAGATGGTCTGCTCGTGCGTTTTAACCTTGCGCACAAGCAGATCTGTTTCCTCGCCAAAGAAGCATTCCGTTTTTTCGCTTGCAAATTCCACCATGTAAATAGTGAATTCGCCATGGCTTTTAAAGGGACTAGGAGATGAGACTCTGATTGGTTTATTGCACGTTATGCCCAAAACACACCCATTACTCATTAAGAGAATAGGGACAACCCTTTTAGACCATGCGCCGGGTGCACCGACCATTTTTCCCATCGATAAACTAGCAAAAGTGGATTCAGACACGCCCTAAGTGCACTTGCGCCTTGCGCTTTAGACCATGTGCTTAGATTGTTAAAATAGGGCCCATAAAGTGAGAATAAAGTATATTTGTGTAATTTAACATATTTAGTTATTGCAGGTTTGCGTAATATTCTGAGTTTGCATTTCACAGTTTTTAATAATTTTGAGGAATACTGAATCTGTTTTTGTGCACGTGAGATAAGTAAATACATGCTCACATTTAGTCTAGAACTACAATAGCGATCATGTCTACACAGCGCACACAACGCCTCCGCACTCACTCTTGATGTCTCAAAATGGGGACACAAGAGGTGCAGGCACTTCTTGTGTAAATAAAACTATACTGTTTCATTGAAGTATTATGTTATGGCATGTCTTGAAACAAATATGGACACAAAAGGCTATATTTACATTGAAATATTGCATGTAATGTCTCTTTTTCTTATTTTTATCCTTGGATTTTGTTGTTTTCTTTCTAAATTAAAGTTGAATAAATTAATATGGCAATGCACTGCAAATGAATGCCTAAAAAACCTGTTTTGCCCAGCACCAGGAGCAAATGGATTGTTATTTAAAGCCAAGTACTTTTGTCAAGCTTCTGCAAATAGAATGATGGATGGCACTCGGAGCTTGTACAAGTGAATGAATTGTTTCCTATTTAACCTCAACATCCACATTGTTAATGATTTGTCTGACTTGGATTTCAAAAGACATGGTGCTGCTCCATTGAAGTAAAATTAAAACTCCAGTATACCATGCTTTTCAGAACAGAGCACTCATTACATGCTGCTAATGTATTGGCATAAAGCAAAGAAACATCACGTCAAGTGCCGCAATTTGGCTTTTTTTCTTATTCAGCCTGCTTTATTGCTATGGGCAATTTGTACCACTCAGCATGACAGTGTCAACTGAATCAAGATTAATTTACATGCAAAGGAACACTTAGCAAGCAGTGCAGTAAGCAAACATATTGTCTCGATTGCTGAGCTGGAAAAGAGGCTTTGGAGGGAGAGACTGTGTCAGAATTAAGGAGCATCAAATGTAATTGCTAGAGCTGGTTAAAAGGCCAAAATGGCACAATTCTTTGCTAGGACTGAGAGTATAAGTCACATTGAAGGACTAAATGGAAAAGTAACCAAATAAATAAGGGAATGTTGTGACTAGCAAACACATTTTATGCATAGTTAAAGCAAAATTAAACATGCTCTATCCAACTGATCATACAAAACAGCACACTGCAAAAAAAAAAAAAAAAAAAAAGATTTTCTTACTCAGTATTTTTTTCTTGCAAAAATTATGCAAAATTTTTCAAAAAACGCAAAGAAAAAACTTTTCAGTTTTTCGTGTAAATGTATCCTAAATCTTGTTTTATGGAAAATGTATCAAAATGAAGTGAGTTTATGCTAAAAAAAAAAAAAAAAAAAAGGGGGTCAAAAAAAGAGAGTTTTTTTAATCCCCCATAGAACGCAACATAATTACCACATTCAAGGTCCAGAAAAGCAGTAAAAACATCATTAAAATAGTCCGTGTGACTACAGTGGTTCAACCTTAATATCAGGAAGCGATGAGAATACTTTTTAAACAAAAATAACAATATTTTGATCAAAAGATCTTAATTTGTCTTCCGAAGATGGACGAAGGTCTTACGAGTGTGGAATGACATGAGGGTGAGTAAATAATGACAGAAATTTCATTTTTGGGTGAACAAACCCTTTAATATCTTAAGGCATTTCGCTTCTCAAATCTTGATTTAATAATGTTTATGTGTACTGGAAAACAAAACAAAAATACTGAGTGGGAAATAGATCTTTGTGCAGTGCACCATATGTTTTTTTTTTTCTGATGTTTACATATTGAGTTACTCTGAAAAAAGATCTTGCTAGCCAAATCTGTCCCACTGTCAAAAAAGTGTAAAAAAAAAAAAATGCTGAAAATATATAGCAAGATCTATGCACTGTCAATAGAGCAAATATGACACTCACAGCTCCGAGAAACCAAAGGGGAATTCTTGCAGAATGACTGAGGAGACGTCAGCAGACACCGCTGCATGGCATCTAAACACCGAGCTACAGAGGGGAGGCAAGAGTCTTTGTGATCTGCTTGAACATGTGCTCCATTTGCCAGCCTCAAATCCCCCATCAAATTCACAATCCAGAATGACACCAGAACGTGACGCGAAGGTGCCAAGAGGCCTGCTTCCATTTACAAATATTTCACATAAACAAATTTTCAAATAGCTTTATTCTGAGCAGCCTTTCTGCTCTATTAGACGTAACACACAGCTGCCACAAACGCTCAGATACATCATCAACAACCACAGATAAGAGATATAGTTTGAGAAGAAGCTCTCACCAAAACGTCCTTGGAGAACAGTGCTGCTTTTACACCCTGAGCTCCGACCAATTCAAAGCTTTACGGATTCAAGCAAAGTAAACAAAACCTCACGTACCACCATCCTTCAGGCTATAATGGAAGACATCAAGAACATATCAATTTGAGCCGCATAATCCTATATGAACAAGGAACCTGTTTGTGGACAGATGTATAAAATGTCCATAGACTTTTCTATTTATCAACATATCAATTATTTATGAATGTATAAAGGAAAGAGTTTTTCCTCTGTATAAAGAAATGTTGACTTTTTTATCATTATGAAATACTATGCCTTCATTAGCTCATTTTAAATGGCCCAAGATTGTGACAAATGAATTTTTAATTACAAATATGTAATCTCTCAATTAATATGCAGTTGTAAAAGAAAGTAATAATTTCTGAAAATAATAAATAACATATATACTGTATATATATATATATATATATATATATATATATATATATATATGTTTATATAAAATATACATTTATATAATGTCTCATTGTAGGACATGTGTACTTCAGAAAAATTTCATGTCAACTACAACCCGAATTCCGGAAATGTTGGGACGTTTCTTAAATTTGAATAAAATTAGTCTAAAAGACTTTCAAATCACATGAGCCAATATTTTATTCACAATAGAACATAGATAACATAACAAATGTTTAAAGGGAGAAATTTTACACTTTTATCCACTAAATGAGCTCATTTCAAATGTGATGCCTGCTAGAGGATTTAAAAAAAGTTGGCACGGGGGCAACAGATGGCTGAAAAAGCAAGAAATTTTGAAAAGATTCAGCTGGGAGAACATCTAGCAACTAATTAAGTTATACTGATATCAGGTCTGTAACATGATTAGCTATAAAAGGGATGTCTTAGAGAGGCAGAGTTTCTCAGAAGTAAAGATGGGCAGAGCTGTGAAAGAGTGCATTAAAAGATTGTGAAATACAATGTTCCTCAATGTGAAATTGCAAAGGCTTTGCAAATCTCATCATCTACAGTGCATAACATCATCAAAAGATTCAGAGAAACTGGAGAAATCTCTGTGTGTAAGGGACAAGGCCGAAGACCTTTATTGGATGCCCGTGGTCTTTGGGCCCTCAGACGACACTGCATCACTCATCGACATGATTGTGTCAATGACATTACTAAATGGGCCCAGGAATACTTCCAGAAACCACTGTCGGTTAACACAATCCGCCGTGCCATCTGCAGATGCCAACTAAAGCTCTATCATGCAAAAGGAAGCCATATGTGAACATGGTCCAGAAGTGCCGTCGTGTCCTGTGGGCCAAGGCTCATTTAAAATGGACTGTTTCAAAGTGGAAAAGTGTTCTATGGTCAGACGAGTCCAAATTTGACATTCTTGTTGGAAATCACGGACGCCGTGTCCTCCGGGCTAAAGAGGAGGGAGACCTTCCAGCGTGTTATCAGCGTTCAGTTCAAAAGCCAGCATCTCTGATGGTATGGGGGTGCATAAATGCATACGGTATGGGCAGCTTTCATGTTTTGGAAGGCACTATGAATGCTGAAAGGCATTTAAAGGTTTTAGAGCAACATACAGTATCTCACAAAAGTGAGTACGCCCCTCACATTTCAGCAACCATTTTATTATATGTTCTCAAGGGACAATTCTATAGAAATGAAAATTGGATATACTTTAGAGTAGACAATGTGCAGCTTGTATAGCAGTACAGATTTACTGTCCTCTAAAAATAACTCAACATACAATACTGACACTTTGGACAGTTTTGACATGTTCACTTAGGGTGTACTCACCTTTGTTGCCAGCTATTTTGACAATAATGGCTGTATGTTAAGTTATTTTCAGAGGACAGTAAACCTATACTGCTATACAAGCAGCACATTGACTACTCTAAAATATATCCAAGTTTCATTTCTATAGTATTGTTCCTTAAGAACATATAATAAAATGGTTGCTGAAATGTGAGGGGTGTACTCACTTTTGTGAGATACTGTATGCTCCCCTCCATGCGACATCTATTTCAGGGAAGGCCTTGTGTATTTCAAGAGGAGATGCTACACCATGGTAAACATGCCCCCGTCCTATTTTGAGACCTGTAGCAGGCATCAAATTTGAAATGAGCTCGTTTTGTGCATAAATTTGTAAAATTTCTCAGTTTAAACATTTGTTATGTTATCTATGTTCTATTGTGAAATATTGGCTCATGTGATCTGAAAGTCTTTTAGTTTTCATTTTATTCAAATTTAAAAAACATCCCAACATTTCCGGAATTCGGGTTGTACCCTTGCATAACAAATAGTGTTTTTATTTTAATTTTTTTGATTATTTGAATTAAAATAAACACATGTAATTAATTTAATTATTATTTCATAAGAAATAATTAAAAAATATATATAACATTTATATAATGTTTCAATCGCAGGACATGTCAACTTGAAGTATTTCATGTCAACTACCCCTGCATAATAAGTACAGAAAAAAGTTCACACCTTTTTTTCTGTTTTGGATAACAGTAACATAATCATTGATCGCCATCTGTCTACATCCACAACTGTGGTGCATTTTGACCTTACACTGACATTAGATGTCGATGACATCCAGGAATGGTATGCCAAGATGGGTCTTGCTCGTCATGCTACCGGACATAATCTCGCATAACAGTGCAATTATCAATTTCACAGTAATTATTCAGCACAACACACATGCCCAGCCTCATTTATGAGGTCATTTGCATAGCTGAGCAGTTTGTTTGTCCTTTTTAGGTTTGGTCTGTTTCACATTAGTGTTTGGGTTTCACGTGAGCATCTGTCGAAATGCTGTTCTTCTCAGGTGAGTGAATTTTCAGGTAGACCTGCGTCACACTGCACCCAATTACCCACAGAACCCTCTGGCATTCCTATCGCTTGAAACACATGAGTCTTTTTGTCTCATGTTCTCTTGGCAACAAACCTGTAGCTAGAGGTTTGCTAATAATCACTTGAGGCTGATTGATCATACATTCGCTGTGCAGTCTCTACCTCCACACCCTCTCTGGTTAGACCATCGATTCAAACCCAGACCATTGGATTCCATTCTCTGCTGTAGGGCTGGCCAATTAAGACTCTGACTGCACTGCATCAAGATCAATGTTGTCTGTATGTGAAGTAAATAATGGTTTGGATGAGGGAGCAAAAGAGAAAACAACACATTTTGAAGTCTTATATGTAATTTCATTTTTAGTGTATTGACTTCAGATATGTATTTTGGATTCCATATGTACTAAATGTGTGTTATATGGATGATTTTTGAAAAGCATTAAAGGTGCATTATGCATTGGTTACACTTTATAATAGGTGGCCTTAACTACTATGTACTTACATCACAAAATAAGTACAATGTACTTATTTTGTTCATGTTGTATTGCAAAACACTTGTGCTGCTATTGAGGAGATACTGGTAAGGTTAGGGACAGGTTTGGTGGTATGGGTAGGTTTAAGGGTGGGTTAAGGTGTAAAGGAAAGGTCAACAGTGTGATTATAAATGTATATGCAGAAATTATTTACATCTGTAATTAGATGCAAGTATTTTTTAAATATAACTACAATATAAAAACAAGTATGTACACAATAAGTGCATTGTATCAAATTACTAGTTTAAATGTTAGTACATAGTAGTTAAAGACGCCTAATATAAAGTGGGACCTGTTCAGGGACCCTTGTAAATTGTAACATAACACATATGATTATTCCTTATAATCAAGGTGTAACAATATATCATGTTACAATATATCACAATACAAAAAACGCAACAATATGCATCATGGATAGCGATGATATGTATTGTATGTATAGTTCACCCAAAACGAAAGTTTAAATGGTAAAGGTGCATGAAATATGTGACCCTGGACCACAAAACCAGTCATAAGGGTAAATTTTTTGAATAAATAAGAATAAATAAGCTTTCCATCGAATATGGTTTGATAGGACAGGGCAATATTTGTCCGAGATACAACTATTTGAAAATCTGGAATCTGTGGGTGCGAAAAAATGAATAATTTTGAAAAAATTGCCTTTAAAGTTGTCCAAATTAAGTCCTTAGCAATGCATATCCACTCACAAAAATAGATTTTTGATATATTTACGGTAGAAAATTTACAAAATATCTTCATGAAACATGACCTTTATTCAATATCCTATGATTTCTGGCATAAAACAAAAATCTATCATTTTGGCCCATACAATGTATTGTTGGCTATTGCTACAAATATACACGTGCGACTTATGACTGGTTTTGTGGTCCAGGGTCACATATGGTAAACCCAGAAGGTCACACATTTGAACTTCAGTTCAATGCTTATTTATTAATAATAATAAATGAAAAATAAAACACATTATTTAACAAAATACAAAAACTTTTTAAATGTATGTAGTCAGTCTATAATTATGCATTTTTAGCTAATTATGAATATTTCCATACTGGTGTCACCATTGCACTATTGTGTATGGGGGAGAAGTCCAAGCTTATCCCGGATGTAATACTAATTTTTACATAATACAAAATTTGTCCATCATATCTCTTAGAAGTAGGCCTACTAATAAAAAACATACCATTTTAACTCTATTTTGGCTTTATTTAAAGTATTGTGAGAGTATCAGTATCGTGTATCGATCCGAATTGCGATATGAGTGTTTTGTTATACATAATATTCTCCTGAATAAAATTGCAAGCAACCTACAGTCCACGTCATCTGCAGTCAGACTCAAATGGCACTGGATGCCATTGAAATGCCATTGTAGAAATCATTAAAACAATTCATCTTGAATGCTGGCAACAAATCTATAACTGTTGATGTTATTCATTGCCCTTTTTTCTAAATCATTGATCATCAGTGTTTGTCTAATTGAAAAATAATAAACAATTACTCAGAGGCATATGGTAAGGTAATTGTTTTCTAATACTGTAAACATTAGCTGCGAATCATACTTTCAAAAATGTATCGGTGATCATCTGCATAAAATCAATAGCAGGGAATGTAATTTGTATGATAATGATGGAGACTGTGATTACAAGCAGAGTTTGAGCAGGATTACCATCACAGAACTATCTTGCGTGAATTAGAATAAATTACTACTGGGCCTGTGTGTTTAATATGAGAGGACGGTGATCAAAAACATATTTCAACAAATCCAGTTTCAAAGAAATCTTTCAATTCTATCCTTGCTTGCTTCCTTTCTTTTTTAATTCTTGTCATTATTTTTAAAGGTCAAAAAGCAGACAAACACATCCAGGTTTATCAACAGGAAGTCTTTACCTCCTCTGACGAGACACATATTAAATGCTCCTGCCCTGAGAAGGTTAACAAATTGGCCTATTACAAATTCCCAGTTTGAGACTATTGCCCAAAGAAAGGGACAGAAAATCATTTGGGTTAAGCCTATTAACTGCCTGCGGGTGAATGCTTGACAGATACAATCACATAGCGAGCAATTCTCAGCGTCGTGACGGAGGTTCTAAGGGAAATGAAAAAAGTCTAGGTTGAAATTGTGTCGTTACACTGTTGTCGCAACGTTCTGGACCCAGATGGTTAAGGCGGTAGCATTTTCTAGCATTCACTTGAAATCTTAAATTGATTCAGCACTAATCGTGATGAAAACAACAGCTGTTTGGAGCATTATCAATGTCTCTGCGAAAACAAGAAAGCATCCATACACTGAAATGCATCTAAAGAACAATAGAAATTGGATTTAAAAATATTTTTGCCTGTGCCATTCCACACCACAGCTAGAGGTAAGAGCATTGCTTCAGCATAGCCAAAAGCACCCTCAATAGAGTTGTGACTGGCAAACAGCGTGGCATTTTCAATCTGGAAAACATTTGCTTAATTGAAGCATTGAGAATTAGTATATGAATGGATGCATTGTCAAGATAGGACTAATTACTACTCTGTTGGTGAATCACTCAAGAAGAACCCTTGTGCTGGGTGACATTTTGCATCAGAAATGTTAAAAGCCTTTTCACCTATTTACATTAATCATATCAAGAACTGTGGACAAGTACATGTTAATGCACTGCTATGTCCATTATGTATATTACCAACAAGAGCAAGAAAGGAAAGCGACGAACGGCACAAATGAGCGAGCCCGACTGCGAGAGGACATATAAACAGCCATTTTAGGCGCCCACTGCTTCAATTTTCCCCCGAAGCACTCAGACTATCTGGCTCGTGTCAATCAGAGCGTGAGTGACAGTCGAGGGGAGCTCAGGGTGGGTTTTGCTATTGCTTTGGATTTGCTGAGTCATAATTAAAACAGAACCAAATGGAATTGCGGAGAGGGAGGTCAACGGATTGGCAAGAAGAGGATGAGGCCAGACTGATAGGCACCAAATGAACAAATTATGATGGGCCCCATTCGCTGTGATGAGGTCAAATGCACGACTCCATTGGCTGACAGTTCAATTTCCTCCAAATGTCTCTCATTTCAAGATGAGTTAATTATGAGTGAAAAGTTATCAGTCGCTCACCTATTGAAAAGAGGGATTAAATGCATTTTTTGTCAGCATTCTAATGTCAAACTGTTATTTCAGCTGGATAGAGGGTCAAACACAATAACGGTGCTGAACGTGGATCTCTGCACAATACATAGAAGTTTGCCTTGAAAAAACGGACGAGTGAGACACTAAACCCTATGATACTGCCGTAAATATTAATAATACACTCTTCTGGTATGTATTTTTTATTGGTAACACTTTACAACAAGGTCCCAGTGGTTAACGCATTAACTAACAATGAGCGATACATTTCTTGCAGTATTTATTAATCTTTGTTAATGTTAGTTAATAAAAAATACAACTGTATATTAGTTCAGCTCAGGTTCATTAAATAATATTAACAGATACAACTTTTAATATTACTAATGTATTAGTAAATGTTGAAATTAACATTAATTAGGATTAATTTAAAGTATTTTTTATTGTCAGTTCATGTTCATTCATGTACTGTAGTCAGTGTTATTTTAGTATTATTTATATACTGTTTTTATTCATATTTTCAATTAGCTTTTATTGTTAAATTTTCAGTTCTCATTTTAATTTTAGTCATATATTGTTATGAACTACACTTCTACAGCATTTATTCATCTTTGTTAATGTTAATTTCAACATTTACTAATACATTATTAAAATCAAGAGTTGTATTTGTTAACATTAGTTAATGTACTGTGAAGTAACATGAACAAACTATGAACAGCTGTATTTTAATTAACTAACGTTAACGAATACTGTAACAAATGTATTGCTCATGGTTAGTTCATGTTAGTTAATACATTAACTAATGTTAACAAATGAACCTTATTGTAAAGTGTTACCACTAATATTAACAAATAGATGCTTTTTGTAAAGTGTTACCGTTTTATCCCTCTTTTTTGTTAAACGGCATAATAACTCTCTGTGTAAACACATGTGAACACCAAAATATTGTGGAAAGAGGTTCAATAGTTTAAGGCAGAGTTTGACCTCAAATGCCAGGCTGAGATTAAATTATGACACCGGGAGCATAGCTAATATTTTATCATTAGCGTGACTACATTTCATGATGGTATTAGGGGCTCAGTGAATGATCGTGCATACTAGAGAAGGACTATTAGAATGTTGTAAGTGTGTCCAACATTTTAGAGTCAGAGACACTAATGATCGTTTAGAATTGGAGGTCACCGACTCAGTGTGTCGACGGACACCTCAGCTCCTTCCCAGATCCTAAAAACATAGTGATTCATTACAGACCAAACTATTCTCAGATGATCCTGCTTCAAAAATTGTCTTTTTTGCAGATAACAAAGCTCACTCCTCTGCAACCATCTCAGTTACTTAGCTGAAACCTGTTTACACACCTTGAGCACTATAAAATCATAATTTTCCTCTAGAACAACATTAGAGGTGTAATCCACATCGCCACAACAGTAATTTCAGTATCATACCACTTTAAGCCATGAACATTGCTGTAATCATTTTCACCCTCTAAAAAGCCATAAAATTCACTGTTATTTCAACAGACAGAAGAGACTCGCACAAAAGAGAGATTTTACACAGCAAACAAACAATGAAGTTAGAACCATAACCACTCAAATATCCCCCATTCAGCAATTCATCTTGGTAATAGAGACAGAAGCAGGGTAATGTGTGGTGGTCTTGAAGCGTGAGATTGAGGATTTCTCTGGCACAATGCATAATTCATGGCCCTGGCCAGCAAAGTGTGTAAGATGAGAATTTCACAGCATGCTAAGAGTAATGGGGTTGTAGGAAGAGGTGGACTGTATTAAATTTCGTTGTATTTCCAGGTATCCCAGTTTTCAAGATGTGAGCTTTACAAAATTTCAATTCATAATTTGCACTGAGGTTAGAAGGCTGATGTTTTTGCGTTTTCATTTACAGTCGCTTTTACATTCAGCATAATGTAACGATTGTTTATTCTGTTTCTGGGGTGTTTCAGATGTGAAATTAAGGATGAAAACGCTATGATAACAGGCTTTTAAACTCTCTAATGATGAAAAGCCTGAGTTAATTCGGGCTACAGATTTAATTTGTTCAGAACAGGAAAAACAATATAAATCATTTTTAAAACCATTAGATGCTGACTTACATTAATAAAGTCATAATTTGGGCATTATGCTGGTTTGTTATGGAAGCAGCAGGGTGAGCTAGCGCAATTAGCATCAGTAATAGAGAGTTCAGGGTGAGGGAGATAGGCGGCAAGGACATGGTTGAGCAGGACGCTGGTCACAGAGGCCAGTTTTGGTCTATCTGCGGTGTTGTGTGTATGTTTGTTTGTCTCGCTTTTGTTAATGACAGAAAATGGTTTAATTAAATGATTTTATTTAATCAGACGCTGTTACATTTCTACAGTGCTTGTTGGCATGATATCAGTCTGACAGAAAAAAATCCCATTGATCCTCATTTTCCAAAGGCTGATCACATTATCTCAACAGCTTGAGTTAACCAGAGCAGAGGTGTAATGGTTATGTTTAGACTGCAAAAGATAACCCCTCACAAACTTTGGGAAAACAGAACATAATAAAATCCATACATATGTTGTTATTATTTTAAATGACAAGCTTTTACTCTCTCTCTCTCTCTTGTTTTTACAGTTTTACATTTGTACACAGAAATTAACTTAAAGGGTTAGTTCACCCAAAAATGAAAATTCTGTCATTAATTACTCCCCCTCATGTCGTTCCACACCCGTAAGACCTTCATTCATCTTCAAAGCACAAATTAAGATATTTTTGATAAAATCTGATGGCTCAGTGAGGCCTGCATTGACAGCAAGTTAAAGGATTAGTTCACTTTCAAATAAAAATTTCCTGATAATTTACTCACCCCCATGTCATCCAATATGTCCATGTCCTCCTTTCTTCAGTCGAAAAGAAATTAAGGTTTTTGATTAAAACATTCCAGGATTATTCTCCTTGTAGTGGACTTCAGTTGGCCCCAAATGGTTGAAGGTCAAAATTACAGTTTCAGTGCAGCTTCAAAGGGCTTTAAACGATACCAGACGGGGAATAAGGGTCTTATCTAGCGAAACGATCTGCCATTTTCTAAAAAAAAAAGAAAAATTATATACGTTTTAACCATAGATGCTTGTCTTGAACTAGCTTTTTTCTTCTCTATTAGAATTCCGGCAGTGTAGATGCTGCTAAGTGTATTACTGCCCTCCACAGGTCAAAGTTTGAACTAAATTGTCATATACAATATGCTAGTGCAAGTATATAACAATTAGTTCAAATTTTTCATGAAGCTTTGAAGCTTTACGAATCTTTTGTTTCGAATCAGTGGTTCGGAGCATGAAAGTCACGTGATTTCAGTAAACGAGGCTTCATTACGTCATAAGTGTTTAGAAATTTCAATGGTTCACATGACTTTGGCAGTTTGATACACGTGCGCGAACCACTGATTCAAAACAAAAGATTCGTAAAGCTTCAAAGCTTCATGAAGCAGTGTTTTGAAATCGCCCATCACTAGATATTGTTGAATAAGGTCGTTATTTTGTTTTGTTTTTTTTGACGCACAAAAAGTATTCTCGTCGCTTCATAACATTGAGGTTGAACCACTGTAGTCACATGAACTGTTTTAAATATATCTTTAGTACCTTTCTGGGTGTCTGAAAGTGTAAATTAACTTGTTGTCAATGGAGGCCTCACTGAGCCATCGGATTTTATCAAAAATATCTTAATTTGTGTTCCAAAGATGAACAAAGGTCTTATGGGTGTGGAACGACATGGGGGTGAGTAATTAATAACAGAATTTTCATTTTTGGATGAACTAACCCTTTAAAATGAACTCAAATGCTCAGCGCTGCCATCAGAAAGAGTGTTTGTGTTGGATGAGTTTCAGAAGGGACCTCAATTCATATGAGGGATTTAAAAGTATGCATTCTTTGTTATTAAAAGTCACAGGACTGGAAAGTTTTAGAAAAGTTGTTGCCCTTGTAATAAGTTATTAATAACACATCACCAATTTGTGCTTGGCTAACATAATCTCAAAACCATGAACACCTTCCCTGTGCTGTAATAACAGCTTCTACTCTTCTAGGAAAGTTTTCCTCTAGATGTTAGAACATGGATGCAGCAATTCACTCCCATTTAGACACAATAGCATGTGAAGTCAGGCACTGATTTGGGGTTTTAGGACCTGACAAAATAGCTAAGATGTGATCCCAGTGTACTGTTTGAAACACATAATGCCTATACACACACATATATATAAAGTAGGCAGTAAGCAGTGTATATTGTGCAGTATTTAGCAAATAGTAAGCCATTATTCCATTATAAATATATCCTAAATCTCTGCAGTGTTAAGAAAGCATACATGCATTGAATAGACATGAGCTCATTGTTTCCTACTCAGAATTTTCCCTTTATTTCCTTTAATACACTTGAACATAGAGCACGCAATGAGTTGCAGCGCATTAAAGCTATGCTTGATAAATCAGAATATGTTGCAGAACACTGGCCCCATCTACAGCACTTTCACAATGGTTTGGCATCCATCAAACTCATTTTGAAAAATAGAGGATGGCTGAATATCCTCTGTGTGCGACATTATGCACTTATGACTGATTTTTATGAACTCATCGCTTAAACTAGCGAACAATTCTTATAGATCACACTGGATCATATCCAGGTGTTATACTGAGCTTCCCAAAGCATTTGTAATAAATGATTCAAATGATTTAAAAACTGCATATGTGTTTTTTAATTATACTAGACCATGCAGATGTATAGAAAAAATATGTAAGGAATTCTTGGGAACGTGAAAAGAAGCTGTACGAACTATATAAAATATAGCATAGATTATATTAAGCCCCATATGCCTGAAATTTGATTTATTCTTTATTTCTTTCTCCATTTCTGCCTCTTTATGAAGGTTGCCACAGATAATAGATCCTATGTGCTGCATTTCTGAACAGACAAATGGTAAATTACAGAGAAGGTCATAGGAGTCATACTTAGCACAAACTTCCTGGAAAATGCAGCAATTTCACCGAGAGTGACTGTCTCATCAGCAGCAATGCAAGGAGTCACCCACCCTAATTTGAAAATGGAAATGCAAATAGTGTGGTCTACCAAGGGGCCTTTCCATTTATTACTCTAAATAGGTTTCATTTAAAATTTGCATGGCATCAGCTTTATTTTGTAAATGTCGCGCCCTATGAATGCTCAGTGTTCTTTTTGGTAAGTTTGTGCTCCTTCTCATTAGTATGTAAATATAAAGTCAATCGGTCTTCTTCTTGACAGTAAACTGCACTTCTAGTGCAGTGTGTAATCAGCTTTGACTGCTATCCACCATTTATCATGAAATGCCAAATAATAAATAATGGGAAAGACAGTACACTCTGATAGCCCTGTTAACAGGGTGATATCCATTTAATTACAGATCATCATTTGCATTTAAAGGTAAATATTACAATAGGCTGTGCTTTAAAAAAAAAACATTAAAAATACTTCTTTGAGACTATAGAATCAAGGCTCCATCTCAGTGTATTTAATCCTTTGACTTGCCTTTGACAGTGACAATGCTTTTGGCGGGTTAATATAACAGTCTACTGTATGTAAGACATATCTTATCAACTTTTAAAAAAATCTAGTTTAAAACACATGTGCCAAATGGATATGTAGCCTACTTTTTATATTTATGTTGATTTCACATGGTTCTCACATTTATAACTTTTTCAAAAAAAAAAAAAAAAAGGTAAATTAATGAGAAAATTGAATCATGCTAATATGTCATGTGGTGTAACCATCAAGTAGAAAGTAATAGCATATTTTCCTTACACCTGATACATAAACATCTTAAGAGTGTAAACTGACAGTGTAAACATCTTCATCATTATCATCATTATCATCATCATCATCATCATTATTATTATTATTTCTACTACTACTTTTAAAATGTTTTTAAATGTATTTTTCATGGTAAACTGTATTTTTTATTTTTTTAAATATCAATTATTAATTCATAAACATCATGACGTTTTTGGGCAGTCACACTGTCACAATTGTGGTATAATCCAAGCTGCTTGACGCAGATATCAAAGTAAAGTCTTTTAATAAATGTGGAGAATAATAAGGAGGAAACCAGGAGCAATAATAGAATTCACAACTCACACTACGAGAACCGACAAGCAACAGAACCAAACAGGGGGCAAATTCCAAACGGCTTTTTTGCACTTTGAGAAGAGGACGCCATTTGTAGGGGTGTTCCAAACGAAAGTGAGCAACTGAATCCCTTCACGAAGGGCCCTTCCACAAGGCCTTTAGCGAAGGGTACATGTGATGGTCACTTCGAGGAAGTAATTTTATTATTTATGGTCATGTGACCCAGCGAATACTCGTGATTCATTCATTTTAAAGCTACATGGCAGGAGAGTTCAAGTTAACAAACATACAGTATCAATTCAAGTTGTTTTGTTTTTTTCGTGATATACTTCACATATTTTTGTCATGTTATGTTTAAATAAGTTTCATAGGTTAGAAATGTGTTGAGCAATGCATTGTCCAAAGCAAGCTTTGAAGTTGAGAACAGAGAAATCCACTCACATATATAACATATTTTAAAATGTTTCTTTATTTGCAACAGCTATGTTAACAGCAATAACAAAAAAATTCTGTCGTAAGAACAGCTAATCAGCTGATGGACACCGTTCTGCGTTGTCATGGGAATATCGGTGAAGATAATGAAGAAATTACATTGCTCCCTTTGCCAAGTGCATTCCAAACGGCTACATAATGGCACGCAAGTGCCCTGCTCCCTCCAAAGTCCCCACTTCAAGGGCTCTGCCCTTCGAAGGGAGTAGGGTATAGGGATGCTCCCTTCCGTTTGGAATTTGCCCAGGGACAGGGACTCAAGGAGAACTAAATGAGACACAGGTGGGGCTAATCAGAAACCAAGGCAACTAGCATGGAGTAATTAAAGGGTTAGTTCACCCTAAAATGAAAATTCTGTCATTATTTTCTCACCATCATGTCGTTCCAAATAAGTAAGACTTTTGTTCATCTTCAGAACACAAATGAAGATCTTTTTGATTAAATCTGAGAGATGTCTGTCCATCCATTGACTGCCTTTGCAACTACCACTTTGATGCTTCAAAAAGTTCATAAAGAGATCATAAAACTAATCCATATGAATCGAGCGGTTTAGTCCAAATTTTCTGAAGAAACTTGATCGCTTTTTATAATGAACATTTAATTTAGGCTTTTACTCACATGTAAACATTGATCAGCGAACATAAGACAGACATCTCTCAGATTTCATCAAAAATATCTTCATTTGTGCTCTGGAAATAAATGAATGTCTTAACAGGTTTAGAACGACATGAGGGTGAGTACTTAATGACAGAATTTTCATTTTGGGGTGAATTAAACATTTAAGGTCAAACTGAACTGAAACAAAAGAATAAAAACACAATCACACAGAACATAAAACTAACACAAACCACATGACATTTTAGAACCCTTTTTTTTTTTTAATAACTCTTTCCCTGCCATTGATGTAATTTTCCGTCATTTATGACACAACGCTTCCCCGCCATCGATGGAATTTTTGCGCCAATCCATATTTTCACTGTTATCCTCCTTATTCCTGACAAGCCTACTGCGTTTTGAGTTATGGGTCGAACTTCCGGTTTGGGGAACTTCCATTTAAAAAGACTGAAATGAATAATTTCAAATAATAAGGTTGCCCAACAAATAAAGCTTATCCGTCAGTTTAACTGAATGAGCTGTCAATTTTTCTTTCATGTTTTATTTTCAGACATCATGAGAATAACGTAACGCTTGGTATTTTAACGTGACATGTTTTAACAAGAATATCTATGGCAAGAGCTCTTTTTAGTCGTTGCTTTCTATCCTCGTGATTATTTTCTTTTGTCCCTTTGCATACAGCTGTAATAGTATGAAAAAGGACATCATATACTACTCATTTGTGGTCTGTTCTCCCGATATAATTTACGATATATCCCATTAATAATTCACTGGAATGCACGAAGAGTCTCTAGTTTTTCTCCTCAAAGCCTCACATCTCTTTCCAGGTTTGTTTTCACAGGTAGGCCTAAATACAGTTTATTATCTGTAAAAATGACGGTAATCAATCAAATAGTATCACGCAATGCTGAAGTTCATTAAGATTTTTTATTAAGGCAGCGTATATTGCATAACACAGATATATATCACTACGGTGATATTTAACCCGTCCGTTACTGCTGTGGAAAGAATCGCGCTTGTTCATGGTCTGTTGAAAGTACTTTGTTGATGTTTTTACACTTTTAAATGTCCTTTTAATGTTCATTGGTTGAAGGGTGAGTAGTCATCTCATTGTACCCAGTAAAAAAAAAAAAAAAAAAAACACATTATTGCGTTCATAGAGCGAACCTTTCACTGACTGTTTACAGCTTAACGGAAGTTAGACCCATAATTCGCGCAAAGCGTCATGGGGCGTAGGAATAAGGTGGATACAGTAGGGAGCGATATTACGAAATCTTCTGAAAGAGAACAGAATCTCGGGATTCAAAAACAAATATCATCAAACATTAAATAGCATATAAATTAAAACTGCCTAAAGTTACAGAATGAAATGTCCACCCAGGACGAGCTATAGGACTGTTCAAGCTTTAGGGGTGTTGATGGAAGCTTTTTACTCCATCTATGTTTTGATCATCTTTCTGAATCCAATCCAGACAAAATCTTTGAGGGGAAAGAGTTAATGAGCTGTAAAGCAGTTTTGTTTAAAAAAAAAAAAAAAAAAAAAAATACATTATGCAAAACTTATTTTTTGCCCCTCAAAAATATCAATATGAATATTAATTCAGAAATGAATAGCATGCTTATCACAGAAGATGTGTATTCAAGACGTTGTATGCATGAATTGCATTTTTAATTTTAATTTTTTTTTGATAAAATAATAGATGCAACAAACATGAGCATCATGTCACTGCGATTGTACTTTGATATTGCATAGAATTTTGAGTTTATTGCAACTTTAACAGGGCCTTTATTCAATGTCCAGTCTCTTAAACCCCCAATACTGATCTACCTGATAAGTTGGTGAGCTACAAATATTGACAGACCGGTAATATCACTCCTGGCAAAATGCTTGGCCAAATAACAATACATTTACAGTGAAACAATGAGGGGTATTGGATGTTTCCTTGCATCTATTTTGCCATGAATCCTAATTAAGGTGGCATAAACCTGAGTGTGTGGTCGTCCCAGGAAAGTGACTGAGGCTTGATTGATAACGTGGAAATGGTGAGCCCAAGCTGCCAGAGTTTCTACTCTTTCTTAAATTAATGGCCATCCCAACAACCCTAATAATGCAGCCCGGATGATACACCCCCCCCCCCCCCCCCCAACCCCCACCCCCCCACCAACTCTACCACCTCCCCCCAATTTCAATTTTCTAGAGGCATGGAAAATGGGAGAGATCATTCATTTATCTTGTAATAGCTGGATAATAGATCCATCACAATGGAACATCTGCACATCGCACACACAAACACACTGCCACAAGCTTCATACACTTACACACACACACACACACACACAGCACGAGTACTGACACTACACGTTAACACAGCCTCCCTCTTCCTCTTCCTCTCACAACTGCTGGCTGTTAAATCAATATCTTGAGAAGAATGAAGCCCACCTGAGTTTCACATTCAGAGCACACAAACAGCTGTTGATATATAGCTGTATATAGGGAGTATATACAGATATGAATGTGAGACATAAAATGTTTTATAGTCTCTGCAATGACGCACTAATAATGTTAAAGGCGCTAAATTGACGTTGGAGTCCTTTAAAACAAATAAAAGTCGGTTCTGCTGACACATAACAGACAAAAATGTGTGAATTTAAAGCTTGAAATTGCTTTTTTAGACATTTAAAATGAGTTTTATTATATAAAAAAGTAATAAATAAAAAAATAAATGTATTATTTTCTTTTATAATTTAGCAATTTAATTTACCATGCAAATTTACCAAACAAAAACATAATGTGTCACAACAGGTAATATAAGCTTACATTATGATCATAGATGTTGAGTTGGTTATCTTCTGGCCGTTGAAAGCTAGAATGGGTCTCCTGTAAAGTAAATGGTGCTGTCAGCAGGCCTGTCTGTGAGGAGGAAAAGCATTACGGGTTTCCTCAACCTGTCAGACTGGCCCAGCTTTCCCCATCAGCCTGCTGAATTAGCACAAAAACAATGGTGGTCTTCTTTCCTCAGCCTGCCAAGCATTCAAAATGCCCAGCAGAAAACACACTGAACAATTATAGTTCAACCTGCAGCTGAGAGAGTATATATTAATGTCGCAATACAGCTGTGTAGACAGCTGTATATATATATGCAATACAAGCTTATAGACTGTTTATTTGGTTCTGTGGCTATTATTACTCATATCTGCGATTATTTAGTGTTTAGTTGTTTTTATATATATATATACATTTTTTTAAATGCTTTTACAATGTAATTTTCTTATGATCAAATTAATTTGATTACTTTGTAAATTGTACACGAGTCATTATTATTAAGATTTCATTATTACGGTTTGTTGTCCACATAATAATAATAGTAATAATAATATTTCCACATTAAACCTTAATAATTACTTCGAATCCCATAATATCCCATTATATTCATTTTAATATAATCAAGTCTCCATCTCGTCCGATGACACAATATTCCTACACTTTTCTCATGTCCAATCCAAACAGATAATTGTGGGTTTGGCTTTTAGCACTTGGCCTAATGTTTAACACTGAAGTGCTCTTAGAGTCAACAGTCAAGCTCATTCATTCAATTAAGCAGGAGTGAACTATTGCACCTATTCACTCTGCACCAGTGGTTAATGAACATTTCCAAATGGCCATGACCAGGTGTTTAAGAAGACTAATGTACTAGGCATTAAGCATGAGCAGTTGTTTCCCGCAGATTGGCCAGCACTCACCTCAGGGAAATGACACTACTCTGTTTTTTTGTCCCCTCCGTGTTTACCTTTCACATTCGGCAGCAAACAAACCATGTGATGGTCTGTACACCCAAGCGGAGCATTATTCCTAATTAAATCCCGGGGATGTGTGCCATTAGCAAGATTCATGCTCAGCTTCAGGAGAGTTCATTCCGGCTGTTGACTATCCATTGATTATTCATACACAATCTGATTGGAGCCCATTAATGGAAGATAAAGTGGGAGGCAGATTCTGTGAGAGCAGGCAGCAGAATGATGGTGGTCCTATTGAATGCTTAGAGAGATGGAATGGGCCTTAATATCAGTGTATTTACACCGCTGCATCACAAATGGAGGGTGTGTTTTTGTTTAGACAGTTTGCTAAGCACTCCTAATATAGCATACAAAAATAACATTTTTTTCCTAAATGAATAGGATATTTCTTGTGAAATAAAAAATATAACAATTTCATGTTATATGTTTAAATGTTTGTTAGTTACTCTCAGCAATCTAAAAGTGTCTAATTTAATTAGTAACTATAACCCAGCTACAGATAAAACATGTCAAAGCATTTGAAAAATATCACTTTAAATTTACACCAGTTAAAGCAGACTGCATTGCCAGTATAATGTAAAAATATGAAGTGATTTTTATATATATATTAATCTAAAATACAAATATTAAGTGTATTTACATTATATATTTTATATATCTGCATTATATGAATTTTTTTAATAATTTCAGTGTGATAATTTTTGTATGGTTGGTATGTCTTGGTATGGTTTTGCTTCTATTTTTTTTTTTATTTAATTACTAATATTTTCTATAATATTTCACCACCTTTTATGCTTTCTTGTTATTTAAACCCATAAAGGTCCAGAACCAGTGTGTCTCTATAATTTTGAACTAAAAATACAAATCTTGCAACATAATTTTATTTATACTAATGTAAAGATGATGTAAAGATTATTCTACTATTTTTACGATTTACGATATGATTATTCTATTTTTCACCAGCGTATTTGTCAATGGACTAACACAAAATAAAGGCCAATAAAAAACATAAAATTCAGTTTTGCTGTGCCAAATCTCTGTTTATTCAAAAAGGTTTCCCATAATTTATAAACCCAATACAATGCTAATGTGTTTACGACATTTATGTGAATTTACTAATTATTTTCACCAATCTACTGGTCAATGGTCCAACAATGTTAAAAAAGCACTAGAATGAAAATCAAAATTCAGTTTCACTGTGCCAAACTAAGCTCTCTCTATCCAAACTTGTTTCCCATAATTCCATAAACAAAATACAATGCTCATGTGTTATACATGTGAATTTACTGCTTAATGTCTAATGTGTTTGTTTATTTTGTACTATAAACTGTGAGGATGGAACAGCAGGAACAGTTTGACAAGGGCTCCTCCAAATGGTAAATAAATGATACTACAATTACATGTAAGAAAAGTGAATTCCTGCACTGCTACATATAATGAACGTAAATTTGTTATATATAGTTACTACAGTAAGTCAAATTTCTCTCAAAATGGCCAAATATAACACTGGACACGTTCAAATTAAGGATTAATTAAGTTTTTTTTTTTTTTTTTTCAACAAGGAAGTAAACCAATTTAATAATGCAAAAAGAAAGAGTACAGCAAAACATTTAAATTTCATTATATACATATATGTTTTTCCTTGATTATATATATATATATATATATATATATATATAATATATGTGTAATATATGTGTATGTATATATATATATATATATATATATATATATATATATATATCCAATACACGCAAACAGACAAAATCACTGCTCCAGCAATAGATAGCAAAACTAACTCTCGACCCTAAATAATCAGACCTCAGCCCCCGTTTACCAGGACATTCAGCTCTAATGAGATGAAACAGTGAGCCATGCTTGTTTGGACAGCAGTTTAGGTGGGATGGCCTGCATACATTCATCAGAGCAGAGGGTGCTTTATTGGGAATTCATTAATCACAACAGACCTAATTATAAATTGATCGCATGCTCATACAAGATGAAGAGGCCTGTCTTGCATTTCTGATCAGCAGGGGAGGGCCAGCAGGGCCTAAGGATAGTAACTGACAGAGAGACTCGGAGATCTGCTTTGATCCGCTAACACAGAGCTGGATGAGAAACCTCCCCTCAGCACACCTGCCACATGCAGTCATTACAGAACAAACATCAGGAGTCCGGCCCTCGCTGCAGCGTGTACTTGCACACACAGACTCGTTTGACAAATCTTACTAGAATCAATGACTTTTCTAGGTCCTTTATTTGCTGATGCAAACTTCCCATTCACAACCTTAAAATGCAGTTCCCCTTTCAAGATGGTCTCTCGACGTCGCGTACAGCATTGGGGAAACACCTTTCTCCTATTGAAGCCTGATTCGCTTTGCATTGCATTGCAATGGTCAATGGCGCTCAAGCGTGCAAAAATAATGGGGCTCTTGGCATCAGCCAAGCTACTAAGGTCCAAACAGAATTGATGGTTCAGTAAGACAAACTTGAGATCAACTAATGCTTTAGATAGAGATCTGGTCCTTGTGACCTAAAAGGGCACATTTTTTATTGGGCTGGAATTAACAGTCAAACTGCAACGGATACTTTTTCAGTTGGCTGCTGGGTTAACATATCAGTCAGCTGTATTTGTGTTTTCCTGTGATCAAAGGCTACTCAGAGTAGGCAGTAAAATTGGCTTGAGCGAGAAAACTGTGGTTTGTGGTTTTAAGAGCAGCCAGTTTAGTCCCATCCTCACGAGGTCACCCAGAGGCCTGACTGCAGCTGAGTGGACGTCTGAAATCAGAGCGGGTGTCCCTGTTTCACTGAGGGATTTTTCCCCCCATCTTCCACAAAAGAGGAAAAAATGAAGCACAGATCAGTTTTGGAAATACACTTGACCTCAGGCAATGGTTGTGAACAATTATCCTGAGCAGTGGAGCTTGTTATTTTTTAGCTCTATTCTGGGATCAATTGGAAGAACTGGTGAAATTGCATCTGCTAAAGACTGGTGGTTAGTCTGAAAATACAACTGTAAACAAGCACACAGGAGATGAGAATAAGTAGCTGTTTCTTTATTTGCATCAGGTTGTTTATCTAACTGGAACCTCATGAAGATCTTACGCATGTAATCCACATTATGACTGCTGTCAAACAGTGGTATTATTTAACTTTACCCAGAAATAATCTTGATAACTGTATAATGGTAAATAATTTGGGGTTTTCCAGCATCATGACCATCTCATCACTCGCTACTCTCCTTAGACATGTTTAGCCCTGTAACACCCTTCAGAAAAGGCAAATAGTAGAAACTATTACACCCAGGTAGTCATGAATTTCAATTTTTTTTTTTTTTTTCTGCAGGCAACATAACCTGCAACATTTGTTTATGTTGTAATATTAAAGTGATTAAAGTTTGACAATTCCAAAATGACAATTCTGTCATAATTTACCCACATGCCATTCCAAATCTGTATTACTTTATTCCATGGAACTCACAATGTAAGGAGATATTAAGCAGAATGTCTGAACTGCTATCTTATAATAAAAATGGATGTGGACAGCCCCTGGGCTGTCAAAGGACAAATTTTTGGGTTAAGCTTTTCATTAATGAATCATTAAAACCAAAAAGTGAGTGAAACGGCAAACCTTAAATTAAGACTTTGCTTTAATTTATTGAGACAAACAAATATGTACACGATATACCCCTTATTGGTGAACAGTGAGGATTTTTGACTAATTTAAGACAATACAGACAAGTTCTAACCCTTTTATCAGTACCTATGGACGAAGGTAAGTTGTTGGTTTATGACACATAGGACATTAAAACAAATCAACCTATCTCTGACAGGCAGAAGAAACAGTGTAAAGCAGATTTTGGCTCTATCTAGCTCATGCATATAACAATGATGTTCATGTATATTCTCCTTGATAAAGGCTTTTCTAAGCTGTTTGGTATTTGTTTGATGGTCTTAAGTCCTATTCGGACAGGATTAGTTTTACAAGGGTAGATGGAGTAATGTAATTACTAAATATTTTAGATGAGGGGGATTGTGATGATTCTGTAGTCTTCACTGTTTGTCTTCTCCAAGCCTCAGAGCTCTTAGCTCATGGCTAAGAGATATGAGGGTTCTGCTGCCTCCACGAACTAGATTGGGACTATGGATAGGCTTCTTGGATGAGGCCTCAGAGCTCTTTGCCCTAGATGTGATGGTCGTGGCTGAGAGGCATGAGGGTTCTGCTGCCTCCACAAACGGCGCTGGAACCATGGATAGGTTTTTTGGTGAAGCCTCTGAGCTCTTTGCCCTAGATGTGATGGTCTTCGCTGAGAGTCATGAGGGTTCTGCTGCCTCCACAAACTGCGCTGGAACCATGGATAAGCTCTTGGGTGAAGCCTCAGAGCTCTTTTCCTTAGATGTGATTGTTGTAGTTGAGGGGCATGTGGGTTCCAATGAGCTCTCTGCTTGTGGTGTGCATTTTACAGTTGATGGGGCAGCTTACGTTCATCAAAATTGTCCTGTTAAAAAAAAAAAAAAAAAAAAAAAAAGACATGATCATGTAACAATTGTACCATTTCAACATGAGGGATCTATGAATTAAAAAGGTATGACACTGGTCACATATTAAAGCATATATTTAAATATAAGACAATTATTACAAAGTATCTAGAATACCTATAGTAGTTTAGTTCCAGTGTTTCTTTTTTTTTTTTTTTTTTTTTTTTTTTTTAAATAAATGTGAAAAGATAACAAATGAAACATAAGAGGGACAAACCAATTATTTTCTGCTGCATGGATATTTCCTTATCAGATTAGGCTGGGAGCTTGGACAAGGTCTTAATTGCTGCCTACAGGGAACCCTCTGGTTCCTCTTTTTTCTCCTCCTTTGAGGCTTCTGCTGTACCTTCTCATCCTTTTCCGTGCATTGTTTTTTTGTGTGAAGGACACACAAATACACTGTCCTGCTTAAGGAGGAGACATCATCATGTAAGCTGGGCAGGTTTAATGAATGCTTATTAAAGATTATCTAAACCCATAATGTGTCTATCATGCCAAGTCTGAAAATTTAAGAGTATCAGACCTGTCACAGATTAAAGTATGTACTGACATAATAAGAAAGATTTACAATAGCAGTTCCAGAAAACAGTAATACAAACATTAAGACCTTCGTCGCATTGCCACTTCCTCTTCCGGGCTGGGAGCTTGGACCGGCTATAGGCTGAGGGCTCCTCAAAGCTCTCTGGTCTGATGAGCTTTGTCCATGTGGTAAAGAGGCAGGCACTGGTGCTCCCTCTGGAACAGAGGAAACCTTGTACACTCCACCAGGAAAAGAGATGGACACATGCGACTGGAATGGGGTAGGGGCTCTCTGGCTCTGATCTGATGAGCTTTGTCCATGTGGTAAAGAGGCAGGCACTGGTGCTCCCTGTAGGAAAAAGGCAGCCTGTCACTTCTACCATTTTAACATAAGGGCTCTATGAATTGAAAAACCGGACTGAGATTGAAATGTGATAAAAAGTTTTTCCAGAAAAGGTTCCAGAAAACAAGGATGTTTAGTTGAAGACAATGCTGTATAACGGTAAATAATTTGGGTTTTTCCAGCATCATGACCATCTCATCACTCAAAAGTAAGAGATAGGAGGAAGTACAAACCGTTGCTCTTTTGCTCCATGGGCACTTCCTTTTCAGACTGGGCTGGGAGCTTAGAAAGGTTGTATGCTGAAGGCTGCCAAAAGCTCTCAGGCTCTGGTCTGATGAGCTTTGTCCATGTGGTAAAGATGCTGGCAATAGTGCTCCCTCTGGAACAGAGGAAAACTTGTCTACTCTACCCAGGAAAGAGATAGGCAAATGCAGCTGGGATGGGGATGAGGCTTCTCCCTTGGAAAAAGGAGTGGGCACTTCCACTCTCTGTGGGAAGGAGACATCCATGGGCACTTCTTGTGTTAAAGAAGAGTGCATGGCCATTTCGTGTGTGAAAGAGGTGGGCACAGACACTTGCTGTGCAAAAAAGGCAGGCTCAGCCACTCCCCCAGGCAGAGGGGCAGGTATAGCCGATTCCTCTGGAAAAGGGGAGGCCACTATCACTCCTTTTGGGAAAGAGGAGTGAACAGGTAATACTTGTGGTAAAGAGACTGAAACGAGTGCTCCCACTGGGTAGGTCAGTTTTAGTTTGTTGGGTTTTTCTGTCTGAATGTTTTGACTTTATTTTCTTTTTGTTTATTTTATTTTGTTGTGTTGTAAGAAATTTATGATTTTGTAAAGTTGTTTTGTTTCTTGGGTTCAAATAAAGTCCCATTTTTCAGTGGAAAACTTGTGTTCCTTGTTTCTGACTTCGGTCCTCACAGGAACACTTGGGCATGAATGCTCCTATTGGGGATAACTCATGCACAGGTGCTCCCTGTGGGGAACTCTCAAGCACCACTGCTCCCTGTGTGCTCCTAGTGGGCACAGATGCTCTCTGTGGGGAACATTTGAGCATGGGGGCTCCCTGTGGGGAATACTTTGGTATGGGTGATTCCTCTGGGGAACAATTGGGCACCGGTTCTTTCTCTGAAAAACTCTCAGGCACAAGTGCTCCCTGTGGGGTCTCATCAGGCAAGTATACTCCCTGCTGGGATCCTGTAAAAACTGGTGTTCTTTGAGAGGTACACTGAGGAATGGGTGCTTCCTCTGAAGAACACTAAAGCATGGGTTCTCCCTCTGAAGAACACTGCCTGGGTGCTTTTTTGCGGGAACAATAAGGCACAGGTGATCTCTGTAGGGACTTGACAGACTTGGGTGCCCTCTGTCTCAAAGAAATAGACATGAAGGCTGTGATAACTTTTTCTGGACTTGAAGGTTCCTTGTGGAAGAGGCAGGTACAGAAATTCCCACACTGAACAATCTGGGCAATGGGAGCTCCCTGCGGGGAACTCTCAGGCACAGGTGCTCCCTGTGAGGAACACTTGGGCACGAGTGCTTCCAGCAGGGAACACTCAGGTATGACTCCCTGTAGGATCTCAGTTGGCAAGGATACTCCTTTTGGTGTCCCGGCAAGTAGTGCACCCTGTGGGGTCTTAGCAGGCACATATACACCTTGCAGGGATCCGGGTGCCTTTTGAGAGGATTACTCAGGCACAGGTGCTCCCTGTGAAGAACACTTGGGCACAGATGCTTCTAGCAGGGAACACTCAGGTATGGGTGCTCCCTGAGAGGAACACTCAGACACATGTGCTCCCTGTGGGATCTCAGTAGGCATGGATAATCTTTGTGGGGTCCCGGCAAGTAGTGCGCCCTGTGGGGTCTTAGCAGAAACATATACACCTTGCAGGGATCCGGGTGTCTTTTGAGAGGAACACTCAGGAACAGGTGCTCCCTTTGAGGAACACTTGGGCACGGGTGCTTCCAGCAGGGAACACTCAGGTATGGGTGCTCCCTGAGAGGAACACTCAGACACATGTGCTCCCTGTGAGATCTCAGTAGGCATGGATAATCTTTGTGGGGTCCTGGCAAGTAGTGCACCCTGTGGGGTCTTAGCAGAAACATATACACCTTGCAAGGATCCGGGTATCTTTTGAGAGGAACACTCAGGCACAGGTGCTCCCTGTGAGGAACACTTGGGCACAGGTGCTTCCAGCAGGGAACACTCAGGTATGGGTGTTCCCTGAGAGGAACACTCAGACACAGGTGCTCCCTGTGGGATCTTAGTAGGCATGGATACTGCCTGTAGGGTCCTGGCGAGGGTCCCAACAGGCACTGGTACTTCTTTTGGGTAATAGATAGTTTCCCATGGGTAATAGGTGGGCACAAAGTCTCCTTGCAGGGTCCCGAAGGTCATGGGTGCTTCTAGAGGGAAACAGATGCCCTCCTGTGTAATAGGTGGGCCCAGCAGGAATGCGGGACCCTGGTGGGAGGATGGTACACTGTGGGTAATAGGTGGGCATGAATAATCCCTGTGGGGTCACAGTGGGCTTTGGTGCTTCTTGTGGGAAGCATATGGCCTCATCTAGGTAATAAGTGGGCCCAGCGTACAGTGGTTCAACCTTAATATTATAAAGCGACAAGAATACTTTTTGTGCGCCAAAAAAACAAAATAATGACTTTTCAACAATATCTAGTGATGGCCGATTTCAAAACACTGCTTCAAATTTTTTGTTTCGAATCAGTGATTCGGAGCGCCAAAGTCACGTGATTTCAGCAGTTTGGCAGTCTGACATGCAATCCGAACTGCTGATTCGAAACAAAAGATTCGAAGCAGTGTTTTGAAATCGGCCATCACTAGATATTGTTGAAAAGTCTTCTTTTTTTTTTTTTTTTTGCTGCACAAAAAGTATTCTCGTCGCTTCATAATATTAAGGTTGAACCACTGTACTCACATGAACTGTTTTAAATATGTTTTTAGTACCTTTCTGGACACTAAAAGTGTAAATTAACTTGCTGGCAATAGAGGCCTCACTGAGCCATCAGATTTCATCAAAAATATCTTAATTTGTGTTCCAAAGATGAATGAAGGTCTTATGGCTATATGACGACATGAGGGTGAGTAATAAATTACATAATTTTCATTTTTGGGTAAACTAACCTTTTAACAATAGTTTCATTAACAACATGTAGGCTATTTTGAAGTTAAGAAAACCACTTAAACATTGGTTAGAATAACATTTGATTTAATAATTAATGTAATTCTTATGCAAAGCCTTTTTTGAATTTTGCACTGTCCTGTATTTTTAACAACCATTGTTTCGAGATCTCCACCTGAAGCTGGTGTTAGTCAATAAAAGAAGAGACATTGTTTAATCAGGAAAATATTTACTTATTTATAGAATATTTAAATAAATAAATAAATAACACTGACCGCATACAGTTTAAGACACAAAGATTTATTTCCAGGTGTTTATAACAAGATGCAAGATGATGAATGGTAAGCTTTGAATTTTAATACAGTGTGGGGCAATATAGTAACTTGTATGCTTGTATTGTAATATTTGTTGTATATTCGAATCAACTTCTGCTAATAATCCCAGACATGTGCATTTACATACATTAAGAAATATTTTGTGTTAGGTCAGTGTCATCAGTGACCAAAAAACACCCATCTTAATGATCATTTATCCTGCCTGAAAAGACCATAAACATTACAAATAACATCCGCAGTAACAATTATTTACATAGGCCTACATATCCTAGAAACTATAATGTGAGACTGATGTCGGTACCTCTGTCGGTAGGGAATAGATGTGCTGTTTTATAAATGTTAGTGTACAGGAACACTGTGACTTTTTAACTGTGAGTGGTGGTATAGAATAAATAAATTTGAATAAAACTGAAAATACTATACAAAAACAGCAAGTAAATGTAAGCATACAATTAATACATGATTGTTCATACTCTGTGTAATGGAATTATCTTTGTTTAACATTTATTTTATAGTCAGTTTATGTCAAAGTTTATAAACTATTTTTCACATCTACTCTCAATATCATGTAGGCTACGCATTTATTCAGTGACTGTCTTGGCCCCGCCCTCCATGTCTGGGAGTGCAGGATTCAATCAGGTCCGCTGGTATGCAAATTCAGGAGACCCCCTCAAACAATTTCTATTGGCTTATGCATACATACTCTTAACAAGCCCTGCAATGATAGGGCGGGCTTAGCTGAATTATCATTATTAATGTATATCCCATGTACTTTTTCTGCTTATGTTAAGTTACACTGAATTGTTATGTCTCCGCTTTATTCGAGCACCCTTCGCGATAATACGGCATGACTGTACACGTTCCCCAATGCATCAGCATCAGCTGTACACAACATCAAGAGACCATCTTGAAAAGGAACGTCTCCGGTTACTGAACGTAACCTCGGTTCCCTGAGAAGTTTTCTCTGCTCAGGTCTAAAAGCCCAAGGTATTCTTCATTTTTTTTATGCGTACGCAGTTGAACGCAGTCTTGCAAAGTATACTTCTTTTGACCTCTACGCGTTCGACGCATGCGTAGTTTTGAGCAACCTCTCGCCACGAGTTACAACCCATGTAAATATCTTTGTATTCTTTCATGCTAAAGTTGTACAAATAAGGGTACTTTCTAACCTCTTTACACAATCTCTTGTCTATGTAGGCCTTCATTGTCACTGTAGCTTGCATGCGCTCCGGTCTGTTCTGTTTATGCAGATTTTTTTTGTTTCCCCAATGTGTCAGCATCAGCTGTATGCACTACGCAACGTCTGGTTACATTCAGTAACTGGAGACGTTTCCATTTATGTGCATTTGACGATTTACGCTCTTCTCCAGCATGAGCACTGAGTAGTGATAAGGAGGACAGCAGTAGAGAATGTTCCTTTTTTAATTCTGTTTCCTTAGATCAACAACTTCCTGTTTTTTTCTAAAATTTTGCTGTTTAGCCTCTAATAACACGATAAGGTTTGAAAACAGTGTTCAATGCGGTGAAATAGAATTTCCCTATGTAGCAGTGCACTATAGCTTACTAATAATCATAGTAATTCAATAAATATATGGTAACACTTTACAATAAGGTCTAATTTGTTAACCTTAGTAAATGCATTAGCTAACATGAACTAACAATGAGAAATAGGCTTTTCTTATGGGGGTTATACGTAACAAATTTCCATATAAAACAGGCTGCATTGTTTCCGATTCAGGTGTTTTGTATGTGCTTCTTCAAATATAGAGCTGTTTTACTCAAAATGCCTTCAAAGGAACTATCAAACATGAGCAAAACCAATGTTCATCACATATGCAGATTGATAAAGGTTTTTTTTTTCCCTTCCTCTTCTCACCAAATTTCAGATATTAAAACTGAATAAAACAGGTAAATATTGTCTATAGGTTAGCTGAAGTCCATAGATAATTATCGTCAGTTCATACTGCTGTTAAAGGGATAGTTCACCCAAAAATGAAAATTCTGTCATCATTTACAGGTTGTTCCAAACCTGTATGGATTTCTTTCTTCTGCTGAACACAAAAGAAGATATTTTGAAAAATATGGGTAACCAAACAGTTGATGGGCCCCACTGACTTTTTTTTCTCCATACTATGGATGCCAATGGGGCCTATCAACTGTTTGGTTTAAGCACATCCCCCTTATAGGCCTACCTGTGAACCAGAAGTAATGCAAACCTGGCATTTTTGGCATTCTCAGCTCACTCCAGCGATGAAAAGCTGAGGCGCCAAGCAAAACAAAACAAAACAAAAAAACACATGAAAACAGATTGTAAGTTCACCTTATAAAGGTGCGTTAACGCAATGTCGTAATTACAAGATTCCAACTTCTAAAAAGCGTTCACGTCCTGATAGAACTCGTAATTACACTCATAATAATTACTTGTAATGGAAATTTTCTGAGAGCTCTTGAACCATGTGAACAATGTACTTTTTATCTCGCAATTCTGACTTTTTTTCTCACAAAATTGCGAGTTATAAAGTCAGAATTGCATGATATAAACTCGCAATTGCGCCTTCTAAAGTCAGAATTGTGTGATATTAACTCGCAATTGCATCGCAATTGAGAAAAAAGTCAGAATTGAGAGTTTATATCTCACAATTTTGACTTTATAACAAGCAATTGTGAGTTTATATCTCGCAATTCTGAGAAAAAAAGTCAGAATTGTGAGATATAAACTCGCAGTTGTGCAAAGAAGATTGAGGACCTGTATTGCACGATCATGCACTCCAGAAAGCACCTCAAACGCCTTCAGATGGGCTAAACAAAGAATCAATTTTTATTTTACAGTATAACGAGATCACAGATACAGGACTACAGAGACTACACTTATTTTCAGTATATCATTTCATAAACAATTGTTCTGTCCAGTATTAAAAAAGTCCATGTAAAATGTAGCAACAATTAATTCAAAATACTGATAAAATGCATTTGCTTATAAACACAATGTTTTAAAAAAGGCAATTATTAGTTTAAAACGTTTATTTTTCCTAGGAATAATTTGTAATTCATATATTTTGCAATGGCGATAGGATGAGATAAGAGAAAGCAAAAGCAAATACAACTGTAAAGTCTTTGATCAGCAGACCAACAGTAGGTCTGAACTACATTCCCATTTATGCAACAGTCATTTCAAGCAGTAAACATGGGACACAAATGATTCCATTTGAGTGGTTTGTGCACACATCTCACAGCACACAAATGAGACTCCGCCCCTCTTCAATCTCATCCTGCACCTTGTCGCTGGAGGTGGCGATCTCAGCCTGGGCTGAAAACATGGCACAGATGAAAGTGAGCACAGTGCCTCCTATGGCTGTGTAGAAGGCCCAGCCCAGAGAACACAAGCCCACTTTGTATGGCGAAGCATCCTGACCACAGTAGTCAACCACCTTCTTAGAGCCCCAGCCTGCAGGATAGAGCATCAGACCTAGAATGAGGAATAGACCTGCAAAGAGGATAACGGGAATGCTGTAATTACAAGGAAAATCACTTCCAACAAACAAATAGAAACACATAAAAGAATGTCTAACAATGGCATGGCAACCTACACTTTTATATTTTCCAAAGAAAATAGGAGCGATGTTCTCACCACTACAATACTAGGATGTTGTGGGTGGTTGGTAGGGCATGTGCTATACAGTTGCTAAGGTGTTCAGGGTGGTTGCTAGGTGGACAGTGTTGGACAAGTTAATAAACATAAATGAACAATTAATAATAAAATAACTTGCTGATACTAATCAGAAACACATTTTGAAGAAGGATAGATTTAATCATTCATTTCAACAGTCCGTTCACATCAAGAATGATTACTATCGTATAATGAAAACTATAACGATTTTCTAAGTGCATGATGCAGTTACGTCGTCTGCCACCTTAAATACTCGAGCTGGATTCTGACTGGCTATCAATGTATATTGTCAATGTTATATATATATATATATATATATATATAGATAGTGACGTGCAGTGGTGTGGCAAAGTCCTCTTTTTTTTTTTTTTTTTTTTTAAATCAAATGTAAATTCATGTCCCAGTTACACTTAATGTTGTCACATTTTCTGGCTAAAGATTACTTTACATTACATAAAAAAATATATATAAAAATAAATAAAATAAAATAAAAAATTCTATTTTGTATTTTTACATGAACAATATAATTGTAGTTCTATCTATTAAAACCAAGTATAAATCAAATCAAGTTAGTGTTTTACATAGATGCAAACTCATCACCTTTCGATGAAAATTCACCTTTTTTAGATCAAAATAGGTCACCTTGTTTTGCTGATATTTTTGTTAAAACAATGGGCAAGTTCCTTGTGTAAGTATGATTTCTAAGTCATACTAAGTCATATGATTTCTAAGTCATACAAGCATTGTGTAATTCATACTTACACAATGCTTATACTTACACATACTTACAATGGGCATTTCCTCGGCTGCTGATTTTTGTTCATTCAGCTGTAACAAAATGTTTTGCAAAAAGACAGTATAATTATGTTTGTTATCTAAATGTTTGACTTTAAGAAGACTTTTGCTCAAGCTAAAACCAAGTGTGTTAATTGATTATAGCTAAAAATATAACTTCTAATGAATCCAAGAAAGTTTACTAGGCCTATATCTTAAAGCTGAAAGGAACAAGAGCTAAATTGTAAAACTGACTAAAATTAGCTAAATTGACAAATTTTCTCAGCTATATGCAGTTCAAAGTAAGATAAATCGAGTTTTTATATGTCTCACTTAATTCTGTTCAATATTACTGTTGTGCAATTCAAAGTAAAATGCAATGTTGGGGCATGGGGGGGGGGGCTTTGCTTAGGGTCCCCAAAATGGTAAACCTGCCCCTGGACATAAAGCGGTGATATTTAAGTGGCTGAGCTGTTTACTTACTTTTTTAATTAGCATTCCCATTAATGTCATCATTTTGTTTATTCAGACTGATTTGCAAATGCAGAACACACGCAAAAACAAGAGGCGGGATTTATCAAGTGAACCAATCATAACCAGTCATATCCAATCATAGCGAGATGGAGGCATTGCCTCCTCTCACGTGACTTTCCCCCATTCATTCTCAATTACCCCACACTAAACCCAGCGCACGCTTTAGGGGGTCTGTTAAAACTCAATGGGCCCAAGGGAGGCAAGAGAGACGCGGACTCCCGCTGTAACTGTACCTGCGGGTGTCGCTGTTGGACAGTGTTAATTTACAAAAACGAGTGATTTATACACTTTTACTGTCACATTTTGTAATATTTGCCTTCTCTCTTCAGAGGAAATGCCCGATATATATAGATACACTCTGCATGCGTTTCACGTGAGAGTAGCTGTCCAATCAACTGTTAGTATGTAAATGTGTTGCTGACATCACAGTTCCTCATGTTTTGGTGTGCTGCAGTTCAGCATGGCAAGTGAATAAGACAAGCCGCTGAGAGCCGCTGCCTGCATCATAAATCTCCTGTCTGGGAACATTCTGGCTTCCCAATACGTTACAACAGCGATGGTCAAAAAATGTGGACAAAACAGTCACTCTTTGTAAACTTTTTGTTTGACGTGAGTGCCGTATGCTCCAATATGACCAGTCATTTACGCGTCATCACCTGGGTGTTGATAGCGCATGTGCACAGGTGAGACCAAAACAGCCCACATTGCCTTCTGTGTTTAAACAGTGCTAATGCTGACGGGTAAAAAACAATAATGAAAGCACTGGACAGTGCTCGACAATAAATGACTGCCCGATGGAACAGGTCAGCGTGAAAGACACTCATGACATTTGACGGAGCTGTCACTGTCCCGATCGGTCCAGTGCTGCATCGTCACAAAAGTTTGCGTGAGTTTAAGCCCTGCCAAACACTGAAGCGCAAGGAGAAGTGAAAGAAAACTGCTGCTGTCTGTGATTTTAATGTTTTTCAAACAAAAAAAAAAAAAAAAAAAAAAAAATCACTCACTGCTATTGACTGAATAACATTTGTAACTTTAATAAGGATTAATCTTTAATTTATACAGTGAAGATTATATGCAGTGTTGTTTTACATTTGAACACTTTATTCAATTTCTGTAGGTCTACCTGAAAAGTACTGTTAGACCTACGTGAAAAACCTGAAAAGCATTGTATATTTTATTTGTATCTTTGCTCTATTGAATTTATTTGTGCTATTCATTTTAGTTTTTGATTATTTGTTCTTATTTTCTTTATTTTAAGAAGTCAGTAGTCCTTTTTCCCTAAACATAGTAGATACAGTATCTCACAAAAGTAAGTACACCCCTCACATTTCAGCAACCATTTTAGTATATCTTCTCAAGGGACAATACTATAGAAATGAAACTTGGATATATTTTAGTCAATGTGCAGCTTGTATAGCAGTATAGATTTACTGTCCTCTGAAAATAACTCAACATACAGCCATTATTGTCAAAATAGCTGGCAACAAAAGTGAGTACACCCTAAGTGATAACAGTTGTATGTCGTTTAACCATACAAAGCCACATGTCCTATTTATCATGTTCATGTATTTGTCTGCTTGACAGGATCATACAAATGTGTGTATCTTGTATTAGAGCAGTTAAAATTTGGTGCTTTGAGTACAATTCTCTCATACTGATCACCGGATGTTCAACATGGCACCTCATGGCAAAGAACTCTCTGAGGATTTGAGAATTAGAATTGTTGCTCTCCACAAAGATGGCCTAGGCTATAAGAAGATCGGTAACACCCTGAAACTGAGTTACAGTACAGTGGCCAGGGTCATAGAGAGAGGTTTTCCAAGACAGGTTTCACTCGGAACAGGCCAAAGAAGTTGAATCAAAGAAGTTGAGACCTTGAAGCTGGCTTCAAAAAAACAGACGCACGAGTGCTGCCAGCATTGCTTTAGAGGTTGCAGAAGCGGAAGGTCAGCTTGTCAGTGCTCAGACCACACACCGCACACTGCAACAAGTCGATTTGCATGACCGTCGTCCCAGAAGGAAGCCTCTTCTGAAGCTGGCTCACAAGAATGCCCGCAAACAGTTTGCTGAAGACAACCTGTCCAAGATCATGAATTACTGGAACCATGTCCTGTGGTCTGATGAGACTAAGATAAACTTGTTTGGCTCAGATGGTGTCCAGCATGTGTGGTGAAGCCCTGGTGAGGAGTACCAAGAAAACTGTGTCTTGCCTACAGTCAAGCATGGTGGTGGCAGCATCATGGTCTGGGGCTGCATGAGTGCTGCTGGTACTGGGGAACTGCGCTTCATTGAGGGAAACATGGATTCCAACATGTACTGTGACATTCTGAAGCAGAACATGATGCCCTTCCTTCAGAAACTGGGCCGAACGGCATGATAATGACCCCAAAAACACCGCCAAGATGACAACTGCCTTGCTGAGGAAGCTGAAGGTGATAGAGTGGCCAAGTATGTCTCCAGACCTGAACCCTATTGAGCACCTGTGGGGCATCCTCAAGCGGAAGGTGGAGAACCGTCATGTGTCTAACATCCAGCAGCTCCGTGATGTCATTATGGAGGGAGTGGAAGAGGATCCCAGCAACAACCTGTGCAGCTCTGGTGAATTCCATGCCCAGGAGGATTAAAGCAGTGCTAAATAACAATGGTGCTCACACAAAATATTGACACTTTGGACACAGTTTTTACATGTTCACTTAAGGTGTACTCACTTTTGTTGCCAGTTATTTAGACGATAATGGCTGTATGTTGAGTTATTTTTAGAGGACAGTAAATCTGTACTGCTATACAAGCTGCACATTGTCTACTCTAAAGTATATCCAATTTTCATCTCTATAGTATTGTCCCTTGAGAACATATAATAAAATGGTTGCTGAAATGTGAAGGGTTTACTCACTTTTGTGAGATACTGTACCAAACCGTACCAAAACCGTGACCCTAAAACCGTGATACATCCTGAACCGTGAGTAATTTGAACCGTTACAACCACTTTACCAATTCATATATTATAGTTGAAAAATGAATGCTACCCACATTTTTCTCTTTAAAGATGCTCTTTCCTCAGTGACATGCTCATACAAAACTAGAAGCTGATATTTATCCTTGTTTTCCTGACAACAACCCTGTAGCCCTTTTGAACTGTGTGATATCATCAGAAAAAAATATCTTTACAACATGAAAGTTTCCCCTGTAATAACTAAGGCTGAGCCATGAGTCACGATTTCAATTCAATGTCATTTTGTGCCTCTAATAAGCTATGTGATTTGATTATGCTTTAAATAGATATTTGCCTTAAAATCTGGGATTTAATTGTTGTGAGTACTGTTTAAAAGGCAAGGCAAGAACTCTTGCTGATCTAATCTTCATACCAAACAGAGCCGGTCACTGTGATTCCTCTATTTTATTCCGTGTTCTCACTCTAAATAGGCAAGTGAGATCCTGCCTCTGAAGTCATGCTGAAGTCATGCTCTCACTATTCACATATTCCTCAATCACAGTGTCGTAAATCTTTCAATTAAATTATACAAGAGCTACGTAATTCGCCTGTGCCTGTTGTTGGTCTTGGTCTTCTATAAAATGAACCACAATATTTTTATTGTACCGCAATACTTTATTGTTCTAGTGTTTCCAGACATGACTGTAAGTGAGGTGCATTATCATGACTGATCTGTTAGTCCCTGGTATTTTGACTCAGAATGCCCTGCCACAGTCAACATTACAGCTCCGTTCCTTTGAGATGGTTTGAGAAGTGGTAACAAAGGAGTTTGGTTCCCTGGGGCAGGATTCACAAAGCATTCAAGCCAGCATGAAATAAAAATTCATCCTATCTTTTTTTCTAAATTCATGTTGTGAACAATTCATCCATGCATGTTTCATTTTTACATTTTTTTTTTTTTGACCTCATATTGTTTAATTAGAATGTCATCAGACTTCCCTCTAGTGACAAATGCCAGACTTCAATTAGTCAGCTTAAACTCACCTTCCACAAATGACTGTAAGAGAGCATTCACTTTAGCTTGCAAATCCCACATCTAAAAATCTAATAAACAACCAATGGATAGAATCAAGTCCCCACCCTATGTTTTCTTTTTTGATAATCCATTATTATTATTGTTGTTGTTGTTGTTGTTATGTAGGTTTTTTTTTCTTAGATGTCAAATTACAAGGTAACCAAATGGTTACCAGCGAATAAATTCTGGTTAATGTCATTAAAGTTTTGAAATTTAACAGTTGATTTTGTTGTAAGAGAAGGCAGATTCATATATAGGCTAGCATACAGTCAGATGCCTGTCATCTTATTCTTTTTTAAAAATAAGTTCTTAAGAAGTTGAGAAAATTGGGAAGTGAGGCAGTGAGTTTAGTTTACGCAATCACTCAGACATGAGTGTGGGACATCAGGGAGTGTTGAAGCTGACTTCTGCTGATGAAACTGCAAACTATTCTTCAATAAAATTTTCTTACTCCTGGTCTTCATTTATTATATCTGGTCACTGGGTCTTTAACTGTAAATTTCCCTACAGTTAATGGTGGAGAATGCACTGGCAATCATTTTTCGGTAACATCCCTGGCAAATCAACAAACAAGGCAGGCAGATTTTTTTTATTTTCTGTTGGTTAGGGCTGTCTGGGTGAAGGAGGTTGAGAGAAACAGAGTGATAGGCACACATAGACGTGGGTGTGAGGCACCAGCCTGGAGTAAGCAGGTCTGCTGGGAGCCGTTATATGCCAGTGTCAGTGGTGCCCATGCTGGTAGCGCAATAAGTTCGCACTCTCGGTAAAGATGTGAGGACGGTGCATAATATTACCTACCCCTGTACAGTTTAAAACATAAAAATCTGACGTAGTGCGATTTTGCCCGACAAATTGTGGCGGTGTTTTAAATTTGATAAAGATCATTAAAACCCAAAGTAATGTGGTTAAATAAGCTGTTTTAAGAATATAACATAAAAACCCAACGAATGGTTAAAAAGGGGTGAGGTGCGTGTCGCGCTTAAGGTCAACCACCTCTGAGAGTGAATAGACACTGGTAAGTTCTAGTGTAAAATCGTCTTTAGTTAAATAAGACAAAATAGAAATAGATACAGGGTTGTTGGTCAGGGATGCACCAGGAACAACCCCGAAAATAAAATTGTGACCCTGATTGGATTGGACCAGTTTATGGACATTCTGGAGTATACTTTGCAGTTTCATCACGCAGAAGCCAAGCTGCCATTACAGGCAGACAACTGGTGATAACTCCACCCCATTAAGGGGTCAGAGGACTCCACTTTTATTTAATCAGTTTTATTCTCTGCTTTTATTGTTATTTTATGACTATTTTAATTCCTTTTCTATGTAAAGCACTTTGAATTACCATTGTGTATGAAATGTGCTATATAAATGAACTTGCCTTGCCAAGAAAAAAGAAATTGTATTTAGCTGGGAAACTTCTTATGAACTTATGCAGTTATCCTTTAATTTTGTTTCTTAAGAAGACTTCCATGAATCCAGTCCTTGGTGCACCACCATCAGGAAAGTAAGAGAAAGATACACTTACGTTTAAAGGTTTGAGATTTCCAAACATTGTACCTCTGTATGCTGGAGATCAAGTTTTGTTTTAAATCAGAAATAGGACAAGCTTAACAAGGTTTTATAGACATTGGAGACACCAGAGAGACACTGAAGTAACATTTCCAATGCTGTAATATTTAGACTGTCTTTTCTATAATAGGATGATGAGAGTGCTGAAGCTCATAATTAGATAGCATGGCCTTTGAGGTCACCAGAGGAATGTCAAACCCTTGAATCTGTGAGTTCAGAGCATTCTGGGGGTAACTTAAGTGTCTCACTTAAATATACTCCCTAATTTTCTGTGTTTTGTTGATTGTGGATCAAAGCTAAAGATGACCACCAACTGCCACCACAAAAGACTGCCAAGAATCTAAGAAAGCAGTGCTTCAGTATACTTTCCCATCTTACCTGCTATTCCCTGAAGCAGGCCACACACATTGAATATGCTCTTCTTCAAGATACTCTGGAAGCACATGCTGAAAACCGAAAGGATGCCCACTACGGACAGGAGAAAGATTCCGATGACTAGAAATATAACAGTTGCCTGCCAGAAGCCACTGGCTATTTCCATAAAGTCTGTGGCGTAGGGCCCACACTGGAGCACCTTCTGCTGTGCCACCTTGATGCAGCGGTTATAAATACCCAGGGTGCGCTGGTTGCTGCGGTGTGAAGCAGTGATGGTGAAGTTGAATTCAGAGCCATCTGAATATCCCACCAGCCACTCAGCACTCATAAATGCCACCAGCTCAGCAAATGCCACCACAATGCTCATCAAGGTCCATAACATAGAGCGGCATGTGACTATAACGTGACACATTCTGCAGAACCTTGATGCCGGCAGTTGAGAGGAAATGCTTTCTTCTCTGTTTTGAGGTCAAGCAGCACGTCAGTGAAGGTCCATTGGTGTTATCATCTCAGATGAATCAGCCCTGTATCTCTTCAAACAGCATCACTGAAAAACTCCTGAGCTCTTGAACCATCTGGAAAGTATCCATGTACTGACAGAATAACAAATCTATGAAGAGAAAAAAGGAACATTTGTTTAGAAAGTTATAATCAAGACCATAAATCTAGATTGCTCAAGAGCTCTGATTCAGCACACTGACCTCTGTACCACAAACAAGCCAATTTGATTCTGATCAGGTTTTTGAATATATAAAGCTCTCTGTAAAATCTTGCACACATGGCACATTCTAAAAAGCTCTTGATTAAAAACTATAAATTGGGCCATTTTGGCGACCCAGAGTTGGTCGTTTGAGAAATGTTTGATACAATGTTTATGCACATGCGAATATGTTGCGCATACGTGTTGCAGACCGTTGCACTGGTGTCAATACAATTTGCCTATCTGATAAGTGCTACCATTTCTGTTGCGCAAGCTTAGATCGAATGCATAGTTCGTTGCAGGGTTGGCCAGGTTTAAGACATGCTTTTTTGGGTGGTAAATAATGGCGCAAATACCAGTAAATTGACTAGCGCAAACCTTAGTAAATCATCTTGCATGATTCATTTAAATACTCTCCTCCCATAAATTTTGAGTCTGAAAGTGAAACTCCTACAAATGCATATGCAATAAGGTCAGCTGCAAAAATAACTGTGTCCATGCCTTTCCAGCCCTAATTTTTCACTGCGTGTCTTTAGTAAATCCCGACAGTAGCTTTGTAACACCAAAAGAGGGTTTACGCAAGCTATTAGTAAATCTGGCCCTTAGCTTGATAATTATTGATATTGACTGATATGAAAAATTTTATTGTGATTTGTTTTTTTTTGTTTTTTTTTTGGGCATCTCGCCCAGCCCTATGGGAATTGATTGGACCATTGTGATTTGCTATTGCTGTGATCTCATGTGAGTGACAGGTTGTCTCGCCCTCGTGTCAATAAACACGTCATCAGAGAAGAAATGTTGTTACAAGAGAGAGGGGAAATTGAATGAAGTAGAAAGATGCACACGGATAAGTAATTTATATTAAATACAGCAATAATCCATTAAAAAAAAAAAAAACAAAAAAAAAAACAAGAAGTGTCCATTTTGATTTCACAGCAAAAAACATGACATTTTGACTTTTTTTATAAATCTAATTGAAAACTAATATATGGCAGTATTTACAGGTGATATGTGTAATGTCTGCACTACTAGCATCACCAGAAGAAATTGCACAATATATGTGTGTTTAGCTTCAACTGCGGCTGGGTTTACCAATTTGGAAGTTTTCCAATTTGCATTTGGGGGACGAGTTAAAAACGGAGCCGTCAAATCGGACACTTTCTGCTTGCTGTAGTGGCACTCACGGCACTGGTGCCATGTCAAGTCAGACTGTCATGCACTGCTTTAAGTGCAGCCTACTCTGTGCAGAGCAGCATTAAGTTGAGCGCACACCTAATGGCGTTACAAACAAACCAATTTCACGGGGAAATGTAACTACTTTACGAGGTGCCGATTTTGTATAAATGGGTTTGGGGGTGAACCTTCATTCTTACTTTCTCTAAATATTGTACTTTTTTTAGAATGAAATGAGATCTCACAATTTCATATGAATTAGCCACCAATTCACTAAATGTAAAAGTAGCAAATAGCCATGAGATTGTGTTGGTTATGAAAGGTTTCCTGAACACTCCTTATCAAAGTCATAAACTTGTCAAGTAACAACCTGTCTTGGTCACAGACTGTTAGCATTGTTATTTTTTCATAGAGAAGCCAGTTTAGGTCAAGTAAAAATGACAGTTGGAGAGAATATACAGTGGGTACGGAAAGTAAATACTTAGGACCATGTGATATTTCAGTTTTTCTTTAATAAATCTGCAAAAATGTCAACAATTCTGTGTTTTTCTGTCAATATGGGGTGCTGTGTGTACATTAATGAGGAAAAAAAATGAACTTAAATGATTTTAGCAAATGGCTGCAATATAACAAAGAGTGAAAAATTTAAGGGGGTCTGAATACTTTCCGTACCCACTGTATATCTGAAATATTTAATATGAGTATGACAAAGATATTCAAAAAATGAAAAGTTTGAGTCATTTCACATATCTCAGGACATTGCTGCAAGCTATATGAAACGTTCACCTAGGTCTGTGTTATGACAGGTCCTTACTGTGATACCACAAGATTTTGTAAGTAGCAAACGCCTATTTGTACAGGCATGTAAGGTGGTAAAATAAAGAATTTGAAAGAACAAATTCTACTTCTCAATGAAATCCTAATCTAAACACAAGAAAGTCTTGATATTTCAGACTTAAAACTCCTAGTTTAAGTAAACTGTGGCTGAGTACATGTTGACAGGTAAGGGTTTCCTTAAAACCTTCAATGACAGTACTGTGAAGGCAGGTGATATATGAATTTATTGAATGAAGGATTATGTCAGGTTAGAGTCTTTTCACTTGCTATCAAGCACTGTTTTATCAGTTAAAATTGAAATGGCAGGCAATAACAACACCATGTCAAAGCTTGTTGTCCCAGGTAATCTCCAAATATGTATACACATACAGTATGTCTTCGGTATACAGCTTTTTGGTGCTACCAATAAACTTTTCATTTCAGTCCTCAAGAATGATTGCTTAATTATTAAGCTGCCCAACCTTGATAAACTGTTTACCTGAATGACAAGAATGTTTCAGATCTAAGAAACACAAAGAATGAGCTCACGCTTAATTTAATCACACCACATGATTTCCCCAAAAAAGGAGGCAGCAAACCAAATAGGAAAGTGCCATGGATTCTTAAGGGGCCTGAAGAATGTCAGAGCCTGTTGCTGTGAGATGTGGACACAAAGGCGCTCCTGCTGGGGAATTAACATGGTCCTGAAAAGGGATGAAGAGGTTCTCTACCTCTGAATGAAGATGGAACCAAGTCCCTAGAAACTGTGACAGACTTTCAATGGCTCAATAGAGTTTCAAATGGTTATTTATGGACAAAATGCTGCCTCCAAAACAGTTTGAAAGCTGACAAGACTCCTTCAATGTATTCAACCTTAAGAATCCTCATCCTATCTTTATATATATATATATATATATATATATATATATATATATATATAATATTACTGGCTATCCTCTACTTTATCAATATGGTGTTTTCATTGGCAGATTCTCATACTTTTATTGTAGAATTACCATAATACAGTGATGATAGGCTACATTAATTGTTGGTATCATGGTGCATATATATTGGTATGGTACACCAAGGTACATCAAAAACGAATATTAACCTATGGTACATAAACAAAACAACGGTTTTGTCATGTTACCATACCCAAAAAACACAATAATCCCATGGTACTTTTTGGTTAGTGAAATATTTATCCCCAAAACATTAAGTTTCTAGGGTACATATTCCAAAACATGGTATTATCAAAGTGTCATGTTCAGAAAATCACATTAGTCCCATTGTACTGTCTGGTTAGTAGCACATCAAGCCAACTTTGATAATAACTTACTTTTTAAGCAGTCTACCGGTTTCTCGTGTTATTCTCGAGAAGAACTTTTACTCATACTTCGAAACAGTCTGAACACAATCTGCTTACCAAAGTTTGCCTAAAATCACAAACTCAGAAAGCCGTTTTATTGATATTTCAGAGACTATGCGAGGCAGTAAATTCCTCTGGATCACATCTCTCTTCGCTTGTTCTGTTTCTCTGAATGCTTTAGTAAGTTTTATCATCCCACCACAGCTAGAGTTATGATCTCTTTTGTTCAGCGTGACTTTCGACGATGTCAAAACGTAGATTCGACACAATTGAATTAAGAACAATAACATGCACTCCGAAAGGCAAACATAAAATCCCTCTTACCTTAACAGTAGTGAATTAACGGGCTGTTCGCTGATTAGTCTTCAACTTCCTGATGTGGCGGGTCTTCTCTGTTCTGACGCTACACGACACGAGCCAGAAGGGAAGAGCCACAGCAGAAACATTCAGCTTCACAATCAGACCTCCGGAATACATGGAAAATCATACGACACACCATTGTTTAGAGTTCACGGGGTCTAAGTTCGGTGCTAGTCTCAAATTAATGTCAGTGCTTGCCCACTTCAGCTACTTTCCCATTGTTTCTTCGCCGCCTACTTTACTGCAGTCCCTCGGGAAGTTATTATTCTACGGAATGAGCCTATACGCCTAATATGTAGCCTAGGTAGACAGCACAGCTCACTACGTTTCGAGACAGGCGAGCTCTCCTTTTTCTATGATGTATCCTCGTTTTCTTTTCTGAAGATGTTTAAATTTGTCCGGAAAATCTGATTAACTAGCAATTAGTTCATGATATTTCAAGAGATTGCATTTATGGGGTGGTGGGAAGTAGCCTAAAACATTGTTTACAGCGGAATGTTCTACTTTTGTCCCTGAGGACACTGTCACAAATTTGTCCATAATGTCCAAAATTGTATAGGCCTATATTTCATCACCTGAGAACTCTTGTCATTTATGACATGTTTTCTGAAACATTTCTACCAGAGTGTCATTTGTACCACATCTCAGATACCAAGTTTAATTATTTGGAGTAAGTTATATTTTAAACATTTTTGGAATAAAATGGCCCACATCTTTGTATTGTTAAATCTTTCCGATCTTAAATACACAATTAAATAGTTGTTTGTTTGTTTTTTCCACATTTTTCACAAAATTACAGCCTGATTGAAAATTCTAATAAAAAAAAATATTCTGTTCTCAAATTACATACTTGATTTTTCTTTGTTCTGTTCACACATATATCTCATATTTCATCTCAAGATCTTCAGTGTTCACTGTAAATTATTTGACCGTACATTCACAGTAAATTACTGGCTACTAGTTGCATTACTTTCACAGTAAATTACTGTATCATTTTTACAGTAAATAATTGTGAAATGACACCTATATACTGTGACCTCACAGAAGGTATATTACTGGGATTTAGCAGTATGTTCCTGTAGAATTACTGTATTTAACTGTGAAGTTAAATTTTCTTGCTAAATAAGTATGCTAACTTTTGAAGAAAAAAAAACTTTATCATGGGGAAAAACTGCTTGGTTCCTTTACTTGTGCAAATGCAAATACAGATTAAAATGTTTGTCATGCCGCTATATGATGCTTCAACTGTGGGACAGACATAATTTTATATTTAAAACATTTTCACACAATAAATACTGAAAATGTTTATATGCAGGCTATTTCAGTCTTTGTCGGGAACATATTAGTTAATTTTATAATGAAAAAAAAATGAAAGTAATGTGTCTAGGTCAAGGGTAGGGCAATAACAAAAGGTTTTTTTGAAAAATAAATAAAGCCTCTTCATATAACAAAACTAGACTAAAGAAAAACCTTTATTATTTCTAATACAAATCAACCTTGTCACATAATAAAATCTAAAGATAAAAAAACGTCCAGCTGCAGTTCAGCAATTATATAAATATTACATGAAGATTACCAGTCTGTAATAATTCAAATTTGAATATTTTGAGGCCAGTGTAGTAAAAAGATTCCATATAAGGACATATAGGCCTATTGAAGTATGAATTAACAGAAGCACGCTGTAGTATTTATGTGTCAACTCTAGAGGGCTCTATTGTGTTTGTTACTGTAAGTGAGTGAAGGTGACGAGTGTGGGATACAATAATGTGAGAGTGTAAAAAAGTATGCATGACAGTCTTCTCGAAGTCCAGACAAACTGATGCTTTAATACGGTGTACAGCTATTCTGAATTATTTAGTAACGCAAAGGCCCTACTCCTATTTTTTTATGTGCTGTATTTTTGGCTGACTGTCACTTTAATCTGTCACTATTATGCATTTGATTGGTAACATATTTCAGCATCTTTATTTTGAACTAAAAAAAAAAAAAAAAAAGCTTAGTCCAACATTGAGCAAATGCTGCACTCTGACAAATACCTTCACTATACCTCATCCTTACCTAATCTGCCCTACAGCATTCGGGTCTTTTTCCACTTACGTGTTTGGATGTAATCCCTGGATGTAAATGTTGAGAAACGCTGTATTGACTTGTCAGTGAGAGAAATATCTATGCCAATTAAGGGGATGAAATACTTTGTACATCTGCTTGGCAGAATATGTAAGTCATGTAGTTTCCCAATTTTTGTCTAAAATGTATGTTTAAAATTATCCAAATATGATTTAGTTTTCACTCTACAAAGACAGCCCAGTGTTCATTGTAGCCCTGTTTCTATGTATCCATCCTGGTTTGCTCTTAGAGACTGACTGGAATGTTCCCTGGCTGTAACATTTTAAAAGACATCTAGATTGAGGTGAAGCAGACTGGAGCAGTTTAATCTTCAGGGAAACAGACGTTTGGACGGGCCAAAGGGCTCATCAGTGTCCTGAAATTGAGCTGGTTAGACATATTGTCAATACCTACAACAGCTCTACTGGAAAGTAATGCATTTCTATCCCAATAGCCTATTTAGAAGACGAAAGAATCCATATACAAAACAATTCTTGCCATTATATGAGTCAATCTATAATTTAGGGTACATTTCACATCAGTGAAAGTGTAAAAACACTATACTTTAAATAAATAAATAAAACAAGTATTGATTTCAGTTTATATATTTTATCAGTGTAACGTATCTGCTATTGCGAAACTTAATCAATAAACACCATTTTGATATTTTAAAAAATATGTTTTCCCTGGTAAGTTTGTCACCTGTTACAGACAAACTGTATCCTCTACACACACTGATTAAGTGATACACTTTAAGTGACTGAAATATTCAATGTTTTTTTTTCTTTTCTTTTCTTTTCTTTTTTATTTTTTTGGTCTATTCTGCCATATGTACAGTTATTATTTTGAAAGACTTCTAAGAATTTTATTTTTTTGTAGATATTGGTGAAAAATTCTCAACACAGTCACTAAGGACAAGGACTAACATTTTTATCATAAATCTAAAGATTTAAGAAAGTCATGCAAAACTCCAGCTCATGGATGCAAACTATACCTTGAAATAATATCAAAAGCAGCAGATATTTGAAATGTAAAAAATCAGTCAAAACTTAGGCTAGTTGACAATGACAGTAAGATAATTGAAGGAAGTAATAGTTAACAGGAAATAGGAGACAATTAGGCCTAGTTTTGTTGTTGTTGTTGTTGTTGTTTTCCTCAGTCGGACAGTCAGTAGTTCAAATTTTTACTGGCCCCACCCCAAAAAAGAATGATATAATTTTTTTTTTGTTGTTGTTGTTTTGTTTTTTAGCTAAGCATTTTTATATTTGCTAGAAATATTTCTATTCTCCTTGCTGCTCTGATCTGATTCGATCTGCTTCTCCACAGGGTTTCACCCACCTGGATGCAGCTGGCGTCATGGTCAGGACGATGTTCCTCGGCTTCTCCAGTGCACTTTATACCATTATCATTAGAACAGCACTGCCTCTGGGGCACAGGCATAGCCTACAATTAAATAACATAAATTATATTCTAGTTCTGCTTCCAACCACAAGGTGTCACTCTACCCAAACTGAAGACTTGTATTAAGGGTGTCCAGGGTCATGCACCCCACAGCTGCGTTACTGACCTGCACACTGATATTCTAGACGTGTTTACTAGACGTGAACAGTCTAAAAAGGGAATGAAATGACTTATTTTGTGTTCAAGGGACTTTGCTATAAGTAAATTTGCAACTACATGTCAACTAACCCTCATTAGAGTATTAGTTGACTGTTGGGTTAGGTGTTTGGGTTAGTATAATAAGTTGACCTGTAGTTGCAAAGGTACTTAGTCAATAGAATGTCTGTTGGGGGACCATCAAAATAAAGTGTTAGCAGATATTAAGCAGACAGTCTACTAATAGTCTAATGAGAGTTAGTTGACACGTAGTTGCAAATTTACTTATAGTTAACAGAATGTCTAAAGTGGACCATCGAAGGAAGCCTCATTTTAAAAGTGTAATTTCTAAGACCTGGAAAAGTTCAATCTTATAACCCCATGGGCATTTTTATTTAATATATATTATTTTCCAGTTATGCAAAGCTCTTTAATATATGATCGGGCTAAAATTTAAAAAATTAAAATCATCATTTTTAGTACTTATCCAGTAAATCACTAGAAAAGTCATGGCCCTCAAATGTTGTTTTGGACAATGAGGGGCTTTAGGAGTCAAAAGGGTTGGGAACCACTGGATTAAAGGTTCTTTCTTTCTCTCTTTTTTTCTGTTCATCAGTTGTTGCTACAGTGTATTTTATACAGGCAGCAGGGGTAAAACCAGGAATGTTATTGTGGGTCCTTTGACAAGGGAGGTCTACAATGGATCCTCTATTGCATAGCTTACTCATAGAGCCACAATTTTGTCCTGGGCCCTGTGAATTTAAATGACGGCCCCACCTTGATGCAAATCAATCTGTGAAAGAAAGTTTTTTTTTTTTTTCTCAGATTGCAGGTCTAAATGTTATAAAACCTTGGTGAGTCACACCATCATTCTCTCCATTTCTAAAGAACAATGCAGTCAGATATCTTTAAATAGTCTTTATTAACATTGGGAAATTTAAAACAGAATTTTCCCACATATAAATACAATCATACTGACAGTGATCTATGTATCATAATTCCCATCAGCAGGATGGACCTTTTAAATATTACAATAATATTGTTATTGAAAATTGTAAGGAATTGAGTAAATAATTGCATTTGGTAAGTCAACAAACAAAGGAAGATCCTCATCTTCAAGAAAATCCTGAAAAATGTATAGATACGGGTTATTATAAGGCCAATATGATCCAAAAGCATTATACTGGTCATTGGAGAAATCCAGAGTTTACCTATAACAGGTCATAAATTCATCTTTTCCATTGTTTGAGTACCTGACAGACGCACTGAGGTGGCTCGCACTAATCTGGCATACAGACGCTCACACTCATATTGCTCAGTGTATATTACAGGCCTAAAGCATATGCCACATCTACGTCTCAGAGTCTGCTAAATGTCAAGAGCTTTTTAGGTCAGCGGTTGAGTATCCTGAAACTTTGACTGACTGAACATTGAGGCAGTTTCCATGAAGGGGAAGAGGCAAGCCAATAACATTTGGCTACAACATATGGCTCTGAATATCCAGTCTTAAAATACGACTGAAGATCCAGTCAGTGTAATTCATGTAGTGTCCTCAGCAGCATAAGAAACGTCCATTAACGCCAACAGCCAGGCACACGAAACCAGCACCTTTAAAGAGTAGGAGCCTATATGCAGCCATGTTCTTTGCAGGCTGCCTATTTCGGGGGGAAATTCAAGGAAACATCAATAAAAGTACAGGAGTATTGTTGACAATAAAACTTGGTAGGTAGCAGTGGCACTGAAGAGAACGAACCCACCTCAAAAATACAAAATCAAGTGCAACCAAAGGTTAATCATTCCGTGTAAGTGAGTGAAAGAGAGACCGACAGTCGAGGCGTCGCTCGAAAGTACACCAGACTCTCTCGGCCTGAATCGGACGCTGTGTATTTCGTAAAAGGAGGAAAGTGGCATTAAAGTCAAGTTTTGAGGCGAGAGGTGGAGGAGTCTAGCTGTCCTCTATAAGCTTAGCTAGGTTGTCTCTCAGCTCTGTCAGCTCGAAGATCTTTCCATCCAGAATCTCCAGCAGAGTTTTGAGGTTCTTGCGGAGGTTCTCTTGATCTACTTGACTTGACTCCAGACGTTGCTCCAGATCAGCCAACTGTTCCTCAAGCTCCTTGTTCCGCAAATCTGTGTCCTGTAACACACCATGTGGGCATTTATTACACTGCAGCTATAAAAACCTGGACAAAAGTATGTGGTCACAATAACACCTCATTTCAAAATCATAATCACTAATAGAGAGTCCCTCTCCCTTTGCTGCTATAACAATATATATATATATATATATATTATACTTTTGTAGCATTATAAATGTCTTTATTGTCACTTTTGATCCATTTAATGCATCCTTGCTGAATAAAAGTATCAATGTCTTTAAAAAAAATTATACTCACTGACCTGTATATGTTATTCATGTTGTAATATTTCAAGGAGAATTTCACTGTTCTTACCTCTAATTTTTTAGTGAGTTCATCTTTCTGAGTTTGAAGCTGCTTTGCATTTTCTATTTCTTCTTTCAATCTCACCATTTCCTATGAAAAACAAGTAAGAAAGCAGTTTTAAATGGCATATAAGCATCTGGCATGTTAGTGATATCATGACCATACAGCATAACAAACAGTACCTCTTCCTTTGCCTTTAGTGTACACTCCAGCTCCTCTATTGTTTGGTTCAGCTCCGTTTTCTGGGATTTGATCACATTGGTTTGACTACTCTGACTTTCCAATTCAGAAACCTGCAGACCAAAAAAAGAAAAAAAAAACATGTTGTTCGTCACACAAATTTAGTTTAGGTTACAAAGATCTAAAGTGAAGGAGAGTTCACATTCACAACTTTGTCATAGACACACTAGGAAAGATACCAACAGTTTTAGCTTAGTTCAAGACAAGACTAGATCTATTGAACCCCAGGATGTAGTATGTTCATGATATTGGTTACAAGGTCAACTCTCCCCTCCTCACCCGTTTGTGTAGCCTTTCGGCCTCCTCCTGATAAGCTGCTAACTGCTGTTTCCATTGTTTGACGTTGGCTGTGGACTCCAGCAGAGCAGCTGTGAGCTTGGCATTGTTGCTCTTTAGTGCTGCAAGCTCTGCTTCCCAGTGTTTGTTGGTAGCCGGGCTGTAGACAGAAAACAACATTAAAATCAACCTTGAATATTAAATATCCTTGATTGTTAATGTCCATTTTAGACTGAGGAGTCAATCTATAGACCAGGGGTTTTTCATACCAAGGACCCTCAGATCCCCCTGTGAGGGAGACACTTTCTAAAATATAAAGGCAGCTATATATTTTCATGTATAAAGATTCATATATTAAAACTTATTTTTCTCAAATTAAAGACACAATATGTACGATTTTTGGATTAAAATATCCTATCCAAAAACCACTAGAACAATGTTATATATTTTGTTGACTTGTGTACCCTGTGTACTAATATTATCCCAAATGTTTCCAAGAATGTTTAAATCCAGAGAAATAAACAATTTTAACCAGGACAGACCATGTCCATGTGTTGCCTATCAATGACATCATACCCACGTTACCCTTGTTTTCCTGTTTTATTTTGTAGAAACCATGGAAACACCAAAGACTCTTTAATATATTATGTGTTTTATTAGCCAGGTGAGCAACTATTTGAATACATTCATCGTCAGAATAATCATTGTTATACAGCTCAACACAAGTCTTATTGTCTAAATCTTGTTTTCTTGATTTACAGCGAGTACCATGTTATACCATGACTAATATCGATCTAGATTACTGCAGTTTGCAACAAGTGTTTCATAGTAGCCGCCGAGCAAACGCAGAGAAGCACCATAACAACTTTCAACACACAAATGTATCTAATACGATAAAACAGCGCTGCGTTACCCCAGATACTCATGACCGGGAGAAGCAGAAGCGGCGACTGCGGCATAATAAAAGTTCCGCTGCTCTCAAGCCGTTTGTCTCATTAGCAATCGCTCCAGCGGCCTCGTTCCGCTCCAGTGGCATTCGACCACACCCTGCTTCATACTACAGTAATGTTAATAAATCTTTAATACATTAGCTCATCCATTAATATGTTTTCTGCCCGAGTCTCATCGAATTCTTTTCCACCAGCTGTTGACGTGAAGACAACACCTCTCATTATTCCGCGAAATCAAGGCATCATCAAGCTACACCTTTGTTTTGAATAAGCAACCTCTAGCGGCAAAAAACTACATATTGTGCCTTTAAATAATTGGCTTTTATATTGTCACTGTACTGAAGCAACACAAATGATTCAAATATCTTGAGAATATTTGCTTTGTATTAAGTTGAGATGTTTGACTGATAAAAACTAGGCCTGTCAATAGAATAAAGTATAGAATAAAGATCAATTTAATTTATTTCTGACCAGTTTTTAAAGAGCAGAATGAAATAGTAATGCTATCAAATTTCATATTAAATATCTTACACTACCACTCAAAAGTTTGGGTCAGTAAGGTTTTTCAAAAAATAAATTAATACTTTTATTCAACAAGGGTGCATTAAATTGATCAAAAGTGACAGTAAAGACATTTATAATACTACAAAACTGTTCTTTTGAAATTTCTATTCATTAAGGAATCCTGAAAAAAATGTATCATGGTTTCCACAAAAATATTACACAGCACAGATATTGATAATAATAAGAAATGTTTCTTGAGCACCAAATCATATGAGCACCATATTAAGGATGATTTGCCTAAAAATACATTTTGTAAAATCTTTCTCAAATTATCTACAAATCCCCAAGCAACCATCTGCAGTCCCCTACTCTACACTCTAAAAAATGCTGGGTTAAAAACAACCCAAGTTGGGTTGAAAATGGACAAACCCAGCAGTTGGGTTAAATGTTTGCCCAACATGCTGGGCAGTTTTATTTAACCCAAATATTGTTTAAAAATTACTATATGTCTGCCTTAAAATGACTCCAAAATAGGTTGGAAATTAAAAATCAGACACATTATTACTAGAGGCAACAATAATAATCAAAAGGTGAACATTTATTAATAAGCAATTTAATAAATCTTTATTGTTTATTTATTATTCATTAAACTTATTAATAAATATTCATTTATTTAACACATTAATAAATGTTAATTTCCACTGTACTTTGGGTTCATTTTAAGCAAGCAATATAGTAATTTTTAAACAATAGTTGAGTTAAATAAAACTACCCAGCAGGTTGGGCAAACATTTAACCCAACCGCTGGGTTTGTCCATTTTCAACCCAACTAGGGTTGTTTTTAGTGTGTAGACCAGTGGTTCCCAACCCTGGTCCTGGAGTACCCCCAACTCTGCACATTTTGTATGTCTCCCTAATCAAACAGACCTGATTCAACTCATCAGCTCATTAGTATAGACTTCTAGACCTGAAATGGTTGTGTCCGATTAGAGTAACATCCAAAATGTGCAGTGCTAAAGGTCCTCCAGGACAGGTTTGAAAACCCCGCTCTAAACCACATGCTTCAAACTCCGCTCTTGGAGGGCCAGAGTGTAGCTCCAACCAGCTCCAAAACACCTGCCTGGAAGTTTCTAGTAATCCTGAAGACCTTGATTAGCTGGTTCAGGTATGTTTAATTAGGGTTGGAGCTAAACAGTGGCCCTCAAGGAATTGAGTTTGACACCCCTAGTCTAGACCATGAGGACTGTGTGTTGAAGAGGATATAGGAAGAATGTCAATTTAAATGTGACTGTAATTAAAAGGTTTTTTTTTTAATTCAATCTTTCTGTGTTTTACCAAGACCTGGACGCAGTTCAAGAGCAATTAACAAGGATTATTAAAAACTCTGTGATCCGAGTTCTATGTCATTTGCATACATATTATAATAAAAAAGATCGATGGAACGTGACAAGCTGAAATAGATCAAAGCAGAATGTCACCTAATGATTCTAAAGACATCTCAAAAGTTTAAAGACAAAAGAAGGAAGCTAACTCTTCGGTTATGTAATGACAAAATACCATCTCTCATCAGTCCATCTGTGTTCTTCATGTAGTGACAAAGAAATCAAGCATAAATTTACAATGTGCTCTGATCCTCATGTACTGACAAAAAAAAAAAAAAATCAAATGCTGAAGCGGTGATGCTGTCACAGTGCCAGTGAATACATAACCAACCCACATCTCCAAAAGACTATGAGGAATCCCATCCGCTGTCATCCTGCTTAACATCTCATCACACATCCCACCTCCTCTGCCTCCCTCCACACACTCCACCGCAGCTTAACCACGCAACCGTCGCTCAAGACACGTGAAGAGAACCAGCACAGAGTCCTCAGCATTGACGCCTACGCTACGGAGAGCCGCCAATTCCCTTTCATCTCCCCCTGTGCCACCACCTCTGCTGCGGCTGACGTGATCACCTCCTCCCCCGACCCCCGCTCTGACAGACAACACCTCAGCCCACACGCTCCGACTCCTACTGAAGCTGTGACACAACAGGCTGGAGACACACATGGCTATAAAGCACCGCACACAAGGAGAAGAAATGTTCCTCTGCAGGAGAAAGAGAGGAGAGAAGATGAGAGTGAAGTCTTGCAGCTTCAAGCTAAGAGAAACAGGGACTCCAGCCTGGTAAGTCAACATATGTTGTCTATTATATTATAGTTAAATGTTTGTTCAGTTTGGGAATGGGATTGATTAGAACATATAAGACTCTTTAATTAATCGAGAATTAAATACTGACTTCTAGATTTAATAATAGTCATTTTAAGCCAAACAATATATAAAGGAGTCTTTGAACTTGATGGAAAATTTGTGTTGAACACATAAGAATCAATTCAATGCTGTTTTTTATGGACTTATTGATAACAAATAGTTTAGTCAAAGAACTGTGATTTATAGATTAAGTGCATGTTATTTCATTCTCAGTCTTTAAAGTGTATTCATAATGCATTTTTATGATGTATACTATGTTTTTATGTAATAAATGATTTTAATTTGTATTCAAGTCTCTCTCATTTCATGTATAAAAAGTTGGACACTTACGCTATACGCTAACATATGAATGTCACTGCATTAGATATGAAATATCAAACCAAGTGGCTTTATTGTAAAAGGCCATTGTATATATGCAGGTGCACAAAAGCATATGGCTGTCCATATTACATAACTACAAAGAACAGCATAATGTCAGTGTGACTGTCCTTCAAGCCTACTGAATGTGCATCAATAAACAATCTCCATCTGATCGTTCCTCTAGAGCTCCAACAGCCCAGTAATCAACATGCAAATCATTTCAATAGATCCACAATGCACCTCTGTTAAATGTATACATTTTAAGTCACCAATAAAATGGACTGTTTTCTATACTCCACATAAAGAGCAGTCTGTAATGAAGTTTAAAGACTATTGATTGGTGTAGCGCACATTTTGGTGTGCGTATCATATCAAGCCCCACTGTAAATGTGATTCACTACACTGTGGCAACTGCCCAACCAGCCCCTCAACACTCACTTTAATGTACTGCACAAGACTGTGGGTGAGAGAACTTGTGTTTGAAGAAATGCCTTCAGTTCACTCACCACGTAATAAAAGCCAAAGCAGAACAAATACACTCGACAGGCTAATCTATGACCCATAGACACATTTTACACCTTCATCAAGAGACAGGAACAGTATTTTTAAGGGGAATTTTGAATTTATATCATCTTTTAGGGAACTAATAGCATTATTTACTTCAAAATCAGCCTCATTGAAGAAGTAATTGCTGATTATTATTATAAATGACTAATTATTTATAATATCACAGTGATATGAATCAGTCTTGGCAAAACTGAAAGGACAATTTGCTTCATTAAGATCCCTTACTCGTGTCAACCAGTTTTACGGTAAATGCATACGGTAAAATTCAAGTTGGAAAACTTCAGCAAACTGAGAAATTGAAGAGGAATGACATTTAATAAACGTATTAAATGTGTTGTCAGATTTACAGATATCAACCTTAGAAACACTTGATACAAAAAAGACCACAAAACAAAGTCACAGAAAATGCAAAGATTCTCCCAAAAAAATTGCAGGAAATTTCAGTTTCCAAAAATTTTAAAACATAACAAAACACAACATCACAAGAGTTCAACTGACATAAGTATGTGGTCAAACTTTATACAAGGTGTTTTTAACTACTATGTACTTAAATAATAAAAAAAAGTTTGGTACAATGTGCTTATTGTGCTCTTGTATTATAAAAACAAGTTTGCTACTATTAAGGTGGATATGGTTAAGTTTAGGGACAGGTTTGGTGGTATGGGTAGGTTTAAGGGTAGGTTAAGGTGTAAGGGTTCGGTCAAAAATGTAATTATAGATGTAATTACAGAAATTAATTACAGATCTACTTACATGCAGGTATTTCTTTAATATAAGTACAATGTAAAAACATAAGTGCATTGAATCAAATGATTAATTTAATGTTAGTACATAGTAGTTAAAGACACTTAATATAACGTGGGACCAAATATGCATATCTGTCTAAAAATAATAACAGAACTTCAGATAGAATTAGTTGCATCTACAGTCATTGTTGCATAAGAGTGCATTCATTGTAAAACATTGTAGTCATGACAAACAGCTGTGAAATGGTGCTATCAGTAGGAGCAGACCCGACAAGTTTTAAGCACGTGTCTGAAAAAAAAAAGACAAAAAAAGACCATATGAATTTGTTCGTAATGTATGAATTCACGTGGACAAAACACAATCCTATTTAAGGTCACATTGAAAACAAAAAGGTTGTGTTGATTTAACAGTGAGTTTTCTGACTCATTTTGCAAGGCTCAGAAACAGATGATGCCGCCTCCATCTTCATAAGTCACATTTGCTCTGGGTTGAAAATGTGCCACTGTATTATATAATTCTGACTTGTTTGGACATATTATTCCAGAGAAAAAAAAAATACAGTTATTGATGCATGCTTCTAAAATTCATGACAATAAGAAAATATAGCTGTCTGGAAGAGAACTGCAGTGTGGGTGTTAAATGCGGTTTGGTCCACTGTGCATTTGCGTCCAATAATCGGTTAGTATTTTTCAAGTGGCAGGTGAGAGTGAAACATTAACCTGAGATTATGTAAGAAATGGTGGGATGCTATTTTTGAACATACAGCACTGGATTGCTCAACTAATTAAAATTCAAGCATCCAAGGACCTGGTGAAATGGACTCAAAATGTTGCCTTTGCAGTCAGACTAAAAAAGCTGCTGAGTACATACTCATGTGAACAAGTGTCTGAATGCTCATACTGTAAATAATTTAAAAGTGCTCTGGAAAAGCGCAATGAACTGTTAGTGCTAACTTTAACACTACTTTTACTTGAAACTTCAATGCAACAAATAAACTAGGGATGCATTAATTTTGTAAGCCAATATATTATTTGTTATGACTGATAACCAATAAACAGCCGATATTAAAATTAAATATTATTTTGTCTAAGCAAAAATATGTTAAAAAAATATAAAAATCAAACACTAAAAATTCAAATCAATCCTTTTAAATGCTACAAGTGGATTTAGGCATCACAACATTATAATTTACAGAATTTGCAATAGATTACATTTAATAGTGTTATTAAATTATTAATGTTTTCAAAGATTAACTTTAAGTTGAGTACCTTTAAGATTATGGCAAATCTAAATGTACAAATAGAGGACATGAGCATGATAAATTAAATATCATATATCAACATGAGGGGAAAAAATGGCTAATATAAGAAAAAAAATCTGAAAAGCAGAAATTAAAGAATTAATTTTGACAAATTATTTAAAAATTTAGTTTTTTTTCGATAGTTCACTTTAGACACTCTAACTATAAGTAACTTTGCAACTACATGTCAGCTAACTCTCATAAATTTGCAATACAGGTCAACTAACTCCCATTAGTATTAGTAGACTGATTAGGGTTCAGGACCGGATATACTTCGAGCGATATCGAAGAACGAACTGGTGTGACATCATTTCGAACAACATGAGGCCAAAATGAAGTTCATTTGGAGTTTGTTTCAAGAGTTTCAAACAGCTTGCCAAAGCGGAAAAGTTTGCCCTTGCTGGTAGACACCTTCGAACTGCCATTGGTCCATGTGCTCTGAGGCTCCACCTTCTTTGACATGGAAATCTTCTACGGGTTCATTTCTTCTGTTCTGTCCGTCACTGTCAGACGTCAGTGAGTAAAAACATGAACACATTGAGCTGCTTTATAGTAGAAAATGAAGTTGTAATTCTAATCGAAAGTGAGACTGTTACTGTTTTTTCATGTTTAATTAATAATATTGTATAAATCTATAGTATAAAGTGCTATATAAATAAAGGGGATTTATGAGGTTCATGAGGTAATTTAGCACCGTCTCTCATCTCGTGATGCTTTGCAGACTCTGCTGTGCGCGTTCATGTGTTTCGGAGGAGGCGTGGCTTTGGAGAGCGCTCTGAAGGGAGGGTGGGATCTCATGCTTTCAAAGCTAGCTTGTTATTGCTAGCCTCTCCGAGTGTAAACATTATGCATAGTTTTGGTTTAGTTTTCATTGCGTAGTCTTTCTGTTCCATTTGTACTAGTTTTCATTAATCATCCCAGCTGTTATTCATTGTGTTCATCACTGTGTATTTAAGTTCCTCTTTGTTCTGTTCACTTGTCGGTTCTCGTCAACATCTATACTGAGTTCGGATAAGGTTTACACTCTGTTATTGAAGTCTATTTGAATCAATCTTCTTCGTTCTGCCTTTCTAGTTATACCATGTTTGGAAAATGTGACACAGTGATTACCTACCCTACCTTTAAGCAGGCAGTCTACTAATACTCTAATGACATTTAGTTGACACATAGTTGCAAAGTTAATTATAGTTAACTGAATGTCTATAGAGGACCATCGTTACCTCTTGTTGTATCAGGATTCTGAAAAGATTTTTTATTAAGCCCCAGTTACCTGTGTGCAAGTGTCGGCGTGGTCGGGGAAAGGTCTGATTGGAGCATAGAATTCGGTGACACGTCAGACAGAGTGACATCATCACCAGTGCCGTTGATTCGACAGAGGTCCGCAGTGACGGGTGGAGTCAGGGGGGAATGAATATCGGCAGGCGATTCCTGTAAAAAGCGATTAATCTTGGGTTATTAATTTGTGGCACCCTCACATCCTCGTTACATAATCTTCTTTTACATATATAATTCTTAAGCTGCTAATTACAACGAGGGATTTAGGAAAACTACATTTTTCTCAGAGACAAGAGATTCCCCTTGGAGACTAAAATGCTGTGACCAGTCTTTACGAACGTCATTGTTCTGTACTGGTTAGAATGTACTGATAAGGATAAATCATAAATGAAAAATATACTGATTGCAAAAAACAATTACGGATTTGGATTTTTACAATTACTCTTGTTTTGAATAACAGATTTTCCAAGCAAATTCATTTCATGCAAACACAATACACTAAAGCATCAGGTCTGAGTCCAGACATTACAGGACATACCTGAGAGGGCGAACTTGCCAGCTCCATCTTTTCTAGAGACTTCTCCTTGGCCATCCTAGCTGCTTCCTTGTACTCTGCAAATTTATCTGCAAACTAAGAAGAGAAAGAGGTTAAAGCCTTTAAACCATGTGATTCACATTCAGTGGATTTTAGTGTCTGGTTCCCAGCTTAATAAAATATGGAATGTTTTGCTAACATTCTAATTAAGCTATAAATTTTTTCTTGGTTGTGCGAACATTAAGGGAACATTCAATTTTATTATTTTGCAAACATCATGGGAACGTTACTTTTGAATGTTCTCTGAAAATTCTGAAACAAGTAGTAACATTTAAAACACATTAGGCCAACATCCAACTAAACATTTCAGTTAAAAGCATAAAGAGTGGATATGTGGTAGGCCTATCTCCCGCTAAAAAAAGGAGCAATGGTCACAGTTCCCAATATAGACTGCACCCATTAAAGCTTCCTGTGCACTGGAAGGACTGAAGCATTTTCCTCTGAATATCCAAAAGGGAGATGTACACTTTTGGGTCAGGGCTACGGTGTCCGATTAATAATGTTTAAACATCAGATTTTTTAGTGAATATACCTTAGACAGAAGGTTTGTAGTATCTTAAAGGTTAGTCAGGTTAGAGTTCATCCAAAGATAAAAAAAATATGGTTACACTTTACAGTAATGCTCCATTAGTTAACGCCAGTGTTGAGGAAAGTTAAAAGAAAAAAATGCTTTACAATATTGCATTACTCCCTAAAAATTAACTAATTGTGCTGTTACTTTTTATGGAAAGTAATGCGTTACAATACTTTTGCATTACTTTTTTTCACCTGGGCTGGGCTTGCTTGTTTGTTTTTTTAATAACAAAAAAGTTATATTTTTGGCAAATTTCACTGTTTTTATTCCTTTTAAAGAATACTTAATCTGTTTTTGTGTAAGTGAGATGAGTAAATGCATGCTCACATTTAGTGAGCATGTGTACACAGCGCATGCAATGCCTCTGTGCCCAATTTCTCTCAACGTGCACGGGGACAGGAGAGATGTCAGTCAATAAATGGGAAAACAAAATAACTCACGTTACTTATTTGAAAAAGTAACTCAGATATTTTGCTGTAAATTTAAAAGCAATGCATTACTTTACTAGTTACTTGAAAAAAAGTAATCCGATTACATAACTTGCGTTACTTGTAATGCGTTACCCCCAACACTGGTTGATGTTAGTTAATGCATTAACTAAAACTAACTAACAATGAGAAATTCATTTGTTAGAGTATTTATCTGTGTTATTGTTGGTTTATAAAAATACAACTACTCATTGTTAGTTCATGTCAGCTCAAGTCCATTGAATAATATTAACAGGTACAACTTTTGATGTTAATAATGTATTGGTAAATGTTGAAATTAACATTAATTAAGATTAATAAATGTTTTAGAAGTATTTTTCATTTGTTAGTCCATGTTAACTAATGTTAATAAATGGAACCTAATTGTAAAGTGTTACCAAAAATCTTTTTTAGTTATTTACTCACCTTCATGTCACATCAAAACTTTATTCTGTGGAACATAATGGGAATTAACTTGTGTAAAAAGTCATTATTGCATTATGTCATTGTATTATATTACATAAATAAGTCATTTTTATTTGTTTATTTATTTTAAATTAAATAAAGTAGAAATAACATATTAATGTAACAACTGCACATATAAACTTTGTGCAGTACTATTTTATGACACTGTTATGGTGTGTGTGTGTGTGTGTGTGTGTGTGTGTGTGTGTGTGTGTGTGCGCGTTTTTGTGATTTATGAGGACACAAATTTGTATAATGACATGGATATTACACTGGTATTACAACATAAACATGAAATATGAGGACATTTCATGAGTCCTCATATTTAAAATAGCTTTAAAAACATACTAAACAATGTTTTATTAAAAATGTAAAAATGCAGAATGTTTTCTGCGATGGGTAAGTTTAGGGATGAACAGTTTGTACAGTATAAAAACCATTACGCCTATGGAATGTCCTCACTTTTGTGTGTGTGTGTGTGTGTGTGTGTGTGTGTGTGTGTGTGTGTGTGTGTGTGTGTGTGTTCCACAGAATAAAGTGAGAAGGATCAGGAACAACATGAACGTGAGTAAATGAACACAACATTTTCAAAATGATAAATAACTAATAGTGAAAATACTGCTATAAAATTCATTTTGTATGAGGTAAATACAGCATATGTAAAAGCCAGAAGAGGTGCCGAGCTCCTGACAGTGCATCATCATAATGCAGAGGAGCGAGAGATAGAGGGAGCGAAAAAGAGGAAAGCACTGCACAGAAGAAGCCTCCCACGCACCGATGACTGTACAGCTCCTCATTAGGGCGCAGTGTGTAGGTGTTCCCCAGCTCAGAAACACAGGGGGTGGAAGAGAACGAAAGAAAGGGAGAGCAAGACCTCCAGAGACACAGGGAAGAAATTGAGAGATAGGAGAGAGAAAGAATTCCACCCACCTTGGCCAGATGATGCTCAGAGGAGAAACCCAGCCCATACACTGTGTTGGCACGGCTGTCTGCCCACTGCCCAAACTTCTGAGACGTCTTTGTGAAGGTCATGTTCGGGGTGATAGTGCTGTTTATTATTGCCTGTGAGATGAAAAAGAAAACAACTCCTCAGAAAAGAATGTGAAAACACGAGTGTGTGTTTTCAATCTGGCCTTCAAGCGTTTAAAATGAAGACCTTTTGAGAGAGCAAAAAATAGGCATATAACATGGGCTGAAATATTCGGTTAACAGCCAGCATAAAATACTGTGTGAAAGAGTGTGATCCCTTAGTGTATCATCATGCTCGTATACAGATCTGTTGTCGGAGATGTGGCCTTGGAGTTAGTACGTTCAAATATGTGACCCTGGACCACAAAACCAGTCACAAGGGTCAATTTTTTGAAATTGAGATTTATACATTATCTGAAAGTTGAATAAATAAGCTTTCCATTGATGTATGGTTTGTTAGGATAGGAGAAAATCTGGAATCTGAGGGTGCAAAAAAATCTAAATATCAGGGCTCTGAACCGGTTCAAGGAACGAAAACAAAAACCGGAAACGAACGAAATTTTGAACGGACCGAAACGGAAACGAAATCAAATTTAATCGTTCTGAACAGAAACGCTAATTTGAAATGGCCATTAACCGGTTAATAACGTTATTTTTTGCGTTCTATTTAATATTTTGATTTGGCAGTCAACCAGTCACGAATTCAAATAGTACAGTCTATGCAAATTTGACGCTGACGCATCCAAAGTGTGTGAAATGCCCGCGCTCAGGCTCTACAGTGAATGAAATGCCCGCGCTTACGCGCTCAGGCTCAGTTATCAAGTCATCATAGGTTAGGTAAGTCACAATGGCAATGCCCTGGCTTTAGTTTTTCCGATGATATATGTCACCAACCGTCAAGCATTAGGCCTACATTTAGGCTAAGTGAAAATGAATGTCAAGTAGGCTAATATGCAGCTTGTTGTGCCTTTTGAAACCAGCGAAAATTGCAGGATATGTAGAACATGAGTAGCCTACACACAACGTCACATCACGCATCTGCAGCTCTTCTGTGAAAGGAGAAAACAAAATAAAACTATAGGCCTACATAACACATATAAAATAAAAGGGAATATTTAGGCCTATAGGCTACGCTAAATATTTCACTTAAATAATTAGGTCTACAGATTAACAAAACGAAAGTGGTTCATTGTGGCGCACTCCAAAGACCTAGGAAAGGAAACACACATTCTGCATGTTTTCGTTATTTAAGTGTCTTTTGTAAATGTATGAATTATGTCTTGCTTTTACCTTTATGACCATAAATTACGGAGTAGCCTACATTTTACTGTCTTCGAAGGAAAAAAAAATCCAGTGGTCGCGCCGGCGCCTCACGCGCGCGAACTCAAATTCTTGCATTGCTTATAAGTAGGCTATACTTGATATCGCAGCCTGTTAAATAATTAAAATAAAATACAATCAACCAAACATATAAAACGTTACACTGCTCAATTCAATTCTGTAATACAATCTGCCGTTTACCACCCGTGACCACCGCTGTGACTGTGCTGTTATGTGATGATGTCGATAATTCGAGTGAACAAAGCTTACATAATAAATAATAGTTTAGCATTCGTCTCGAAAATGGAAACAGTGTCGAATGAGAAAGGTAGGCTTCAGATTCACTTTAAATTAATTCGTTTTGCATCTTATTTAGTTTTATTTCTAATAATAAACCTGTTTTTCGCATTAAATATAGCAATAGAAGCTGGAATGGCGTTAAAAAAGAAAAGATAATTTTTAAAAAATAAATCGTTTTGGCTTGACGTAGGCTATATAGCCTGAATAGGCTGTCAACTTTAGAGGTTTTGTGGTAGGCCTAAAATAAAATAGGGCAGTTTTGTTCATAATTTATGTTTACAAACATTATAAACAAAGCTAGGCTATTTGTAAACATTTTACTTTATTTACCGGTAATTTACATTATTTCTGAATGTAAATGCGACGTATAATGCGATATATCTTTTTTCCTCTCAATAGCGTCGGTATTTTTAACCATGCAGCAAACATTTTAAAATATCTTGAAAAAATACTTTGTAAACCGTTGATAGTTTTTCCTTTGGTTTAATAGGTTCACATTTGGACAGAATCTTGTTATAAAAGATAATTGTAGGCCTATTGGCTAAGACGGCAAATACTCTCTTTGTTTTTAATAATTAAAATGCTGTACGTATTATTGTTATTATTATTATTATTATTATTATTATTAAGTAGGCTACATGCAAAAAAAAAAAAAAGTAAAAAAAAAAAAAAAATAACGTTATTAACCGTTATTTTTTCTAAACAAACCGGTTTCGGAACGTTAATAATACAGAAGGAACGCTGGAACAGAAACGTTAAAATACCGATTCTGCTCGGAGTGAAACGATTGAATTTTTTTTTTTTTTTTTTTTTCGTTTTTAAGTCCTGCTAATCGAGAAAATTGACTTTAAAGTTGTTCAAATGAAGTCCTTAGCAATGCATATCCACTCACAAAAATACATTTTTGATATATTTATGGTAGGAAATTCACAAAATATCTTTATGGAACATGATCTTTACTTATCCTAATGTTTTTTGGCATGAAAGAAAAATCGATAATTTTGGCCCATACAATGTATTGTTGGCTATTGCTACAAATATACCGGTGAGATTTATGACATGGTTTTGTGGTCCAGGGTCACATATGGCCTTTGACATAGTGTTGTTACTGTTGTTAACTACAACTAAAACTATTAAAAATCATTTTTGTTAATTGAAATAAAGCTGAAAAATATATAAACTAAATATATAAATAAATATAAATGTTATATGGAAAAACTTAAACTTAAAAAACTGACTGAAGTTTAGGTTGAAGTACTAAAATGACTGAAACTGAAATAAAAATAAATTAAAGCTAAATAGAAATCTTTAAAAACTAAAATTTATAAAGATGACAAAAGTACATAAAATTACTAAATCTTAAATTAAAATTAAAATAAAGATTGAAAATAGAAAATAAAAGCTATTTCAAATAATTTATTTCTAATAAATATAGTAATAGTATATGAACAATACTAAAATAACACTGAAATAAAAATTTCCTGACATCTTTCTAAAGAAAGTATTTTAGATTTTTTTGCACAGACTTTAGGAACATTTTGTTACAAAAAACTTTGAATTTAATTAAATTAATTTATTTATTAGCAAAAAGCTTGACCAAATTGCCCTATAATATAATATAATATAATATAATATAATATAATATAATATAATATAATATAATATAATATAATAAACAAGGAGATAGTAGGTAAACAGCAGGTGCAGAAAAATTTGGCCACATTTTCCATGTGGATTTAATGCCAAGGCACAAGGATGGAGTTTAAAGTCAATCAGTGATCAGTTAGGGAGTAAGTAAACAGCTCATATGCTGTTCAATGAGAGGTCTATCTTAAAAATGTTTCAAAAATGTCTAAATGAGATGGTCAGGACATGGTCAGAAATGCATGCTCACAAACACTATAGCCTTCGGTACATCTCAAGATATTTCCTGCGTTATATGTGAAATGTTATTGATGAAATGACGACAGTCACTGCCAGTGAATGTGTTTGTGTGGGTGTGAAACTGAGAGCAAATAAGGAAGGAGGAAAGAGCGAGAAGGAGAAAGATAGAGAGGAAAGAGCTGCACTGTGAATGTTGCACATATTCTGTGGATCTCACAATCATAATTTGAGTATTCAGAGATTTAGAAAGTCATGAAAATCCTGTATCATCTTCACAGAAATCACATTCTTAAAAATATCTAAACATCCATACAAAAATATGTATTTACCTGCAAAATTACATAGACTTCATGTCATGGAGTTTATCCTGTTCCAGTGGCAGATTTTTTTTACTTGCTTTAAGCATAAACCTCATATTTTCATCTATTTTTTGCACTATAGTTCTTCAAGATGGGGAATGTAAAACATGGAATGGATGGATGCACAAAGCACAGCGATCCACAAAGGCTGCATGGATAAAAGGCCTCGAGCGCTCTCATACTCCCACACACTTCCAGAACAAGGCCAATTGGCCACATACAAACGTGTAATTTCAAGCGAGAAAATCGACAGTGGGCTACCACTGTCAGCTTCCTGTGTGTGTATGTGTATGTGTGTGTTACACATGTTATACAATCATTCCCTCAGAGAGGCTGGAAGGATGAATGCTGTTCTCTCTATTCTATACTTCCAGTATTTAGCATTTCCACAGATATTTAAGGTTGGCCTACAGAGCACAACAGTAGGGTTCTGAAGTTCTGAAAGCTTTTTATTTTCAATTGCACATACATCTTTCAATATAAATGTACTGAGCTCTGAGTTTGTTAAGTGATGGTATATGCCTCTGTGGAAGCCAGAAATCATTTTTATGCAATGAATATATGGTCAATTACTACACATAATCATGAAGAGAGATCCACCTATCATGAAGTTGCTGTTACCATAGTAATGGGAATCACAGCAACAGAGCTCAAAAGTGATAGTCCACATGCCCATAGTTAATTTTAGTCCTTAGTATTCTGAAACAAGCATCCTTTCAGCCAAATACTCATATGCTCATTACCTGTAAAACTGCACAGCAGTGGTCAAAAAAGATTTTCAAAATGGACCAATACCTCCATATAAACTGGACAATTAGGCCTGGAATTAAATAGGACTGGGGAAAAAAAATGTCTTGTGGGTGGTTAAATGTTTCTTAAGCAGCAAATCAGCATATGAGAATGATTTCTGAAGGATCATGTGACACTGAAGACTGGAGTAATGACGCTGAAAATTCAGCTTTGTCATTAGAGAAATAAATTACATTTTAAAATATATTCAAATACTTATAAATTGTAATAATATTTTACAGTATTACTGTTTTTACGGTATTATTAGTATTATTGATCAAATAAATGCAGTCTTGGTGAGCATAAGAGACTACTTTAAATAACATTAAAGGGTGGTTGATTATGATTTCACTTTTTTAACATTAGTTAGAGTGTAATGTTGCTGTTAGAGCATAAACAACATCTGCAAAGTTACGATGCTCAAAATTTAATGCAAAGGGAGATATTTTCTTTTAAAGAATTCGATGTTTGAGGACTACAACAAATGGCTGGTAAAAATTTACATAAACCCTGCCCCCGGGAACACGCAACAAAGGGGGCGAGGCCATGTTGGGCTGCTTTAGAGAAGAGGAAGAGTTGTTGTAGTAGAGTGTTGTTACCATGCCGTCATTTTAAGCTGGACTGATTCACAAACGAGGGTCAATTCAATGCTGGATTTGCACAAAAGATTAACATGACGGCACATGCTAGTCGATGAGTTGAATCAACTCCACATCAACTACATATATTTATCCACTAACCGTTCAGAAACGTCCAGTTGCTTTCTAAAAGTTGTAACTTCTTCCTGAGTCTCTCCATCAGTGTCCGACTCCGGTAAGGCTGAACACCGTTACTGGCAATCGTTATTTTGGCTGCGTGAGATTCTCCAGCTTTGTTGTTGTTGAGCAACTGAAGCATGAGCTGTTAAAGCTCCGCCCTCTACACGAAAGGGGGCTGGGAGCAGCAGCTCATTTGCATTTAAAGGGACACACACAAAAATGGCGTGTTTTTGCTCACACCCAAATAGAGGCAAATTTGACAATCTATAATAAATGATCTGTGGGGTATTTTGAGCTGAAACTTCACAGACACATTCTGGGGACAACAGAGACTTATATTACATCTTGTAAAAAGGGCATTATAGGTCCCCTTTAAAAAATCTTCCTGACCCCAAACTTTTGAAAAAATGTAAAAATATAATAATCAAATTATTAAGATATTTAGAAACGAAACTGAAGGTTTTCTAACAAATCCACGCTAGTGTTTGCTATTCTGCATCAGCATGACTGATGTTTGCGCTGTGTCTAATGTACACAATAAGTGGGTTAAACCTAATGAAGTGATGAGCATGTGTATGTGTGGAAGACCAGCTCAGGAACTTCACAGTTTGAGCTCTTGTGTATGAGCTGCTCAGCTAGCAGAATGCTAAGTACGCTGGAGATGGTATTTGTCTTTATTTTCAGATGCAGACGGATTGGCTCTGCGAGAGCCCTAATCAGAGTCCACGCATCCTGCTGTATAATCACTCACTTCAGGCTTGTAATTGCATGTGAACAGCTGAAAGCTGTACAGTGGGTGGACAGCAGCGAAGAACAGTGCTGAGGCTAACATCTCTGTTGCTGGAAGAAGCTGTCCGTTTCATGCCACTTTTGCAATCTTTCAAGGGTTAAAAGAAGGCAGGATGTCGCAATTATGGCCTAGCTGTTAGCAACGCAAGTGTGTTTCCAGCACATCCCAAGCAACAAGATACTCATAAGGGCTTTTCACACTGCGCTTAACCCTGGGTTATTGTAATTCTAAACCAACTAATCATGTGCCTCATATTCACGTGCTTTGAACAACATGTGTTATATAAACAGTAGGCTATGTTTCAGCGTTTGAGGAAAAAATGGCAAATGGTGACGGAAAACTGGAGGTAAGAACAGTTTTATTCTTACCTTATAGTCCCAAAAGTCCATTCAGGAAAAACTTTAAGAATGTACAGTGTGAAATGTCAGTTCACCCAAAAATGAAAATTATCCTATGATTTACTCACCCTCAAGCCATCCTAGGTGTATATAACTATCTTCTTTCAGACAAACGCAATCGGAGATATATTTAAAAATATCCTGGCTCTTCTAAGCTTTATAATGGTAGTGAACGGAGGGCGCGATTTTGAAGTCCCAAAAAAATGCATCCATCCATCATAAAAATAATCCATATACCTCCAGGGGGTTAATGAAGGCCTTCTGAAGTGAAGCGATGGGTTTTTCTAAGAAAAATATCCATATTTAAAACTTTATTAACTATGATGTTTTATTAACAAACCTAGGGAGGAGCACATTCAGATAATTAACCTAATTAACATGAGAGGAGCGCATTATATACATAGACTTACCTCTGTTCATTGACAGTTTATCAGCATCCCTCCACCACCCCATCTCCTCACTTCTAGTCCTAACTCTTCTTATCACAACCGGGGGAAGCACTCTGGGTTCAGTTTGAGCTCTTGTGTATGAGCTGCTCAGCTAGCAGAATGCTAAGTACGCTGGAGATGGTATTTGTCTTTATTTTCAGATGCAGACGGATTGGCTCTGCGAGAGCCCTAATCAGAGTCCACGCATCCTGCTGTATAATCACTCACTTCAGGCTTGTAATTGCATGTGAACAGCTGAAAGCTGTACAGTGGGTGGACAGCAGCGAAGAACAGTGCTGAGGCTAACATCTCTGTTGCTGGAAGAAGCTGTCCGTTTCATGCCACTTTTGCAATCTTTCAAGGGTTAAAAGAAGGCAGGATGTCGCAATTATGGCCTAGCTGTTAGCAACGCAAGTGTGTTTCCAGCACATCCCAAGCAACAAGATACTCATAAGGGCTTTTCACACTGCGCTTAACCCTGGGTTATTGTAATTCTAAACCAACTAATCATGTGCCTCATATTCACGTGCTTTGAACAACATGTGTTATATAAACAGTAGGCTATGTTTCAGCGTTTGAGGAAAAAATGGCAAATGGTGACGGAAAACTGGAGGTAAGAACAGTTTTATTCTTACCTTATAGTCCCAAAAGTCCATTCAGGAAAAACTTTAAGAATGTACAGTGTGAAATGTCAGTTCACCCAAAAATGAAAATTATCCTATGATTTACTCACCCTCAAGCCATCCTAGGTGTATATAACTATCTTCTTTCAGACAAACGCAATCGGAGATATATTTAAAAATATCCTGGCTCTTCTAAGCTTTATAATGGTAGTGAACGGAGGGCGCGATTTTGAAGTCCCAAAAAAATGCATCCATCCATCATAAAAATAATCCATATACCTCCAGGGGGTTAATGAAGGCCTTCTGAAGTGAAGCGATGGGTTTTTCTAAGAAAAATATCCATATTTAAAACTTTATTAACTATGATGTTTTATTAACAAACCTAGGGAGGAGCACATTCAGATAATTAACCTAATTAACATGAGAGGAGCGCATTATATACATAGACTTACCTCTGTTCATTGACAGTTTATCAGCATCCCTCCACCACCCCATCTCCTCACTTCTAGTCCTAACTCTTCTTATCACAACCGGGGGAAGCACTCTGGGTTCAGGCCAAAATTCTGAGCTCAGAGCCCTCCCCCTGGACAGCACACCAAATACGCATAACCTTTACTCTACTTAATTAAATGTAAGTGTGAACTCGTGACCTATAGCTTCCGGCAGATGGCCGTACACATCGATTGGCGGATGAAGAGTAACCCCTGACCTGACGCATGACGCAATGACGAACGCAGAAGCGCAGAGGATAGAGCAAAACAAAACTCCGGTCCCGAATTAGAAGTCTAAAATGAGGAATTTTAAAGAGAAATGTCAGAGAATTTCAATATAAGAGAAGAGGAGCTTGAGTTTGTTGCACAGCCCTATTTGTTTAAATAGCGAGAGGCGTCTAAGCTTACAATACTCCTATATCCTACGTCATACATCGCGTCAGGGGTTACTCTTTTGGTGCAAGTCGACTTGCGCAGGATGCGTACGGTCATCCGCCGGAAGCTAATTATTTTAGTTAATAAAGTTTTAAATATGGAATTGCTTCACTTCGGAAGGCTTTTATTAACCCCCTGGAGCCGTATGGATATTTATATAATGGATGGATGCATTCACTACCACTATAAAGCTTGGAAGAGCCAGGATATTTTTAAATATATTTCCGATTGTGTTCGTCTAAAAGATGATAGTTATATACACCTAGGATGGCTTGAGGGTGAGTAAATCATGGGATAATTTTCATTTTTGGGTGAACTAACCCTTTAAGAATACCAAGGATTAATTGTTAACCACAGGTAAATTTACAAGCAATGTGATGCAATGTGAAACTTAAAGCAAGATAACCCAGGAATCTATTTACCTGTGGTTTAGAATGACCCAGGGTTAACTATTTCAAGTGTGAAAAGCCCTATAGAGAGGTTCATAAAAACAACTAATCTACTTAGTTAAGCTGTAGTTAGCTACACTGTACGCTACATACAAAAAATATAGACTGAATGTATAAATTTAATACTAAATTTAAATGTCATTTTAAATATATACTGTACCTCCCAAAGTATTCACTTTTACACACTAATTTACATGAATAAATTAAAGGGTTAGTTCACCCAAAAATGAAAATTCTGTCATTAATTACTCACCCTCATGCCGTTCCACACCCTTAAGACCTTCGTTCATCTTCGGAACACAAATTAAGATATTTTTTGTTGAAATCCGATGGCTCCGTGAGGCCTGCATAGCCAGCAATGACATTTCCTCTCTCAAGATCCATTAATGTACTAAAAACATATTTAAATCAGTTCATGTGAGTACAGTGGTTCAATATTAATATTATAAAGCGACAAGAATATTTTTGGTGCGCCAAAAAAAACAAAATAATGACTTATATAGTGATGGCCGATTTCAAAACACTGCTTCAGGAAGCTTCGGAGCGTTATGAATCAGTGTGTCGAATCAGCGGTTCGGAGCGCCAAAGTCACGTGATTTCAGCAGTTTGACAAGCGATCCGAATCATGATTCGACACGCTGATTCATAACGCTCCGAAGCTTCATGAAGCAGTGTTTTGAAATCGGCCAAAATATTCTCATCACTTTATAATATTAATATTGAACCACTGTACTCACATGAACTGATTTAAATATGTTTTTAGTACATTAATGGATCTTGAGAGAGGAAATATCATTGCTGGCTATGTAGGCCTCACTGAGCCATCGGATTTTAACAAAAATATCTTAATTTGTGTTCCGAAGATTAACGAAGGTCTTACGGGTGTGGAACGGCATGACGGTGAGTAATAAATGACATTATTTTCATTTTTGGGTGAACTAACCCTTTAAGGTGCAAAAGAGTCACACATACAGTATGCTGCCACGATGAAGCAATAATGTTGCACAGGGACTTGAGATTTTTGACCTGTTCATTAATATGAAACATTCAAACAAATCCATTAGCAAAAAAAAAAAAAAAAAAACAGAACTAAGGAACAACTTTGAACTTTGATTTGAAAATGTAGTGTATAGTGTGAAAACACTACACTACTACTGCTAAAAAGGTAGCATGTAACTGGAAAAGCTTTACTATTTTGAAAATGTCTGAGCTATGTAATGGCAGCAAAATTTTCTCGAACAAGAAAAAATTTAGAGCGAGACTAGATTTAGTCCATCAGGAACTGCTATTTGCTATTTCTGTGATCCCATGTGAGTGACAGGTTGTCCCTCCCTGGCGCCATGGTGACTTTAATAAATTGGCAAAAAAGTAAGAAGGAAAGGGCTCAGAGAAGAGTCCGAGCTAAAAGGAAACTGCACTTAATCAGATACCATCAAGTGAAGTTATATCCAAGATAATGTGAATAGCACTCAGCGAATGGAGACCTAACTGCTTGCTCTGCTATTGCCTATTATAGGTCAACGGTGGTTCAGATAAAGACAAGGCTTAAGTGACAAGTCTCTGTCATTCAGAGTGACAGGACCACAATAAGATGTGCCATTAAAAGTAAGGGCAGAATAAATTGCATAGGGGTAGAGGGAGAAAACACAGGGATGATCAAAGCTTAAATATTATGTCAGGCTTAACATGAGCTCTTCAATCAATGTAGCATCCTGCTAATACCTTCAGCCACTGTGAGCATGACTTAAATTCACTGCAGGGCTCAGATTGGACTTAAGATCAGACTCTAATTACAGCTGCTGTGTTGACCCCATTCCCTGTCCCAGTCTCATAAGGAACAGCAACATTTAAAGACATAATGCTGTATGCAACATTGGATCTCCATATTTTGCAGTACCACCACCTAATTTCTTTACCATTGGACAGAGATCATATCAGACGGTAAAACATAGTTCTTTGATGGTACTAAATGGTTAGCATTTTTATGTACCTTGGTGTTTAGATACTATAAACTAATTCAAAAAATATCCTGGAATTACCATGGTACTTTTTTTGCTAGAGTTGATAGATACCTAAATCAAGCTAAGACTATTAGTTGTACATTTAAAAGGTTTCTGGGATGGCAAATGACAAATAAACATATATAAATGTATATATTAAAAATGTCATGTGGTATAACCATAAACTAAAAAGCAATAACATATTTTCCTTACACCTTGAATATATGTGTACACATCTTAATAATAATATACATGATATAATAATATGTAAAAAGTTGCCTGTGTTTCAGCATTTGAATACATGTGTACACATCTTAATAATTTTCAAAAAAAAAAAAAAAAATACAATATATTTTTTAAGGTAAAAAATATTTTTATCAATTAATTTATTTAAATAAAGTAAATTCATTACTAATTATGAATTATTAATTCATAAATATCATTACATTTTTGGGAGTTGCACCACATGACATTTTACAACTTGATTGTCATAAAAGTTCAAATTATCTGTTTTTTTAGGACTAACTGACCTCAACACACAGTCATTTTCATTCTTTTATTGACACTTAGTTTTTTTACTTTTCGTGCCTCAAAACAAGAATAATGCTTGTCATTATGCTCATCATAGAAGTGGTGTATTCAAGTCATTGTACTAAAGACATTTAATATATTTTTATAATTAATAGATCTGCACAAAAAATTGAGCATCATGTCGTTGACCCTAAGGTCTCCACAAAACTCAACATGGATCAAACAGGATCAACTGCTGAACAAACAGTGCGCTTTTGTGTAAGTGTCAACAGTCATAGTGCAAAGTGCATTGGTTCACATGTTATTTTTGTCTCTGAAACCAAAAGCTAAGGGGAGGGCTGAGCATCCCAACTCACAAGCACATTCAGACATACTGCGGGAGCTATTTTAAATCCTCCTCTGCTAAAGTAGAGGAACTATTGAGATAGGGTTATGACTGCACATGAAACACACCATACAATGCTCATATAATGTTTGTGAAAGCATTATTTTGTAGTGTGTCCTCTCCTGCAGAAGCAATACTTGTGATTTATAAACTAATTGTGTCATTTGACATAAAACCACATGACGGATGTCTAAAGTGAGATTTCAGGAGGATGGTGGAGATACATGGTCTGCAGTGGTCTGATTCAAAGTATTGTGGACAATTACAACATCTACATTAAAATAAATGGGTGAAACTAAGAAAGCCTTAGAAAGAGTAAATAGCCAACAGTAAAATGGATGGACTTACTCTAGCGGATGTAGAGTCGCTACTACTGTCTATTGATGTTTCCTGAAATATTGGGCCATTACATCCACTGTATAAGGTTGCACAGCAGTGACAAATTCAAGTGTATGCTGCTCTCCACAGGGAGATTGAAATAATCCACTTCTATCCAAGAGAATATGTTTGATAGCAATCTCCAAGAGGTCGGTCCCTCAAATCTCTTGAGCACAAACGGGTCCGGCTAATTCAACTGAATGCATCAAACACACATTATATTTTTGAGATTTGAAAAGCATTATCAGATGCTTTTCCTTAACCAAAGACAATCCTTTAATTTCCACCAGATTGAGAAGAACATATTATAGGACCTATTTCCCTACATTCACAATGGATGCTTTCCTATAGTACCAAAGAACATAAATCCACATCAGTAAAAAAAAATAAAACACACCACATTACCTTTGATCCATCCAAGCTGATGATCCTGTACACGTTCCTGGTATTGTCATAGAAGTAAGATACAGTGACCGCATGTTTGCTGGTGGGCATCCAGTTCTTCTTAGTGTTGGGGTCTATCTGGAAGACGTGTGCTCGGGTGCTGTAGATGGGCTGCTCCCTGAAAGGTAGGAAAAAAAAGTGGTGAACCTCTTTGTGCCTGAGCACCGTCGTTTCGCCGATTCCGCCAGGAGCGCTGGAACGTCCCGGAAGACGGATCACCATTTCTTCAGCCTCCATCTTGTTGCTTTAACCCAGGTAGAAACCTGGGTCTTGCCTAACCAGTCAGATACATTGGTGCCCTGCTATCAGTGCAAGGCGACCATTCAACGCCCTGCTGATATGGAAATGCCAGCTGTTTGGCTGGGACCGTGTGGGACGGACACTAAATATAGTCAGGGACGCAGTAATCTGTGCAGTCCCACCCCTACTGACCTGATCTTTGCTGTTGGAAGTATGTCCAAGCACACACGTTGGACCACACTAAGAGCGTGTTAAGGCTCTTTTTCCAGACACCCTAGCCTAATTTGATAATCACACATAGACAAAAGTAATGTAAATACTAAATAAACTAATGCATATTACTTCTTTTAGTCTAAGAGCATGGGTGGAATTTCATAAGCACCCCAGCCAAGTTTTCCAAAGCTGCATTTCAAGGTTCCGATAACAACACAAAAGTCAACAATACATTCTGCAAAAAGATAGTTTACACAAAAATGAAAAAAAATTATTTATTTATTCATTAATCATTTATTCACCCTCATGATGTTTTAAACCTGTGTGTGACTTTATTTTTTCAGTGTAACACAAAAGAAGAAGAAGTGTTTGTCCATACAGTGAAGGTCAATGAGGTCCAAAACAACACTGGACGTCACTGACTTTCACTGTATGAACAAAAACAACACTGAGATATTTCTCAAAAATATGTTCTATGTTCCACAGCAGTCATACAAGTGCAGGTATGGAACAAGATGAGGGAGATTAAATGATGACAATTTTCATTTTTGGGTGGACATATGCACATTGAAAAATGAAGGTCAGTTTTGTGAACATTATCATCACTTTGGGCAACAAAAAAAGAATAAAAAAAGCATGTGGACCACACGCAGGAAGGAATAATCACTCTAGAATAATAGGCAATCATTGCTGAAGAGAACAAAAGAAACCTGGAGTCCCAGTCAGATGAGCTGTCTCACTCTGAACTTTTCTCATTTTTCTCAACACAATTACACATTTATCCTCATTCCAAGTGATACATACATGTCATCAGCAATTAGCATTTGCATGGCAACACTTCTTAGTAAGGTTCAGTTCATTAATATTAGCTAGTTAATGCATGAGGTATCATAAAAGAACAATGAACAACCATTTTTACAGCATTTGTTAATATCAGTTAAAAGGTGCACTAAAGAACATTTTTAGGGTAAAAATTAATACATTTTCATTATTGAGAGTACATAAAAAATCAGTGTTCGAAATGCCATACCCTCATTTACTATGGTAAGTTTACAATGATGATTTGGTTTAGTGGTACATTTCAGATTTATTTCGAGCAGTAGCAAAGCAAAAAAAAAGACAAAAATAAAAGACAAAAAACAGCAAGTAACTTGCATACAGTTGTAAATATAGAGATAGAGGTCAAATATCTATAGTGCACCTGCTCTTATGTTAAAAAGTCACGATGAAACAGAAGTAATGACAGATCTTTTCTTCTGTATTGTGACTTATATTTGTGTGTAATGGATTTTCAAAAAAGAAAAATGTAAAACGGGTACTTGGTTCTATCCACTGGTTGTTGATTGAATTTTGAGAAGTAGACGTTTCACTCAAAAGCAGAGGCAGATGAACATGAGCTTTAAACAGGCTAAATGATTGGAGACGTCCTGCATATGTCACCAGAGAGAATATGTTTTCACCAAAAGGTCCAGTTATGACTTTTTGATTTACATTTTTTTTAAATGAAACACATGCACAGATGATGCACAGATTTCATGCTGACTTGAAAAATTCTAAAAAAAAAACAAAAAACACTATTGTTCATTGTTGGTTCATGTATATTCAAAATACATAAAGTAATGTTAATTTATACAAATTATTACTTATACAGTGTATCAGTATAGGTACACTGTAAAAAAAGGATTGTTGGTTTAACTTAAAAAAGTAAGTTACCTGGTTGCCTTAAAATTGAGTTCATTGAAATTAAAAATTTGAATTAACACAATGAAGGTGATTGGTTTAATCAACAAAAACTCAAAATATTATGTTATCTGAACTACATTAACAAATAACAAATCATGAAAATATTTTTTTACATTGTAGAAATGAACATTGATAGATATTTAAATGCTGTAAAAAAAAGTATCATGTTAGGTATTGCATTTACACAATATTAACAAACAGAACCTCATTGTAAAGTGTTTTTCGGATAAATTTATCAATGGTCAAAAGATCGATATAGGGCTCTAACAAATACATCAGGGTCAAAATCATTGACAAGCTCAGGTTTATCTCTGGATACATAGATCAGATACGACTAGGAGCGTTACATAGCAAGTTCAATAATGCCCTTCAAGTTTCAGATAATTGCAAAGAGAAATGCTTTGCTTCAAAATCCAAATCCAAACACAGAGGGAAGCCCACTACAGTATAGCCTGCTCATTGGCCCTTTCCCAACATACTACTCTAAAAGCAACTGGCCTCAAATCAATGTCAAAGGGCATATGTCTCCACTACTGTATGCTCATCAGTAGATGGAGTTTTTCCATACCATTCCCATACCCTACACTCCTCTGACCCAATTCTACAGATAACACCCTTCAAATCCCGGAAAAAATCCCATTCAATCCCAATATACTCTAATATTCCATCCAGCTTATTAAAACACAGGATCAGAAGCGGGAAGTATAATGTGGAGAAGGGGGCAATATCGCAAACACAGACACAGACGGTTTGTTGCTCCTATTCCCAGGATAATTAATCACCATATTCAATTACATTAGCGTGCTTCTAATCAGCTGCTGCTGGGCTGTTGTGCAGGAATGAGAGAAACTGCGAAGGAAGAGGAAGGAAAAGAGAAGGAAGAGGAGCAGGGATAACTTAAGTGAGGTGAGGGAGAGATCTGCGGAGTACGGAGAAGTGCTTACGCTGCACCGTGGAGGCGGAAGATCTCTGAAGAGCATCAAAGGCTTGTTGCATAATTAGCATTTAAATTCGATTAAAATGCAGTTGCAGTCACATACATGGGTGGTTCACATGACATCACATGCTCCTTTGTCCATAGGGTCATAACCATTTAAAATTTAGTACGTTAAAATATGTTTATATTGTGTTTGCAATCCATTAGCCGAGTATATTGGAACATTTCCATCCAAAATTTTGTGCAAATAACCCAAACATGCTTTTCTCTGTTCTCACTCAAATAAAACAGACTTATGAATATGAAGTAATAAATTAAAGGCAGCCTTAGGGAAAAGAATGAAACAGTAAATAGACTGGAACCAGTCATATTGCTATTGCAGCTGACTTGAAAATTGTCTGGATGTTTTATTTCTGATTATTGTTAAAATGTATTTGCTTATGTAAGTGTTTGGATTCCATTTTCTATAATACATTTTCTCATATAACTATCTTGTGGTGTGACAAATGTATTTGGTGTAAATTAGAAGAAAAAATCATCAAATATATTTGTCACAGTAAGATTAAAATGCCTTAAATTGTAACAGCATTCTGTGTTGCTAAAACAAAATGTGAAAAGCATAAATTAATGTACAAAATAATGTACTTAATAATAGCTTTATCATTTCCAGCAATGACTGAAAATGAAAATGTGTTGTTTCTTGTATTAAAAAATGCTTTTTATATATTTGACCAGTGTACAATCTGTCACACTATATGACAGAAAATGTAAAAAAAATAAATAAATAAAGGTTAAATACAAACTATTCAAGTATCTTATGCTTTTTCATAAGTATCCAACAGTATAAACGTCATGATTTTCATATCTTGTTTGCTAAGATTTTTTTCCATTTCATGTTCCATCAATCCATGGTTAAATGTCAACCGCCTACACAGAAAAAAATAGGATGGGGAACAGCCTGAATTTAAAAAAGGAAAATGAAAACTAGATCTCATACTAAAATGTTTCTGAAAACACAAACCCTCTAAGAAAATGTGAATGTTGTTACAAGCCATTATTAAACAATTTTGAACAGTTTTGAATCCACTTGATTCAACAGTGTATCTTAAAGCTGAGACTGTCCAATGTTAAATGTAAGTGATAATCAATTATATAAGAAATCAAACGCAGCCAGCTCCATATTAACATCAACACTGATGATTTCACACCACCCACCTTCAACAACCCACCACCATCCAGAGCAAGCAGTCATTTTCATTTTCAACATCTGACTTTCTGACCAAATAATAGAGCAACAATAAAGAAGACCAAACTTCTGCTACATTTCAAGCTTGAGGGATCTGTAATAGCATGTACAGGTAGTGAACATACATGGATAAGAAGCTCTTTTGTTAGTTACATAATCTGGTACTGGTCAAGCTTTACTTTTAAAAGGTGCCATCAGTTAAATCATTCAAATAATCTGTTCTAATAAGCAAATTGGATCACTTTTCATTTTACAACGAAGCACTGCTTCTGAGAAATTGCAAATGTTGTATTAATTTCTCAGTGCGTTCAGCAGGGGGCGGACCTGCGGAAAGCCCCAACTGCCCCTATACAGGCCTATTACTCTCACTACTGCCTTAACAACGGCTGTTCAGTAATGTTAGCAAACTACATAACAACCAAACACTTTATAGCATGTAATATATTAAATTGTGTGCCACTGAATTGAGTAGGAAGTGGGAATGATTTTCTCCAGAGTAATACACTCCCTGAACAGCCCTTGAATCTTTCAACGGTTGTAATTTAATTAAGAATGAAGAAGAGGGGCCTTAAATTAATTTAAGTTTTTATTTTTTTATTAAAAGAAAAATGCTTTGCCACCCCAAGAAGATCAATCTTTATGTAATAATAACACATTTAAAATGAAAAGATAATCACTTCCAGACACTGATCAAAGACTACCTTGGGAAAATCTTTGAGAATATCTACATGCCGGCTACCCACGGAAAAGATTTTAGGTCATATAGAGACCGGAACAAACTGTAAGCAGAAGACCCTTTATAAGATTGAATAGCCATGTATTGGGTCACCTTTATTTAAAATCTATATTTCAGGTCAATCTCCAGCTGAGCTTTGGAAATTCCACTAGCATGTACAGATATATCAGATGTCACTGCCAATACTGGCTCCAAAATCGTATTGATGAGGCTGTGCCATGCAGCGGTGCTCTGTTGAAATGTAGATTACATAAGCATGACGAGATTAAAGGCCTTTGGCACTGCATAACATCAATATATGAAATTAGCTAATGTTCATTCTCATTCAGAGTACATGCTTGTTATCATTTGCCTAAAAAATAATACACAGCTGACCAACAGACTGTGGTCTCAGTGATCAAAAATAATCACCCCAGTGAATGAAAAATGAACTATCAATTAAAAGTATATGCAGAATATATGAATGTATACTCAAACTCACATTATAGAGTGTGTGGTTATGTAAAAACTGTATCACAACATATTTTAATACATAACGCACATAAATATATTCAGCATTATAATATAGTATTTTCAGTAATTCAGTATACATTCCTATGCACACTATAAAGGACACTAAAGGCGTTCATGAACATGAATAACTGCCTTTACGTTCTGCCCTGTCCTCACAAGACCGGTGATAAAACAATCAGGCTCTGCGCTGCCAATTCCTACAGTATGTGTTTTGCCATTTACAAGCAACTTACCCCATGTTGCTGTTTTTCTCTCCTGAGGCGAGATGCGATTTGTTGATTACCGAGTTTCTTCTTCCAGCTGAATGTAGCGGCTTTGGATGCGGTGCGCGCGGTCAGTCACATTATGAGCAGCGGCATTCTGCGTCTCTCATTACGCGCTCTGTATGTAGGCTGTCAGATGCACGGAATGAATCCCACGGCGAATAGCCCACTAATACTGCCCAATTTCAGCTAGTTTGGCAAACAACGGGCTCACCTCGCATCTCTGCGGTTAGAATATGGTATTTTTGAAGAGCGCGAGGCAACGGTAGCGCTGGGGTGAATAAAGAGCCGCTGCCTCTCTCTCAGTGGGCGTGTGGCTCTAAAGATGAATCTACTGTCAGTCGATGGTCATAACACATACCACACAATATCCCACAACAACGCCCCCTGGCACGCTCTTCTCCCATTACAAAACACATCCTATGATTTTACGACAATCATCATCATAATTTATTGTGTGTTCGTGTGTTTATTTAATTAAAGAGAGATGTAGGCTAACAACTAGGCTATAATGTCATTGTCATCATAGTTTAATTGAAATGTAAATAAAATTGAATCCTATACTGGTTTTCTCGTTTCTCCTATACTCGTTTAACTCTGAAAATCTCTTCAGTAGCTAAAACTATCAAAACATGATGAAATGAAGAAAGAGTTAACCTTTTTATTTCTAACCCCTGGTTACGTATATGTATAGCTGTAGCAATGGATTTACACCTTTTATCTGGTGTTCCTGATTCAGGATATTTGTATTTTTCTCTCTGTCTTCCTCACTTCTTTTTTGTCAATTTAAAAACTAGCGAAAGAGCTGCTGAACTTGCACAGAATGATCACAGCCAAGCCCCAGGCTGATATTCAGTACAACAGCATGCTTGCAAGTGTTATATTGCTTTTAAACAACGTTTTTTGTACAGTTCAAAAATGCAAGAGGTAATATCGGTGTTCAGACATAAAATGTGGATGTTAGTTTTGTATAATTCTTTTTTGCCAGTGAAAATGTTTCCAAAAGAAGCAAGCATCAAGTTTTCATCAAGAAATCCACCCAGTTTAAGAGTGATCCTGGAGCAGAGGAAAATGCTCTAACTTTTAGAAACCCCACTCCTTGCTCCAGGCAAATTCACTCCGCTTCCATTTCCACTTGCATAGTCTGGAACACAGTGAACAAAGAATACATTTAAAGGTAATGCTGTGAACAAAGAACACAGTTAAACGTATAACAGCATTGGGGAATATGGCAATGCAAATGCAGCCTACAAATATTTGTCATAACTAACATAAAGATGTGAGTTTATATGCTTTTCAAACTGAACAACTGCTATAGTTGAACTAGCAAGTTTAAAATTAAAGTTCTTTATATATTTAATATTAATATATTCAAAATGTGAAAGTTTGAGATATGACGTTTTTAATTTATGCTGTAGAACAAAACGGACAATTATGTTTACCAAAGCAGGCCCATATTTAGGCCTACTCATGAATTGAAAAACATCAAAATCCATAGGAAATTACCATGGAAACCGAAGACAATTAGCCTTCAGTGTTAGCTTACAGATTAACTCCACGGCAGAACAGATATATTCTGTTTTATAAACGATTTGATGAATTATATTTGTAGAATTAAAGACATTTTTCTACCACCCCATGTGTCGTCACACGGGACTTTTATTTAAAAAAAAAAAAAAAAAAAAAAAGAACACAAGCGCGCGTGCGCAATAACCCGGAAGTAGAGGATATGGTGTTTTGATATTTTTATACACGCGTGTTCTTCTCTCTTTTACCAAACCTGCCTGCTACACTGGTGAGTTTCTTCAGTTATTACACAAAAGAATCGAATGCAGTTATTATAAACATTTTACAATTGGTTTTAAACAGTTATTATAAGCTAGGAAATTGCTGTAATGTCAAGAGCTCGTCGGCTAATCAGCTGCATGTTATGCTTTTTTTTTTTTTACTTATTAATTATGATTGTTTCGGGACAGTACGAAGGTAAAAATCTCTCAATTAAAATGTTATCACGAACCACTGTAAAAAGATTCCTGTATCATTTGGTTGGGTGTTGTTCACTTTACAATGGACATTTATTGTTTTTATTCTGTCGTTGGATTTTGAAAGTTTTTGTGACAATTAAGATCACAGATAAAATGGTAAGAATAACATATAAAATACAATCTGTTTTCAGACTGTTGTCTGACTTTTCAGACATCTATTTATTGGTTGTGATATTGTTTAGTGCGGGCAGTAACGTTAGATGTTTGCTCTGGCTGAGGAGGAGGATGTTCCCTAGAGCTTATATCTTCTCCCATAAAGATGGGCCATCTGAACATTTATCCCAGCACATTCTACCTCACACTGTGTCCCAGCAACAGAGAATTGAAGCCCATCTGAATGTAACAAAGTGAGTAAATATTCATCAGTGAAATGTTGTGGGTTTGAAATTATGCATATGTTCTGTGAATTCATTTGATTAATTCACTGTCTATCACCGTAGTGTCATTGGTCCACCGACAAGTGTTCCTCGCTTGATTCCAACTTACCAACGGACACCAGTGGAACTGCCGGATGTTTCTTGCAGTCCAAGTGGAGTAACAAGAAGCAACAGAAAGTGAGCAGCACTCTGGCATCTTGAATATGTGACCACAAACCACTGGAATTCTTGTTGCTAATCTGTATTTCAATCATTGGGACGTTTTAAGTTCTCTGCCTAAAGCAGCATGTCTTTTACTGTGCCAGGAGAAAGAGACCCAATCAGAGTCAGAATGACCTCAAGAAACAGCGCTTCACTTCTCCAGGTCCTAGCAACCAGCCTGCCAGAAATGCCAACTTTACCTCCCAATCGGTGGCTGGACCAGTGACAGGCAGAGAAGCGTGTAATTCTTATTCCAGTGTCCCCACATGCTCATCTCCCACCTCTAAACCAGGAGGCACTGTGCCATCTCTGAGAGAGGGATCCCATCAGAGCACCTTTAACCCATCTTCAGTCAATGATAAGGTAAACATGCAGTTAAACTTTTAAGATTGACTTACACACTTAAAAAATAAAGGTCTTTATTGGGATTGATGGTTCCACAAAGAACCTGGAACATCCATGGAACTTTTCCATTGCACAAAATGTTCTTTATAATGGAAAAAGGTTCTATAGATTATTAAAATGTTCTCCACTCTAAGAAAATAAGAACTGTTCACTGAAAGGTTATTTTGGGAACCCAGAATTGTTCTTCTATGGCATCGCTCTTCTGGTTTAAGAGTGTAGTCATAGGAGTGTAGAGAAGTAAATTTATATTTTACAGTATTATATTTATTATTCTTTGTCCACAGCTAAGTCAGCAGATTCTCAACCTGTTTCATGCTTGTGAGCAACGGAAGGATGATCTGGAGAAAAAGGAACATTGCCGAGCAGCGCTGCAGAGAGATATCCAGACAATCTTCTCAGGTACATTACGCATATATTTGCAGAAATTATGATTGGGATCTTCTCTAGCGTTATGTGCATTCTTCATGAAATTGTTCTCCATTTCAATCTTTTCTCTATTTTTTGTCAAGGTGCACAAGTCTTCTTGGCCGGGTCATCTCTAAATGGCTTTGGTAGTCGCACCAGTGATGCTGATCTTTGTCTTGTCATCGAAGAGGGAGCAGTAAGTGTATTCTAGAGGGTGTATTCTATGCTTTTTGTTTGCTCTGCTCTACTGTCTTGTAGACTTAACTCTCTACATACTCCTCTGTAGGTAAACTACAGAACAGATGCTGTATATGTTCTTAGTCTTGTGCGGAAATTGTTTTACAAGCTGTGTAAGTGTTTTTGCCATGAATTCGTCTACAGTAGTTTTACTTTATATTCACAATGGCTTTGTTATGTCCACTAACGTGGCATGATCTCTGTTTCACAGCTTACATTGAGAGGCCTCAGCTCATCAGAGCCAAAGTGCCCATTCTGAAGTTTAGGGACAGAGTCAGGTAAGTCCTTGCAGCTTTTGTGTCGTATTTGCGGTCAAGAGTAGGTGTGCCTACACTACTGTTTAAACAATTTTTTTGGAAAGAAATTTATATTTTCATATATTTTCATTTAGCAAGGATGTATTAAACTGATAAAAATTGAAAGTAAAAACTATTTATCAAAGAATACTTAAAAATACCCCCCCAAAAAAAGAGCATATTAAAGGGTTAGTTCACCCAAAAATGAAAATTATGTCATTTATTACTCACCCTCATGTCATTCTACACCCATAAGACCTTTGTTCATCTTCGGAACATAAATTAAGATATTTTTGATGAAATCTGATAGCTCAGTGAGGCCTCTATTGCCAGCAAGTTCATTTACACTTTCAGATGCCCAGAAAGCTACTAAAAACATATTTAACAACAAGTAATGGTCGATTTCAAAACATTGCTTCGAATCTTTTGTTTTGAATCAGTGGTTCGGAGCGCCAGAGTCACATGATTTTAGCAGTTTGGCACACGATCCGAAACACTGATTCGAAACAAATGATTCAAAGCAGTGTTTTGAAATCACTAGATATTGTTGAAAGTCATTATTTTGTTTTTTTTGATGCACAAAAAGTATTCTCATCACTTTATAATATTAAGGTTGAACCACTGTAGTCACATGAACTGTTTTAAATATGTTTTTAGTACCTTTCTGGGCACTGAAAGTGTCCAGAAAGGACACTTTCAGAAAAATTTACTTGCTGGCAATAGAGGCCTCACTGAGCCATTGGATTTCATCAAAAATATCTTAATTTGTGTTCCGAAGATTAACGAAAGGTCTTACGGGTGTATAACGACATGAGGGTGAGTAAGTAATGACAGAATTTTCATTTTTGGGTGATCTAACCCTTTAAAAATTCTTGCCAAACCTTTGATCAGTAGTGTACTGTATGTACATACAAAGAATGACAAAGTCAAATGTAGCAGGCAAACAGGTTTGATTGTTTACTGGGAAGTCATGAAAGACAATGTCATCTGAAATCAGAAGATCAGTACAACAGCTAACCACAGTTTTGGAATTCTTTTGCATACCAGTGGCGTAGAGTTTGACTTGAACTTCAACAACACTGTTGGTATCAGAAACACCTTCTTACTGCGGACGTATGCCTATGGTAAGATCAGAAAAGTTCGGAATTGTGTGCCTAGTTGAATTAATCTGTGTGAAAAGATTTAATTGATTCTAGTTTTTATATTTATTTCAGTCGAAAAACGTGTTCGTCCTGTCATCCTTGTAATAAAGAAATGGGCCAATCACCACTGCATCAATGATGCCAGCCGAGGAACGCTGAGCAGCTACACATTAGTTCTTATGGTCCTGCACTACCTTCAGAGTAAGTCTTTTTTTTTTTTATATATATATATTGGATTAAGTTAAGATCTACTGCACTAAACAGTTATTATATTTTCTTACCAAATCTGCAAGCTTTGAAACTTTCTTATGTTATGCTTTACTGCTTTTGTTCAGTTCTAAATGTTATTGTTTCAACCTCATATAGCCCTTCCCGAACCTGTCATTCCATGCCTTCAAATGGATTATCCAGTAAGCAAATTGTCTAATAAATGAATGAATTATGCATAAATGTTTTTTGCTGCTTTTTAAAATCTTGCTGAAACCACTTCTTGCAGGAGTGCTTCAACCCTAAGATGGACATTCATCTTGTGCCAAGTGGACCAAGCAATATTCCGGCCTTTGTATCTAAAAACCAATCATCACTGGGAGACTTGCTCTTGGGTTTCCTGAAGTACTATGCCACTGTTTTCAAGTAAGAAACATTATTGATTTCATAGCACAAGTCAAACCTATATTTACGGCAAAACGAGAAAACATTCTAAAAATATACTACACTAGTAAGCTATTAAATGCATGTGAAAACTAGTTTTAGTTCACTGCGTTTTGTACCTGATTTACTTTGTTGTCTTTGAATTTTTAGTGGAATAACATAATAATTATCAATCAAATATGCAATATTTCTTTTCCAGTTTACATAGCAGGTTATATTCACCTGTGATAGACAGGGGCCAGTGCTGCTAACAAAAACTAACCTAAATCTAAGCCACCTGCAAGGCTCCTGTTTCATGTCACTTTGCTAGATTGACAACAGCAGGTGAAACTCTGCCGTTCCCTGGTCCAGATGGCCTGCTCTTATGCTCATAACACTTGATATGTGCATGTGTATCTTTGAATAAACAAGTCTGAATGCATTGACATTGACAAGCATGTCTTTACTGTTCATTGTTATATTTCCACAGATGGGATAAGTATGTGATCTCTGTGCGTGAGGCAAAAACTTTACCCAAGACCAGCTGCCGAGAATGGAGAGAGAAGTTCATCTGCGTAGAAGGTAAACATTCACAGAATCTTTGTACATCATGCACTGAAAGGATATGCAAGAATAACAGTGGTTTGTTGTTATTAATGTTTATTTATCCCTTAGAACATGAATATTTATACTTTGTTTCAGAACCATTTGATCGTACAAACACAGCCAGAGCGGTTCATGAGAGAGTTAAGTTTGAAGCCATTAAAGCACAATTCATAGAGGTAAGCCTCCTTACATCAGTATTAAATAGGGGTGTAACGGTACACAAACATGACGGTTCGGTACGTACCTCGGTATTGAAGTCCGGTTCGGTACGAGTTCAGTTAGGCATGGGGGAGAAAACTAAACATAAAATTGCTTTTTTCTATTTTTTTTTTTTTTAAACAGTGGTTTATTGAACATATTGTGTCTCTCTCTTTAAATCAGTTCAATTATAATTAACATTTTCTTAAGGATAAAAAACTCAATCTCAGCTAATGCTGTAAACTATATACAGGAAGCCCTTTCTTGCACATTACTATAATATTAAAGGTTACAATTAACAACAGAGCACAGATAATAGATAATAATCAACACTAAAATAAAACAAGTAAATTGCACATAAGGCAGGTTTTGCATTAACTTCTAAATCTAATTATAAAATTATTATATATCCAAATCATGACAATTTATTTAAACATATATTAAATAAATAAGATATTTCTAACAGGTAAAGTAAATATAATGAATATATAAGCTAATATAGTGCATATATTTAGTGAAATGCTTCCCCTTTTCGAGATCATTTAGTGAACTAACATGCTGTGGACACTGAATGACTTGCCTGAGGTAAATGTAATGCTACACGAGATATTATTCTCAAGCTGTTTTATTGATGTCTTTCCGCGGTTGAAACACTGGTTGAGAGATTACACATAAATATGTGCATATATGCATAGATCGTCTGTTCTTCAGCACATTTTTTCTTGTTGTGGCGGTTAGCAAACAGTGTTGCATTACCGCGTGCCCCCTTCTGGATTGGAGTGTGGATCGCCTGTGACCAAATCTAAGCATGTCAGTGTTTTACCATATAATATTCATTGTAATATGCCTTATGAAGTTCTATAAATATTTGTCAAAGAGTGAAATCTGAAAAACAGTAGTCATCTTGCAGTGTATTAGAACTTGAAAATGTGTGTTATCTTACAGGAAGAGATCATTTCAGGTTTGTAATATAGTATTAAATTGTTTTTTGTGCATTTATCTGCATTTATGCTGTGTTATGCAAGTTCACAAAGCTGCTTCCTACTTTTAAGGAAGCAAACGATATCTTGAGGAGTGGGGAAATAATGTCTACTACAGAATAACTGGAATGTATAGTAACATTTGCAAAATGCTTTTCCAATCTTATTTGTGAACAATGCCTTTTGCTACAGCACTGAGTTCATGTTGGTAATGAGCTCTTTTATTGATCATTTACAGTCCTACCAGGTTCTGCAGCAGCGAAAAGATCTCAACTTCATCCTGCCCCTCAAAAACGCAAGAACAAAAAGATAGCAAGACTTTAGGCTGCCCTCAGATAAGTAAGAATTAACATACAGAATGGATTAAACCTGGCGTCTTCAAATGCCGTTTGGACATTGTGAGAAGAAATGCTTTAGACTTTTACAGAGGGCTTTTGGGTATACTGGACCTTTGGAATGTGTTGAGCCAAATCCATTGAGCTGACGGGGATATAATCTGGTCGTCCCTGAGCATCAGTGTCTATGTCTGAGATGTACATGTAACGTCAGACACTGAGCAATATCTTTTGCCCATATGGTACACAGTTTGTATTCAGAAAATGAATTTGCTGTTGCAAAAGCATTTAATCTCTGAGCAATTTTGGGTTTATTAGCTATTAATCCTTTTCCAGCTCACTGAATTTAATTAAAGCAAAACAGCAACAAAAGAAAAAAATTCTAATCTTGCTTTATGCACAACTTTTCTGTGATCTTTGTTTTCCCCAAAAAACCCAAATTGTATATGAAAATGAATAAATAAATAAAACTCTTTTCTTTCTGGCAATTGCGTACTTTTACCTGAACATTTTCAGTGGTTAGTTTTCTATTCGTTTCTTATGTTCTGTCATGTTTGTATAGTCTGTACAGTCTTTTAAATGTTTATTTAAATGATTAAAATGTCACTATGGAATTGTATTTTGCCTTTTGTCTTTTTTTAAGTCTTGAATTCTTCAAGACTCTTTTGCTCACATATTTTGTTAGCAATTAGTTTTGTGAAATACAGAGAAATGAGAAAGCAATTTTAAGTAGAACTGGTAAAACCTCTACATTTCTTATTTTAAGGTAAATTTAATATGATCAAATAATACGTTTAATATGTTCAGAGATTCATTGTATTCATGTCGTTTGAGTACTCTCGAACTGGATGGTTCTTCATTGAGCAGTGTAGTAGTTTGCAGTAACACTTTCAACGGTGGGTAAATGTGATTTATGTTTACAGCATCTATTAAGGGGTTGTTATTCTCGATTCATAGCATAATATGAGTTTGGGAACGTTGATATGGCTGCATGGGGGGTTAGAGAGTAAAATTAGCTCAAGCCAAAGGAAACTGACACTACGGTGGCCTAAGTCCTCCACTCCTGTCCCTCATGGACATGGCGGTGTTCTCTGCGTGTCATATTACAGGGGACACCGCCACTGTAGTTTCACGCAAGCTTTACTGTTCAGGACATGGTTAACGATGTACTACTGTTTAAAAGTTGACAGAGGAAATGAAATATATTGGACAATATCCTTAACTCGGGTTTCAAAGAACGGGGACAACGGTGACTCTTTTCCAAGTGCGCAGCCTTGAGCTCAAGAATATTTGTAATCTATTTACAGCAGCCGCTGAGTAAGGCGAACTGCACTCAACGAGACATGATCCCAACACGAAGCTGTACTCTCCAGCGTTTGTTATTTTAAAATAACCACCATATTTCGGTTATTAAAATGGATCCTGCTTTGAAAGGGAAATGTGAGGGTGCAGAGTCAGAGATGGAGGAATTGCAGGACGTGGGGCCAGGAATAATCGATATCGACGACGAAGATGAGATTGAGGAACTTCATAAAAGGTAGTTTCCCACGGGCGCTTTCTAGTTTTAAATTTTCGGATTAATGTTTTCTCGTAGGTCTTTTTAAATATGAATGTTCTCTCCTTTATTGTTCACCACCTATTTTATTAATTTGGGTGATTAACCCCCAAAGGGTTTGAAGAAACAGTTACACAAAAATAGGCTAGTCTTTTGCATATATATATATATATATATATATATATATACACACACGCAAACACCATTTAAGTAGCCACAAAAAAAGCTCACAAACAATTTTTTGATATTTAAAAAACCCTTTATGTTCAGTTTTTGATATGTTGATAAATCCACTATCAAGTCTGTGATAGTGCAGATATTCTAACACCTTCTACTAATCGTTTTTAACTTTTTAAGGTTTCAACTTTAAACAACCATGATGCTTTAACTTACAATATCTGCCATAGACTGCAGTATTCTATATTGCATTGCTTTGTTGACCATACCTTGTTTCTAAACTCTTTTTGGTTAGTTTAAAGGAAGTTGTGCAGGATCAATCAGTGAAGCCTAAACTCCAGTGTCTGATGGTGGACCCATCCTTCTCTATGGTGACGGTACAGAGCGAGGACAGTGGGATAGTATGGGAGACTGCTTCCAGTAGATGCTCAACTCCATGGGCTTCAGAAGGAAGCTCGCCATCTGAACAATACAGCATGGAAGGTTCTGGAACACAGGGGAATATTGTGATCATAATGGATGAAGACAGAATAAAGAGGAAAAAAACGAGCAGCAGAGGCAAGCTGGGTGACAGGTTTAAAAAGCCAAGCTCCAGACTGCCAAAAAGTCGGATAGGTGAGGAAAGACCTGCAATGATTGAGGTGTCAGTGCCAAATATCAGGTCTGAAAGCAATGAGGATGGTACGTCTGCTGGAAGCAAGGATCAAGATCTTTTTAGTTTGATATCAGAGGGTTTTGAAATACTCAATATTGTTGTACCAACAAAGCTTGCTACAGTAGATGAGGAAGATAGCACTGAACTGGTGGAGAATTTGGCCTACTTGGATGATACCCCAAAGATAAAATCCAAACACAAGCATGAACCTGTAGCTACAAACAGGTGTCCTGTGAACATAGAGATAGACGTTGATGAAATAAAGCTAAATGAAAGCTTGAGGGATTCTTCCCAGATCTCTGCTGACAAACAGCACAAAAAGGATGAAACTCATATGGACTACCTTGAAAAATTCACACTGTTAGATGAACAGGCACCTAGTGATGGCACTACACTGATGGAAAAACTTGAACCAGAAGTGACTGTCCAACCAGAAGAACCTCAAGTGACTCAGAAAGAACCAAAAGCAGATGAAGCAATTGATGAGGATTCCTTTGTAATCATCAGTGATGTTGAAATTGCAGGTGAACATCTTGACGAAGTGTTTTATGGAAATAAATTAAATGCAGAGCCTGTGGTTCCCCAAGAGCATGGTGAAAGAACAGCAAAAGTGAGCACTAAAACTCTTAAAGAGAGTGGATCAGTCTTATTTGGAAGTCAGGAATGTATCCTCACACCTGTATACCTCCCTACCGGACCACCAAAGATCATAGATCTTGTTCTTCTTGAGGAACCACGAGCAATGTCTTTCCATTACTCAGATCTTTATGAGGACGCGATTGGAGACCGGAAGAAAGAAGACGACTTTTCGGATACGGAGAGTGTCGCTTCTGAAAGGTCCTTCAAAAGGCGGTACTCTGATTCTGATGATGCAGATGGATATCTGGAGAAGTTCATATTGAAGGATGAAATACCATTGGTTGCTAATGTACCTGAGGCCAAAGAGAAGGAAGATGGGGGGAAATTAGCATGGTCACAAAGTAAATTTGAACTTACTGGATGTTTAGAAAGAGCACAAGAAAAAAATGATGAAGTAACTGTCGATCAACCATGTGTGCAAGATAAAAATGAAGGTGAAGCACAGTGTGAGTCCACAGGGTGTTGTTCAGAGGGACACTGTGCTCCAAAAATCAAACCAGAGGTGGAAATGATCATTAGAGGAATTGTCACATCAGACGACTTGGTTGCAAAGCATAGTAGGGAAAATGAAAAGCAATGTGATGTCACTGATACACGACCTCAAGTGGATCAAGTCCTTGAGCCACAAAGCAAAACCACCAATAAAGAAGATCACAGTGGACAAGAACAAATAAGTCTGACTGCTCAAGTGACAGGGGGTTTAGCGCATGAAGATGTTATTAAAACTAAAGAGGAATTTGAAATTCTGTCTGTAACAAAGAGCTTTGAGAAAATCCAGACTGATGTACCACATGCTGTTGAAAACATTGCTGCTTCTGGGGCCAGTGTGGATAAACGTCATGAAGTAGCTGATGTCATTGTTGACATTCAGGAAATAAGTACTATTACTAAAAATGGCAAAGGAGAGAGTAATAAAACCAAGACACAAGGCAAAATTTTAGAGCAAAATATTACCCCAGGGATTGATAAAGGCATTGCTGAAATATTAAAAAGAGAAGAACCAGAAATAATTGCTCAGAAGTTTGCCAGTCTCAAAGAACCCCTGTTAGATAAAACAGAACCTCCAAAAACTGAAGAACCTTCAAAAGTAGAGAAAGAAGTCAAGCCTTCAGAAGAGACTGAAACAATTACAATGGATGCTACTAAAGTTGAACGTTCTGCAAAATCTTTAGAAGATGAGTCTCAAGTCCGTGAAAATGGAGAAATACTTGCTGTAGTTGAGAATAAAGTGAGTGAAGGATTAATACCCAATAAGGAGAAACAAGAGCAAGTAATTGACAAGATTGGTGCAGCAAAAGAGGTTGAGGCCCATATCGGTTCAACAGAAGTGTTATCAGAAACTGAAATGAAGCCAGAGTCTGAAATTACTTCAGTTCAGAGCTCATCAGAACAGTCACATACAAGTGAAACAGATACACTGAACATTGAGCTTCAGGCTAAACCTGAGATTACAAGAGAGGAGAAAATGTATCCAGAAGCAACACTCAAGAAAGCCAAAGAGGGCACAGGTGCAGATAGGCCAACAAATAAGGCACCAGTGCTTGAACAAAGGCTGGAAAAGCAAAAAGAACATGTTGACATACCAAAGATTGAACCTGTGGTTAAAGAAAAACATGGAAAAGTTGAGGAAATCAAGGTAAATGTTACAGAGGAAGCAAATGAAAAGTTTGACAACACAAATGAGCCTGTTCAGGATGAGATACCTTCTCAAAAAAGAATGACAACAGAGACGAATCAAATAATTGATTCAAGGCAAGAATATAGCTTACTGTTAGCTAATGACGTGGAGGCATTTGCTCGAGAAAGCACAGAAAAGATAAGAGTAACAGAAGACGTAAAGGACTTATCAAAAGTAAGACTGTCACCTGTTGTTCCAACAAAGGAGGAGCAGGTAGAAGAGTATAGTGAAATAAATGACGTGACCATATTAACCAGAGAGATCCCAGTGAAAGAATCATCCATTAGTTGGACAGATATTGAGAATAAGATGTTACCTCTATCGTCAACAGAAACATTAGTGGAAGGAAAGAAAACATACGTGAATGATGTACAGATTGAACATATAACAAATCTACCAGAGCCCATTTTGCCTCCTCCTCCAGTTGATGAAGATGACCCCTCAGCAATGAGAGTTTCACCTTTAGAGCCAGAGGATAGTGACAAAATTTATGAAGATATACATAGAGGAGGAAACCTAAGTAGGAATAAAGATGTTTTCTCGCAGTTGCGAAGTTTTACCCCTCAAGAGGACCTGTCGGCCTTGAGCTGCGACCTGGATGTGCAGCAGGAAATTGCAGAGGAACTTGATTATGAGATGGTGACCGAACAAGAGGCAAGACAGTCTGAACAAGCTATAGCTGAGGATGGACACTTTGAACAAGTTCGACTGTCAGATCAAACTCTGGAAAAAGGCTTTGAATTTGTTGGGGATTTGGATAGTGCACAAATGGCGGAATACGAACATCAAGAGGAACTTGAAATTCAACCAATGGATGCGTTCTGCCTTGTTTGTCGTTGCCCAGTACTGCTGAGTGAGGCTGAGCATCAAAACCATGAGATGGCCTCTTTGGATGAGGCCTATGACAGTATTAAGGTAAGATAAGTTCCCTGTACTATGAAAGAGTGCTAAGACATGATTTCCTGACATCAGCTTGACATCTGATCTTTCTCAGCTGGCCTGTTTGGAGAGCTTACATTATGAAGTCACTGATTGCTCAAGTGTTTAATACAGAAGGACTCTTCCAGTGTCTAATATTTCCAAATGATAAAAACACATAATCGGCTGTAAAACCAACTTCTGTTTGTTGACTTTACAAGAATATTGGAGTATAAATCAGGTAGAGACAGTGAGAGATTGTTTACTTTATTGGCCTTTGACAGCATTCATAGCAGATGAGTCAGAACCAACTGACTCATAGCAAGAGCTGAAATGTCCCTCTCTGAAAGTAGACAGCTGTTTCCATGATTCATCTGTAGTTTATTCCAAGGGACTGCACCAATGTGATTTGACATTTGCAAGTATGAAAAATCCAAAGGAGATAATAAAATTGTATTTGCAAGTATGGAAGAAATAGAAGTTTGTGCTCAATCATTCAATATAAATGTTAAATATTTTGTGTAATTTGCATTGTGTTCTGCACCTCCAAATATTTCATGTTGTCTGTCTAATGTAATTTTCCATGTGATATTTTTTTCAGAATCAGCTGAGTGAACTGATATCAGTTTTACAAGGAAAATCAGAGAATATTGAAGACTTTGTATCTGAGCTTGAACTGGCATACAACACAGTGGAGGTATTTATATGCATTCATTTACATATTTGGGTGGGTCATTTTTGGGTGAACTAACCCTTTAAGGGTGGGTTAAGGTGTAAGGGAAGGGTCAGTAGTGTAATTATAGATGTCATTACAGAAATTAATTACAGATGTATTATGCAGGTATTTTTTCAATATAAGTACAGTGTAAAACATGTATATGTACGCAATAAGTGCATTGTATCAAATTATTTTTTTAAATGTTAGTATATAGTAATTAAAGACACTTAATATAAAGTGGGACTGAGAACTCGGCATGACACAGGCATGATCTGGCTGCACGAGAACCATATCTTGCAAAAACAAAGAGATGATAAATCTTGTTTAGTAGTTATTATATTTTGTTCCATTTCAGTTGCTATGCATTCAATGTTTTAAACATGAATATTTATGAATGCATTTTTGATATTTTAATTTAAAATTCTCAACTGACTTAAGCTGATAATTCTTTTTTTATCAATATAAAACATGATTTTGTTGTTATCCAATCACAATCTATTACAGTGTATCTAACAAATCTTGCACTGTAGCCTATTCCAGTTCCCATGTTCCCAAAGTGATGTCATGTGATTTATTCTGATTTTGATCAATTTACTACTTTAACTTAAATACAGACTGTTGAATAAAACACACATATTTGTATTTTATTTTTTATATGTAATTGAAATGTAAAAAAAAAAAAACAACAACAACAAAAAAAATCAGTATTCAGCATATTCCCATTATTAATTTTGTCAGGTGGCACAGTAAATAATAGGTCAAAGTGAACAAATGGCTATAAACTAGATTGTGAATCTTTGTTGTATTGAATGCAATACTGGTATACTTGTTTTTCTGACTTTAAAAGTACAATTGGATGCTACATATACGAAATGTGTGTGTGTGTGTGTGTGTATATATATATATGTGTGTGTGTGTGTGTGTGTGTGTGTATATATATATATATATATATATATATGTGTGTGTGTGTGTATGTGTGCGTGTTTTTGTGACATCAGGACACAAATTTGTATAATGACATGGGTATGACATAGGTATTACAAGGAGAGGGTGACGTATGAGGACATTACCCCATGTCCCCATTTTCAAAAGGCTTATAAATCACACAGAGTGAGTTTTTTTGAGAAAGTAAAAACGTGCACAGTTTCCTGTGATGGGTAGGTTTAGGGGTAGGGGTAGTGTGGGGCGATAGAAAATACGGTTTGTACAGTATAAAAACCATTACGCCTATGGAATGTCCCCACAATTCACAAAAACAAACGTGTGTGTGTGTGTGTGTGTACAAATATTTGATTGTACCACCTGACAAAAAACAGTCAAAAAATAATAATAATAATAATAATAACGTAAACACTTTGAAATGTTATTTAACAAATACAGCTTGTTTAAACACATTGTTCCTGACTGAAAAATTTGCATTTCATCAATTTTGAAAAGATTTAGAAAAAAAAAAAAAAAAAACACTTTTTGAAGCTTTGTCATTCACCCATTAAGGAAGCAACCAAAGTCATATCTAGACACCAAAATATCAGAGATTTGAGGGTTGAATCTTTTAACTTTGACCAGCAAGCAACCACCCTGAACACCCTAGTAAACACACAGCATAATGTGTAAACATATAGTATAACTCATATTATTATTAATATAATAAAACAATATAACTCAAAAATACAATGAAGATGTATTGTATTGAATCATTAAATGCACCTGTATTGACCCTCCCAGTTTCTGTTAATAAAAATTGTACACATCAGGTCAAAATGGTTGAGACTGCCCTAGAAAATGTGTAGCAATGTCCTGGCAGCCTCCCACAACATCTTAGCATCCTGGAGGTGAATTTTGCACTCCCAAAATCTGGAGTGAGAGTTTTGTAGTGCTTACGTTAGTGCACTGTCAGCTTGGGGATGCTATTAAAGTGAGAAAGGTTACTGAGAACTTATGTGTAGCTTTATTGTGCTGCTCCCACAGGAGAACTTTAATGATTGTGAGAGGATCATAAAGGAGCACAATGAGGAGGTGGTGAAGCTGGTGATGGATCAGTATAATGAGATGTCTCAGGCCATGGAGGAGGAGAAAAAGGCCAAACTGGAGCAGCTGTACGACCAGATTGTGTCGTTCCAGGAGAATATCGACAAGGCTAAAGAGACTATGGAGATGACAGCTAAGGAGGAGGAAGAGACAGACCCACTCAAGTTTCTTTCTGTGAGGCTTTCCTCATTTGTGTGTTAGTTACTCGCTTAAAGTAGGTCACACATTAAGATTAGCATTAATGTATTGATTTTGTCCAAGGCCATAGTTGCTTTGGAAGCATTTTTAAAGTGCTTAGCTAAGATTTGTTAAGAGAGATGAACTGTATCTAAAACGGATATTTTAGTCTAATCAAACCATTTTTTCACCCCTTTTCAGTCATCAAAAGATATCAATATGAGGTAACTGAATGGCCTGAATTTATGTTGCGTCAGTGGCTTGCTAACATCTAATGCTAATTACAATACTTCAAAAATGATCTGCAAATTAAATTATTCCAAACAGAAGCTTGTTTTAATTGCCTTGTTGAGTTTGGTGTGTTGAAAACAATGTTCAAATCAAGTGTTTGTAGCCTTTAAATGAATAGAAATCAAATCATTTACCGCATGGGGTTTTTACACTATTAAAATATTGTGATAAGATGGATTTTCTTCCTATCTCCTTCCAGTGACCATTCTATTCATTTTTCACATAGGTTGAATACAGCTTTGGAATCCACCATGTCACTTGAACTTGGTCCACGAGGGCTGCTGGTTTTTGAGGATTATGCCAAGGGCAAATCAGGCAATGAGAGGAAAACCAGACAAGCCATTCCAGGTGCGCCTTAGCCAAGATTTCCATTGTGAATAAACACCCCTCACATTTTGCTGACTTGTATTATCACTCATTTTGTAGTGCCTCAAAAACCACATCTTCAGCCTCAAGAGGCCAATTCTGCAACCAGCACTTCTGTCACTGTGTATTGGAGAGTCAATGAGGATGACATTATTGACTGCTTCCAAGTCTACTGCATGGAAGAGCCACAAGGAGGTTAGACAAGAGGGGAGAGCAGGGTTTTAACATCCAAACTGAAAACAAAAAAATACACTACCGTTTAAAGGATTAGTTCACTTTTAAATGAAAATTACCCAAGCTTTACTCACCCTCAAGCCATCCTAGGTGTATATGGCTTTCTTCTTTCTGACGAACACAGTCGTAGAAATATTAATAAATATCCTGACGCATCCGAGCTTTATAATGGCAGTATGCATTACCAAACGAGTATGAGCTGAAGAAAGTGTCTCCATCCACATCCATCCATCATAAACATACTCCACACGGCTCCGGAGGGTTAATAAAGGCCTTATGAAGCGAAGCGATGCGTTTGTGTAAAAAAATATCCATATTTAAACAAGTTATGAAGTCGAATATCGAGCTTCCCTCAGACCGCTTCCGTATTCTTCAAAAAGCTTACGCTGTACGTCCTACGCCTTCCCTATTCAAATTAAGAAATTGATGTTACGCCATTTCCGATTTTTCCGTAATTTGAATACGGAAGGCAGTCTGGCGGAAGCTATATATTTTACTTCATAACTTGTTGAATATGGATATTTTTTTTACACAAACGCATTGCTTCGCTTCAGAAGGACTTTATTAACCCCCCAGAGCCGTGTGGAGTATGTTTATGATGGATGGATGTGGATGGAGACACTTTCTTCAGCTCATGCTCATTTGGTAATGCTTACTGCCATTATAAAGCTTGGATGCCTCAGGATATTTCAGGATATTTCATTCGCAGCCATTTCAGGATTCTATGATGAATAGAAAAGAACAGTATTATCTGAAATAAAAATAAATAATTAGCATCATAAATGTTTTTACTGTCACTTGATCAATTTAATGCATTCATGCTGAATGAAAGTATTCATTTCTTTTAAAAAAAAAATCTTACTGACCTCAAACTTTTGATTTGAATGTTATATATAGTATTGAATGGCATATATATATATATATATATATATATATATATATATATATATATTCTTAATCACTGTTTTTTCTTTGTTTTTAAAAAATATATTATCAGTATAAAACATCCTTGCAATTGTGGGTTAAATGCTTAAACTGTTAAGATCATTTACTCACCCTCATGTTGCCAAACCTGCATTACTTACTTTCTTCTGTGGAACATAAAAGAAGATATTTTGAAAAAGTAAATGGGTCCCATGTTGTTTTGGCTTTTATTGTATGAATAAAATCAGTCAAAACATTTATATATATATATATATATATATATATATATATATAAAGCATAAACTATCCCTTTAATATTCAAACAAAAACATGTAAATCTGACAGTAATAAAAACACTTATTAGTATGTAAAAATATGTCAGTGGGATGCTCAGACACGTGCTTCAGTTATAGTGTGTTAAATGTAATTGAATCTGCAGCTATCTCAGAAGAGTACAGGGTGACTGTGAAGGAGAGCTACTGTAATCTAGAAGAGCTGGAACCGGATAAGTGTTATAAGGTGTGGGTGATGGCGGTGAACTACACAGGCTGCAGTATGCCGAGTGAGAGACTGCCCTTCAGAACCGGTTAGTTACTCACTGTGTAAATACCCTCTGACTCGCATGATGTTTGTGAGAGCAAGAGATCATGCTGTATGTCATAATATATCAATATATAATGAGCATGTGGAGCCTCTTTACCAGATCACTTACATTGAATGTGAATTCCGAAGTGTATGTGTTTTCAATCCAGATCAAATATGGAGTGTTCACATTTAGGAAAACAAATTTGGGATTTCCTGTTAGACAGTATCTGAAAAGTAACTCAACTCACCTTGTTCCCTCCAGCCCCCTCAGTCCCGGTGATCCAGACAGAACAGTGCACAGTGCTGTGGGACACGGCCACGCTGCGTTGGAGCGCCATTCAGCCCAGCGCTGTGGACAGCTTCACACTGGAGTATTGCCGCCAGTATGCATGTGAGAGAGAGGGACTCAGGTAGGTTACAGTTAACTAGGGGTCAAGTAATTAGGGGCCAAATATGATGCCATCTTTTTTTCATGTTTTGGTAAATAGTGTTATGATATATTATATTATATAATAAATATATCTTGATTTTGTTGTTGGTGTCTACTAGAATAGGTTTTCATGCTTGAATGTTTAAAAAAACACTTTATTTTTCACATATTTTACATTTTGCAGTATCTCTCTTCCCAGTCTGTCTATAACACACTATTTAGATCCAGTCTCTATGAAGCCCCTCGTTACGAAAAAGCACAATGTGCTCTGATAGGTCGGCTGGACCAGTGTGTTGTGAAACATTGTGCACCTATTCAAAACTGCAAGTTTTAACCAATAGCAACCAACCGCAGAACCATACGTCACAGCAGTCTGAGGACAACAGCGCCAGGCCAGCAGTCTCATGCTGGTGTTGGGGTGGAGCTTATAGCGTCATTGAGGGTAGGTGTAGTGGTTGGACGTGGTTCGCATTCGTTAAGGTTGAGCTTATAGTTATATTGAAAGGCAGGGTTAGTGGTTGTGGTGGGATAGGCGATCATCAGCACCCACCCTAACTTCAGGTCTGACACCCTCAGACTGCTGTGATATGGTTCAGACACATCTCATTTCAACACATTACTAATGCAGTTCAACAAAGCCTCGCCCCCTTTTTTGTGTATGCTTTGGGCGGGAATTATTTAAATGAGGGATATTATGATGTGTACATTTCTGGATGAAAACTGAAGACTACAATCGAGACATCTCAAGGAATTCAAACCAACGATCCAATCAATTCTCTTCCAATTCTTTTTCGAGCAGCCATTTCTCTCAGATATTGTCACATTAGGAAAGAAAAATTGGTTGCAATTTTCAGCTTATTCTGACTTTATAGGTGAAATGTATATATGCGTAATGTATATAAAAATGTATAACAGAGCACTAGAGAGGGTAAAATTACACTTATTAAAATAAGTCTTTCTACACACAGATCCTTATCAGGGATAAAAGGCTATGAGCAGAGAGTCCTCCTTCAGCCCAATGAAAATTACCTCTTCTACATTAAATCAGTGAATGCCGCAGGGGCCAGTGAGCAGAGCGAGGCGGCCCTTATCTCCACCAGAGGTCAGAGTCATCGCTATTACATTATCAGTCTGACACATGTACCTGTTGTTCGGCGAGTTTTCATGGGCGAAATCCAGTCATTGCAATAGGAATTCATGCAAATTTTGTGCACAGCGAAAGATTTCCTGACACAAATTTCGTGGCAGATTAAAGCTGGTCTCATGGATTCACTGTGCTGATCAACAGAAAGCTGCTTGGTTTGAAGGTGACATCTGAGCGAGCCGCGCTTCATCCATCACTATACTGTTGAAAATGGACCTTTCTTACCCATGAAACTTCACTAATCTGACAAACACTTTTAGTTAGTGATTTAGAACATGGCTAGTTCAAAGCAAGTTTTGACAGCATCACAGCTGTAACAAAGTTCTTGCTTTTAAAATTATAAAATGTTCATTCTGTTTTGGTGTTTTTGGTGACTAGTGAATGTTGTTATTTGTTAAGGTACAAGGTTCCACTTCCTCAGAGAAACAGCAAACTCAGTGCTGGAGGTTTCAGAGGACAGGAACTCGGTAGAATACCCACGTGAAATGTACAATAAAATGTCCTCAATCATAGAGTAAGTATACCTCAGTGCAATAGTTTTCACCATTACAAATCTATCATTGTAGATACATAGTTTTTATGCAGAAAAAAAACAACAAATTATTGTCAAATTGCACATTTTTTTGTTTTCAGATTAGTGATCCACCACATACTATTCCAGAAATATCTTCAGTTGTAGCAAATGCATTTATTTATTTATTTTCATTTTTATTAATTTGATTTATTTATTTATTTTTATTTTTTTGTACTTGTTCCCAGATGTCCAGCTGTTATGGGTGAGCTTTTGCCTTCTCTTGGATATTACTACTGGGAGACAGAGGTGTCAAGGTGCAAAGCCTACCGCATCGGTGTTGCGTATCAATCAGTCTCACTAACCAGCACACTGGGGGAGAACAGTGCCTCCTGGTGTCTGCACTGTGTACCTACATCTATAAGGTATACCATTCATGTGTTGTAGTAGCATGTATTTGTTCACGTTTTTCATTATTCCAAAGAGGATATCCGTTAGATACAAAGGTCATGGAATATTTTTTGACATTTTAAAGTCTTTCCAGCAGAAAAGTGTATTTTTTATCTGCTCTTTTCAGTTTAAATAAACAACCTGGTAGGACATTTGGAGCTGCATTCCAAACTGTGGAAACACTGTGTAATTAAGGCTTTTTGGCAATCAGGGAGGTAAATTAACTGGAGCCTTCAAAAAGAATCAAAACACCCCTTTGGTATAAATCTTAAAAAACATGTTCTCTCATTAAATCTGTTCTCTCATTAAAAAAAAGTTCTCTCAGTCTTCCATAAAATCTTTAAAAAAAAAGATTTGTACTTCGAAAAATCCCAGGTCTACAACTATGAAGGTACTGTGTATATTGTCTATGATGTTAGAGTTTGCAAATCAGCAACTAGCGTCCTGTCAAATCCCAGCCAACAGATAGATCAATTTTATGAATGCATCTGCACAAAATGTTGGCACAAAGATTATATTATAGATGCTTCTCAATAAACCAAGTGTTTTAAATCAGAATTTGGTTTTATTGAGAACACAGAGTCTTGGGTTGTGCTCGTAATCGCTTTTAAGTCATAAATAAGTCATTTTCCCCAAAAGTTTACACTTACAAAAGTGACGTACATCTGAGATAAAGAGTTCAGCCATATCAGTGGCCTAGAAAAAAAGGTCTTTTATTCTACGTAACTGGTGAGATCACATGACCAGTTGAATATCAGTACCAGTGTCCTTATTATCAGACACTTTTGGTTTTGAAATATATGGGTGACAAAAAAGGGGTGAAAAAATGGAAAAACGTATTTCTACAATGGAATCGATGTTCACATAACATTGCAATTACACTACCGTTCAAAAGTTTGGATTCAGTAAGATTTTTAAAATGTTTTTGAAAGTAGTCTCTCAAGGCTGCATTTGTTTGATCAAAAATACAGTAAAAACTGTAATGTTGTGAACTGTTGAGTAACTGTTTTCTATTGAAATATTTTTTTAAAGTATAATTTATTCCTGTGATGGCAAAGCTGAATTTTCAGCACCATTACTCCAGTCTTCAGTGTCACATGATTCTTCAGAAATCATTCTAATATACTGATTTGATGCTCAAGAAACATTTTTTTTTTATTATTATTATTATCAATATTGAAAACAGATTTGCTGCTTAATATTTTTGTGGAAACGATGCAATTTTTTTTTCAGGATTCTTTGTTGAATAGAAAGTTCACTATTTGATATATTTAATGTGTTGTATTACCCCTTTTCCCTCCAGCTGCAGATTTGAACTACTTCATGACTGTGTGGAGTCTGACATCTTTGTTATGGACATACCTGCGCGGATCAGCACTTTGTTGGACTACAGCCAGGGTCGGCTCTTCTTCTTCAATGCTCAGAATGGGCAGCTCTTGGGCACTTTTCAGCACACCTTCATTCAGCCCTGCTACCCTGTGTTTGTCCTAGAGCAGCCGGGGAATCTAGAGCTGAAAATGACCAATGAGGTGCCGGAGTTTGTTAAGCACTGCTAGTTTACATGACTCAAGTCTCATTGCTCTGGGCTTGCTTGTGCGACAGTATATGAATCAAGTGAATCTTTCTTAATAGGAAATTAAACCATATTGTGCTGTCACATGAAAAGTTGCTCAGTTTTATGAAATGGTGTGACTAAAGAGATTATGAGAAACATTAAAGGGTTTGTTCACCCAAAAATTAAAAAAATTCTGTCATGTATTACTCACCCTCATGTCGTTCCAAACCCGCAAGACCTTCATTCAGAACACAAATTAAGATATTTTTGATAAAATCCGAGAGGTATATGAGAGAACGCGGGCTCAGTATTGGCAGACGCTGTTCATGTGAGCAGCACGACACATGCGTGTGATGGTGACGCGGCAGCCAGGCGTTCTGACGTAGAACCTGAAAGCGCTGAAAGTAAACAGTGGAGGAGAAAGACACAGAAGAGAAGATATTGTTGAATAAAGTCATTATTTTTTGTTTTGTTTTTGCGCACAAAAAGTATTCTCGTCACTTCATAACATTAAAGTTGAACCACTGCAGTCACGTCGACTGTTTAACTATTAGCTGAAGTACCCGGATTTTGCCGTGTTCGCACCGCAGGAACTAGAAACGATTTTAGTTCTAGGAACTCCTTTTGGGGGAACTAAATTAGCTGATTGGTCAAACGCATGTCAAACACCGGCACCCAGCATTTTTAAAAAGCCGTGTAAACATATTTACCTCACAAACATGGAAAACAGTGATAACAGCATTTACCTGTTGTCTGCAGGGTTGTGTTTTTTTCTCCGCCTTGATACTGAAAGTTGTCATAGGAGATTTCGTCTCTTAACCCCACTTTTTGCTCTTTCAGTCGCGTAGATTATGCGTTTACATTCCATTCTCCGTTATCACGAAACCCACGACACACAACAAACAGCTCTGATCGCGGCATACTCCATTCACTGTTTTTTAGCGTTTGTAAATGCTGCGCTGTTTATTACCTAAACTTATTTATTTATTAACAATAATAGTTCCAGTGCGAATGCAACCAGGAACATGGCCCGGGGGAGAAATTAGTTCTCGGGGAACTATCCTAGTGGCTAGTTCCTAGAACTAAGTTCCTAAAACTATTCGGTGCGAAAGCCCCTTTTACTACCTTTCTGGACCTTGACAGTGGTGGTTAAATTGAGTCATATACCTCTCGGATTTCATCAAAAATATCTTAATTTGAATGAAGGTCTTGCGGGTTTGGAATGACATGAGGGTGAATAATTAATGACAGAATTTTCATTTTTGGGTGAACTAACCCTTTAAGTTTTGTGAAAGGAAGGATTGTTTCTGAAGCTGTGCTTTTAAATCCCTCCAGAAACTAGTTTTGTGGAGCTGTTGCGTTGTTTTTGTATATATGAAACAGAAAGTGCATGCGACCAGTTTGTTGCTTATCATACAGTATATGATGCACCCCTGGATCACATGATGTGCAGACATTTATATTCAGTGTCACTGTATTTATTTTGGAAGCTACAGGCTTTCAGGTTGTTTGAATAAAACAGATTTTGGCAAAACTAATAACAGACTTTCATAGCTGTAAGACACATCTCAGTGGAGACACATGTTTTTGAGATGATAGGCATGGCATCACAAATTAGTGATTGAAAAAAAAAAAAAGAAATATATATATATATATATATATGCTATCTGTTGTTTAGTCTATTTACATGATTCTGTAGGAAAAGATTATTTCACTTCATTTTCCATTTAAAATTGTTGCTGGATCTCACTTAATCACAAACTAACCAATGGGAAATGTGCAGTAAAGTAAATAAAATGATTTTAGTTTTCACTTACAATGGATCGTTGGAGTATCATGGGTGGATTTTTTTCTTTTCTTTTTGTTTTCTGTGCTGAAAGCTCCACTACATGACAGTCAAAATCAGCACTTGCATAAGAAAAAATACATTTAAATTTACATTTCATATTTGTTTAATGGCCACATACTGTGGGGATTGCACTTACGTTGTTTGGCATCCATTTTGTAAAATTATTCTTTTAAATTTTTTCAATTTCAGTGCTCTGTTGTTATATATAAAATATTGTTCAGAAGTTTGGGGTCTGTACATTTTTTTTTATGTTTTTGAAAGGTCTTATTTTGTGTTTATTTTATCAAAAAAAAAAAAAAAAAAACAGCAAAATTCATAATATTGAAAATATTATGACAACTTAAAATAACCGTTTTCTATTTTAATAGATTAAAATATGGGAAGGCCAGCAAAACAAATGGGAAAAATCTCCTGTCCTTTCCATTTTGTTGAGGGAATGTGAATATTTGGGGAGTGGTGAGTTGTAATAGCTTCCATGTGACATCCAAACAGCAGCCCTACAGCTGTCTCTCTATTACTGCCACATTTAAATGATGAACGAACGGAAAGTTGTGCAATATGTTAGTATTGTTCATTCAAAGAGCATAAATAGGTTCTTAAATTACATCAGGATGTACTTTCCACAATACAAATAAAAAATGTTGTGGGTTTTACATTTGGTGTAAACAACTAAATGTAAGAGCATAATAAGATGAACATGTTAACTTATCTATTTCAAAGAATTTCACTTTATTGCATATATATACATATATTTGAACATTGCTGTACACTAATATTTTTTGAAATATACAATTTCTTGAGACACAATGAATAATGATTACATCAAAAATACAGTCAGGTGAGATGGTATGGCACAGCACTGGACTTTTAAGGCATTCCGTGCATTTATAAAACCTCCAGATGAAGAACAATAAATGTATACACAGTACACAAAATCAGATTTCAAGATCCCTTTGCACCAAAAGTCAAGAATGTGAAAGTTACGTAATCAAGTGAGAGAAATGGAAAGATCAGTTCAAATTGGATTAAGTTATACTGTAATGAGGAACAATGCTGATACATGCATGATATTTTACCCATATGCACTAAAGTAACTGTTATGAACCTTAAAGATGTAAAAACTTGAACTCCTATTATAATTATGAACACCACCATGAAATAAAAGCTGAAACACCTAGTCTATAAACCATAAAGCTTATAATATACCTGTAATGGTTTGGGCAGGATTGAAAAAATAAATAAAAGTTAAAAAAAAAACAAAAAAAAAAACAAGAACACACACATAAAAGCTTTTGCATTTAGAAAGCCAGCTAGTGCATTTAAAGTTCCTTATACAATTATTATTTGAAGAGAAAGCCAATGACAGCCAGGGAAACTGATTAAGAGCAATGCAACTGAACTAAAAGCTACATTTCTTTTAAATGCTAACATTTGTATCGCAAGTCATCAACTGTCAGCTCAGTGTTGTTATTAAGCTACTAAAAAAGCATTTTCCTTTTTATAATGCATGTAGTTGCCTCATGTGCTAATGATACTTATATACAACAGATGACGACTGCCCATTTAACAAGCCCTTTATGGTGTTGTGTTGCAAATATGATTTGGAAATTATTTCAATGTCAATTTCCATTGGAAAAAAATAAATAATGGTAAAGTCAGTGCTTAGATAGAAGGGGGTTTATCAGGTTTAGCTCCTCTCGCTGGCCAGGGCTGAGGGTTTGGCCTCGTGTCTGTGCGGTCTGTGCTGTGGACTGCTGCGAAGATTGTCATCCATCTGTGACGTAAAGATACATGAAGATAAGACTCACAGGACAAGTGTCAATTTCAAAAGATGTGTAAGATGATGTTTTATAGGTTATGAGATTCACTACATGGCCAAAAGTATGTGGACACCCGCTTTTGTGTCTATTTCAGCAGCATTACTAGCAGGTTCATAAAATTATGCATACAGCCATACACATTTAAAAAAAACTAAATATTTATGGTAAACAAACTGTAGCTGTGGTTGGCACTTTACTGTAAAAATATGGTAGCAACATTAAGTTTTAGAGACTGAACATACATTTACGGTAAAAAAAACAAAAAAAACAACAATGTATATTTCATTAGCTGTAACAATGTTAATGTACCAAATTACTAAAATCTGTTTTTTTACTTTTATAATACACTGACAACCACCTTAAAACAGGTGGTAAAGAGAAAGCCATATGATTAATCGGTGTTTATCACAAGTAACTTTTCCACAAGCTGAGGTAAATGAGGTAAAATTTAGAAAAAGTACGTTCTATATAGTACGAATGCATGTACTACAGACGTTCACACGTACTACATCCGCCATGTTGTTCTTGTGACATGACCTACCAGCGTCAGTTACGTCCCTTCAACTCCATTCACAAATCTTCTCCCGTGGCCTTGTGGGATAGTAAAGTGTCCATCGTATGCACACTTCAGAATCTCACTGGAAGTAATAAGTCATCTGGGTACTTTTCGTCTACAGTTTTTCGATTACTATGAATTCGGACATACTACTCTGTTCGAATACTGTTTTTCACCTACTATATAGTAGAGAAGTATTCGCAGCGTTGTTCTTTTTCACATCCAAAAATATTTACCGTAAATGTGCATGGAATGTACCATTAGATCTATTTCAATTTTTCACAATATACAGTAAGGGAACTTACTGTTAACCAATCATCAGGTTTTTACAGTATAGCGTCAAAATTACAATCACTTTTTACACAATCTTCTTATGACAAACATTTTCAGCAGAATTCTGCATGACATTTCTGTTTCAGCATGAAATGCCCCTGTGCAAAAAGCAATTGAATAAATAATTTATTGAGTGTAGTTGAACTCCTTATCGACTGGCCTGTACTAGCCCAGACCTGAACCCCATTGAACACCTTTAGGATGAACTGGGGCATTGACTGTGAGGAAGATCACATCACCCAATATCAGTGTCTGACATGACTTATGCTCTTGTATCCAAATAGGAGAAAATATCAACATGCATGTTTCAATATATAGTGGAAAAAGTGTTTGGCCATCCACATACTTTTGACCATGTACTCTAATTTCTAATGACATTAAATTCAGAAGTGAATGAGCAGATCTTGCCAAGACCTTTTCAATAAGGTTGGACTCTTTGTTAACAAGTTGTGTCAGTTTCTGGAGGTTTGCATCGACAGGATCATGGGTAGCCATCGGTGAGCCTAGCGAGGAGGCAGAGATAAAGAAAAGAAAAGACGATAGGACACTGATTCTGAAGAAAAGCAGATGTTTTTACGCACATGGGAGAAAGGTTAGTAGAATCACAGTGCAGCCAAAGAGACATAGCAAATCACTTAAAATAGCCACGAGGCCCAAGATCATGCTGTTATTAAACTGTCTTTTAACATCTGCTAGAGCCAAATGTCTCGGGTTGAAAGCAATGGAAAGGTGATCAATCATGAATGTCTGGTTAAATGTTTTAAATCTATATGATTCAACAGCAAACAAACAGAGGTTAAAATAAACTAATAAAAAGAAGAAAGAGAGCAGAGCAGGACCAATACTATGTTTTATTTTTTTGTGGTTTTATTAATATAGTACCCCCTACTATAGTACTACTTACAGTCCATTCTCTTCTCAGCGGTGGCATCGGAAAAGTAGCTTTTAAGGATGGTGTTGCAGAACTGGCAGAGGTTATCAAGTTGGTTCAGGTGCTTCTGAAGCTGCCCACTGGGCAGAGGGGCTTTAATAAGAGGGGCGATATGGCCAAACACAAAGGCATCCAGGCTTGTAGGCCTAGCAGATAGAAAACATGGTGAAGTTCAGGCTGACACACAAAGATGATTACATTAACTCACTCAGTTATACACTACTGTTCAAAAGTCTGGGGTCAGTATGATTTTTATGTTGTTGAAAGAAGTCTCTTATGCACACCAAGTATTTATTTGATCAAAAATACAGTAAAAACAGTTAAATGTAAGATATTACAAATTAAAATAACTTTTGTAGCCCATTAACTTCCAACACCATAACACTAAAGGCCCCAATATATTTTTAGTAGAATAAAAGAACAAACTGGTGTGACGTCATTTTGAACAAAATCAGACCAAAACAAAGTTCATTTGGAGTTTGTTTCTGGAGTTCAAAAAAAGTTTGCCAAAGCGAACTTTCTAGAAAAGTTCACTCCGGCTGGTAAACACCTTTAAACTACCATTGGTCCATGGCAATTACATAGTATTGTAGCAGCTGGACTTATTAATAAATAATCCAACAGAAGCCTCAAGACCGCAACAAGCAAAGGTCCAAGCAGGCTCAAGCTGGTTCCTAGAAGTCTGCTTTCCACTTATCGTTATCGACATTTACTCCCCTGCTGACACTGACCAGTGAACATCAGAGACATTCCAGTTGCAGCAAGGTGGCCACATGCAACAGCACAGGCCATAGGAAAGACACAAACTGTCAGCCCATTCTAATCATGCAAATGAGTCAGTTCCAAACAAAGGAACTTTTCCCGCTTGAAAATTACACCTTTCTCATTGGTCAAGCCAAACTTGAGAAGTGTGACCTCCACAGAAATTAAAGAGCACTGTCTTAGTGACTCTCTAGCTCTTCCTCCTCTTTCTTCGGAGCCGGCATCGAGCCATGTCGTAACTTTCCTCTCTCTTCTGACAACGACCAAGTCAGGCTAACAAGTTAATTCAATCCAGAAGAATTTGATTGCAACTTCAACACCATCGAACTACTGAACCATCAAGACTTTCTCTTGAGTCCGGACACTCGTTCAACGGCTAAGGCATTGCAAGTATATCGTACATTTAACTAACTAAACAGAGGTTTAGTATAAGCTGTAGACCCCTTGTCACCAAGGTTCTGTTCAGGTGGTTAACTGACGGTTACATTGTGGTTATGTACAGTGCATCTGGAAAGTATTCATAGCGCTTCACTTTTTCCACATTTTGTTATGTTACAGCCTTATTCCAAAATTGATTAAATTCATTTTCCTCAATTTTACAAACATTACCCCATAATGACAACACGAAAGAAGTTGGTTTGAAATCTTTGCAAATTTATAAAAAATAAAAAACAAGTACGTAAGTATTCACAGCCTCTGCTCAATACTTTGTTGAAGCACCTTTGGCACCAATTACAGCCTCAAGTCTTTTTGAGTATGATGCTACAAGCTTGGCACACCTATTTTTAGGCAGTTTCTCCCATTCTTCATTGCAGGAACACTCAAGCTCTATCAGGTTGGATGTGGAGCGTCGGTGCACAGCCATTTCCAGATCTCTCCAGAGATTTTCAATCAGGTTCAAGTCTGGGCTCTGGCTGGGCCACTCGAGGACATTCACAGAGTTGTCCCGTAGCCACTCCTTTGTTATCTTGGCTGTGTGCTTAGGGTCGTTGTCCTGTTGGAAGATGAACCGTCGCCCCAGTCTGAGGTCCAGAGCGATCTGGAGCAGTTTTTCCATCAAGGATGTCTCTGTACATCGCTGCATTCATCTTTCCCTCAATCCTGACTAGTCTCTGAGTACCTGACTTGAAAAACATCCCCACAGCAGGATGCTGCCACCACCATGCTTCACTGTAGGGATGGTATTGGCCAGGTGATGAGCAGTGCCTGGTTTCCTCCAGACATGACGCTTGCTAATCAGGCCAAAGAGTTCAATCTTTGTTTAATCAGACCAGACAATTTTGTTTCTCATGGTCTGAGAGTCCTTCAGGTGCCTTCTGGCAAACTCCATGCGGGCTGTCATGTGCCTTTTACTGAGGAGCGGCTTCCATCTGGCCACTCTACCATACAGGCCTGATTGGTGGAGTGCTGCAGAGATGGTTGTTCTTCTGGAAGGTTCTCCTCTCTCCACAGAGAAACGCTGGAGCTCTGTCAGAGTGACCATTGGGTTCTTGGTCACCTCCCTGACTAAGGCTCTTCTCCCCCGATCGCTCAGTTTAGCCGGGCGGCCCGCTCTAGGAAGAGTCCTGGTGGTTCAAAACTTCTTCCATTTATAGATGATGGAGGCCACTGTGCTCATTGGGACCTTCAATGCTGCAGAAATTTTTCTGTACCCTTCCCCAGAGCTGTGCCTCAATACAATCCTGTCTCGGAGGTCTACAGACAATTCCTTGGATTTCATGGCTTGGTTTGTGCTCTGACATGCACTGTTAACTGTGGGATCTTATATAGACAGGTGTGTGCCTTTCCAAATCATGTCCAATCAACTGAATTTACCATAGGTGGACTCCAATCAAGTTGTAGTAGAAACATCTCAAGGATGATCAGTGGAAACAGGATGCACCTGAGCTCAATTTTGAGTGTCATGGCAAAGGCTGTGAATACTTATGTACATGTGATTTTTTTTGTTTTTAATAATTTTGCAAAGATTTGCAAACGTTTTTCACGTTGTCATTATGGGGTATTGTTTGTAGAATTCTGAGGAAAATAATGAATTTAATCCATTTTGGAATAAGGCTGTAACATAACAAAATGTGGAAAAAGTGAAGCGCTATGAATACTTTCCGGATGCACTGTATCCATAGCTTCACTCCCCTGTTTCTGCTTCAGTTCATGTATGCATGATTTGTGTGTATGTGTTTGTTTAGACTAGTTATGCGTTCACGATTTAGTTAAAACTTTTGTGCACATTAACATTAGTGTTGATTCTGTGATATGTTTGCAAATCAAAGTCCCTTCAACGATGCAATTATAGCTACATGCTCTCGAGTATCACTGTACCTAGTAAGAAATAGTTATTTTTCTGTGGCCATGAAAAATATCCTTTCTGAAAATTGATAGACGATTAATACTGAGTGTTCTCTGGATGAACAGGTTAATTAAATTATATTAATTCAGCTACATCAAGTCAATTCTATTAACTGATCCAAATATTTATAATTAATTATAATGAGTGATTATAACTATGATTTTTGTTTTGTGTTTATTTTGTTATTGAGAGGAAAGCATGCAACACATATTAACATATCTAAATGCCACTCTCAGCAGAGTCAGGATGTTCACTAACAGTATTTTGAACATCTTTTTACCTCCAAGTGAAGATTGAAAAAGAAGTTCACTGTGAGTATATCAGAGCCATTTCTTAAAATATCTTCTTTTATGTTCCATGAAAGTCATATACAGTAAGAAGAAGGGTGAGTAAATGACAGAATTTTCATTTTTTGGTATTAAAGGATAAAAGAGTTAAAAAAAAAACTCACGTGTCTCCAAAAAAGAAGCGGAAGTTCCCAAGTCTGTGGGAGAGCAAATTCAGGCACTCTTTGGCTTCACTGTAGATCTAAAAGAAATTCTATTACTAACCATAAAATTTTTATATTCATTATTATGAAGGATGGAATAACTACAATAGCACATTTATTGTGTAACATATTTCATGATCCTCTGGTTTCTACACTCCACTCCAGGCAAATTTGCTCATGAGGGCTGAGAGGTAAACTGTTTTCCATTTCACAACACAGAACCGCAGACATTTCCATTTCACCATGGCAATGAAAAAGGATAGATGAATTCAATGCTATGCATGAAACATAATGTCTCAGTAACTGAGGTAAGAATTATGGATCTGTTTTCTCATACCTTTCCCTCCACCTCTGTGATGTTCAGCAATGGCGACTCTGCTTTGGTCAGTAAGATGCGAGACAGAGCCAAACTGGCCTGTCGACCCGGTACAAAGAAGTTGAGGGGGAATGGGGAATGTGACGTAAACCATGGCCGGGTCAGGTTAGCATAGTTCTCTGCGTCCACCCAGAATGTGTGCAGCTACAAATGAACACAAATCAACACTTAATTCATACAATAATCATTATGAGGATCAGTAGTTTTAAATCAGTATGTGAATTGCAGATGAAATACCAGTGCTGGCAGCAGCTTTTCCTCCAGTAGTGCGATGTAAGCCATTGTATCTGCCCCTTGCTTAGCTGTCAACTCATAGTCGGCATTGAAACTCTGTGTGGAATACATTACACAAATTCTATTGACAACTTCATTTATTATTATTTCTTTTTTACTGCTGGACTTTTTTGTTCCTTTTCTGATTTTTTGTTAATTGTTATCATGGGGAAAAAATGGGAATATGCTGATACTTTTCATATTTCACACTTGTATGTATATTTCCAATAAATATAGATTTACAAAAAAAAGAGTTGGCTCTCTGGAAAACTAGATTCTGATTAGTCAACTGTGAAATTCTGTGGTCAAATATCTTTGAATAATGCCCACATATATAGACAATAAACTGTAGCTAATCACATATAATACATTTAATTAAATATTTTATGTTCATGTATCTGAATGTATTAGGTAAAGCTGTGTTATAAGTAGTACAGTCAGCTTGTCAAAATTAACCACTTCGCGTCAGGGCCATTTATCATGGTTTTTTTTTTTTTGTGACAATGACTGACAAACTGTAAAATATCCCCTCTTATGTTACACAAAAAGGAGCAAATCTGTAAACAAATATGAATTTCTACCTGTTTTCGTAGGAAGTTTAGAATTTGTGTTGGTTCTGTGACTGTGGATCCCTCATAATGTAGTTGTGGCACAGATGCTGTGGAGGGAGAAACGTGACAGCTGCAGTTTAACCATTAGAAAAAGCTGCATGACCTTTGTCTCTCACGCACTTCAGCAATGTTTGGCATTCACAATATTACATTTGGAAAACTACATGGATGCCTGTGGCTAAATTCCAGACTTTTACTACATTAAACATGCTCTCACACCAAGACTATTACAAACAACTTTTTCTGACCTGTAATAGTCCTCCACGTCCAGTCAACAGATTTTACCACAAGCTTTGCGCCTGCAAATTTTGCATAAGCCTATAAAAGAACATTAAAAGCATGTAAGATGAATAGATGCCTGATTTATGGTCAAATAATTATTGATAATCATCTCAAAAGCGCTATATTGTAACGAGGACTTTTATTATGCATTTTTGCAAAGTGTTATCAGAACGCAGGTTAAGTAGCTGCAAAAACAAACAATAGAAGCTGTACTAACGCACAAAACACAAGCACTGTGTATAATCTATATTCTAAGTGAAAAGCGTGTAAAAAGAGCCCATACCCTTCAGATCCTATCAGCATTATTCCTCTGACCTTCAAGAAATAAACACCGGAGCTGTGCGACACATATTAGCTTACTATTATCAACCAGACAAACCAATGCAATGCAATACAGTCGAGCTCCTTTCTGCATGACAGCTACTGTAACGGGATGCATCAGTTGACAATTGAAATGGCGTATAAATAGTGTAGCAACACTTTCATTTATCAAAGTGACTCTGACACTGCTGGATAAAGCTATCCGGACCCTAAGACAGGTTTCTCCAAAAGGTTATCGACATTCTTGATTATATTACATTGTGAATACGCACACAACACAAGCGTTAAAATAAACCGTGTAGTTACCAGCACGACGAGGGAGTCTGTGTGCACCGATGGCAGATCCCAGTCGCCTCCCCAGCAGAGCAGCTCCATGGGTTCCGCCATGTTTGTGTGCATGACTGAGACACATAAACGGCATCCCAGGGTGCTAGGAGACAACTTTCACCCAGCAAATGTTTGATGAAATACATAAACGGATCGTGGAAATCGAAAAAGTTGGGTTGGCATTCTTACAAACAAACAAACAAACAAACTATAAATAAATAATTTTATTTTTACTTTAGGTAAATATTTCTTGTGAACAGAATATGTTCATTTCACGCCCTTAAAATCAAAATGTAATTTTGTCAAATTATGTGGAGAAAAAAAAAGTGAAAATATGTGTTTGTGTATATTTAGGATTATCTAGCTGGGAGTGAATCACAAAACAATTCTGTCACTGTTAGTAGACAAATTAAATATACTAGCGAGAGTGTAAAAAAAGTATGTTTTAAAGTCAGCATGAAACAGAAGTTGCGATAGTCTTATGTCTTCCCTACTGTGATGTATATCCCATGTAGGAAGTGAAAAGGGTTCTTGTATGCAATATGATATCAATGAGGAAAAAAATATTTGTGTTGTTTTTCCTGCTTAAAAGTGGACACTTTAAGAATATCAATAAACATTTTCATAAATTTTTAATTAATTTATTTTTTATAAGTTTGTTGCCTCGAGGCAACATTGTACCATGGACAAATTGAAACATTTAGCATTTTCATGTAGAAAAAAGAAATATATTTATTGAAAACATCAATTTCTTTAACTAGACACTTAAACAAACAAATGTATCCAGTTTTTAATGTATTAAAAGTTTCATATTTAATAAAAAGTAACATTTTATATCCAGCTGTTTCCCTCAGGCAACATTGTACCGTAGTGGAACACAAGTATTACCAAACCATCATATCTTTATGTTATTATATCAAGTTATCATATCCATCTTATCATATTCATCTCCATCTTCTCTCTCACCCTCACTCTATCCATGATGGATTGTCACTATGATTTCATCTTCCTCATCACAGTATGACCCCTCATCATTACCCTCATCAACTGGCAGTGCTACCTGTGTTTTATACCTATTTGAAGTGCTTTAGAAAATGTGCAGATCATAATATATGCAGATATAGTATGTGAATTACTATTCTTATAAGTGCATTACAAAATCATGTGAAAATGCAAATATATTTAGATAATTCTAACACTTTTCCTTACAAATATAATACATTTGTATTCAAACCTATTATGCCTGTATGGCCTTATGCGATTCCATTATGGTACAAAGTTGCCTCGAGGCAACACACAGTTTTTGGTTATTTTTTCTAAAACATTTGATGATGTATAATGTAAAGTTCTTGAAAACACTTCTTTACTTACCAGTGAAGGTGACTTGTATTTTTTGTGGGTGATTAAATGGATACAAACAAGTGAAAAAAGCACTTTTCATTGGAGAAAATATGGAGCCATGTGACATGTGCACATGTGCTGAAACAGGACACAAAATGGACCCCTATTGGTCATGTTTAGGTCTTTTTTGCACTTACATTAATTAGTATTTGAGTTATTCTGTCCTGGAATACGTTCGATCAATCAATTGGTGCCTTATTTTATTACAAACAAACTAAAATAGACCATGTTGCCTGGAGGCAACACCGTACCATAGAGGGTTAACAGAAAAATGTTGGGCGAGACTTTATTTTGTCCATTGGGAATTGATTGGATGTTGTTTTGCTGTTGCTGTGATCTCATGTGAGTGACAGATTGTCCCGCCAGAGATTGCATTATTATAGGGAGATGAGAGGGTCTGTATCGCTTACCATTGGAGAAAGCATAACAGCTAACTTAATCGCGTGCGGCAGCTCTCAGCCTATCATGTAATGGCAGTGACGTCAGTGCCCGCTGTTCAAAGCTCCTTCTCTGCGTACCGCCAGAGCCGGAGCATTAGCATTAGCCGTTATGCTTTTTTGGCTAAAGGTTGCAGGCTTGCCTTCCAGTGGCTTTGGTCCCGCCCTCACGCCAGTAAGCGCATCATCAGAGAACAGAAGAGATGTCATTGCAGGTGGAAGGGTAAGTTATTAATATGAGGGCACATTCAATTTTTATTTTTTTTTTAAATAATAATGTGCTGGATTAATCATTTATGAAAAATACTGCAGTATTTCATAAAAAAAGAATAGTCAATTTTGATTTCATGGTGACTTTAAGAGAGTTTATTTTCTAAAATTCCACCGGGGCAAAAATACCTATTAAAGCTGGTTATTAGCTGGTCCAGCTGGATTTGAAAACTGGTGGATCTATTGTCAGCTTGGTGATATTGGACTAAATTCAAATATCTACCAGCTACAAACCAGCTGCCATGTTCCAAACACCAGCATGAGCAGTGGTGTGTGCGCTTGTTTTTTTGTTGTTTTTTTTTACACTTTTACAAAAATAAATTAAATGCTTACAGATTTATTCTGAGAGGCTGCAGGATAAAGGGAGTTGTAGAGTTAATGTGGTAAACTTTTTCATCCAAATGAAGTTTAGTTGATTTTCCATAACTCATCTGCCGTAACACTCAAACTGGCAGGACTCAGCAGGGACATGTCAAGCCAGATTATTCCTGTAAATGTTTTTTTGTTTTTGGCAGGACAGATTGTTTGGTTAAATGCAATCAAATTGTTAAGGTTTGCCATGATCATTTCTGTGTAAACATTCTTTCAAGTAAAGTTTAAAAACAAGAACAAAATAATTATTTTAGGGTTTCTTTTAAAAGCACATATTCATTGCTACCTTTAACCAGCTGTACACAGGGACTGACCAAAAACCAAAGCATATCCTCCCATCATCTACCATTATTAACAAAGGACTCTTTGGCAAGGTTTTGATCTGACATCCTTACAGTAATACATGGCTACATTCTGGTAAAAGCACAGAAGCTTTCTGGAGGAGGTGCTTGGTCACACCTTATATAGAGAGAGACATCTGAAAAGCCTAAATCACTTGAGCACCAGTCTGGTTCTCGTTGGTCTGCAGGACTGCAGGGAACAGACAGTTCTGTTTTGACGCTATTGATCAAGCCTGAATCAAGGGTCAGAGCAGAAACAAATTTTCCTGGAATAAGGGTGGAACACAACTTGAACACAACTGGATTTGTGACATAAAATAAATCCACAATGGGTATTTGGACAAGAATCATATTCAGTTTACAGTTAATTTTACAACTCCTTGATACAGTGAAAACTCAAGGAATTGGTAAGTCCTTAAACCTTATATGTTTGTAAGAAAAGATTTTTGCCATTTTACTTTTTGCATTATTTATTTACAGAACATTTTATGATTCAGTGTACACATACCTTAATTTTCTACTGTTAAAATTTGAAATAAATGAAAAAGCCTATTTCTGCTAAAAACAGGTATGATATGCATGTGTTAGGTAAGTCAATTACACTGAAAAAAAAATGTAGAAAGTTCTCACTCAGAAATTACTAGTAAAATTCAAATAATCCAGAGAATCATCAAGTAAAACATTTAATTAAATGTGACATGTTGAAGTAGAAAGACAATATAAATATGTATTTAAATATTTATTGAAATAGTATTTTCTTGTAAAATGTACTCCAATAATCTTTGTTTTTTATTTATAGCTTAGAAAAATCCTTTTTTGTTTTACAGTGTATCACTTCATAAATGTCATAAATTGTCTGGAATTCCCCCAGAATGCAGTGGGATTAACAAATGTGGAACTGAACACTATATAAAATGACCATTAGCTGAGGTCAAATCTGCCAATGACCTCATCGGTTGCTTTCCTGCACAGAGAAACTGCAAAAAAGTTCAATGACATTTATGATGCTCTTAAAAATAAAGGTTCCAAAAGGGGGTTTTCTCAGTGATACCATAGAAGAACCATTTTAGGTTCTCCAAAGAATGTTTCAGTGAACTGAAAAAGAACTTAAAAGAACCTTCTTTTTTTTTCTTAATCTGAAGAACCTTTTTTCCACTATTACTTTTGTGCAATTGAAAGGTTCTATGGATGTTAAAGGTTCTTCATGGAACCATATTTTTAATATTATTAAAACTATAAACAAATTAATCAAAAAAGCTTCAGTACCCAATGCAAATCTGTTGACAAAAATGCAAATTTTGCAGTTTATGATCTTCTGGTGTCACCGGATTGCTTACCTGACCTTCTGCAAGGAGGAATAAGGGCAAAGAATATGGACAATGTTTTCATCCTTGCGAGCCTGAAGCTGCAGAACAAAGCTCCAACACGTGTCTTCCGCATCTTCAATGCTGTAGATAACACAGATTATTTTGATTTCACTGTTCAGGGGAAACTCAACAAAGGTTTGTCTGATCAGATCTCACTAATGTGTTTTATGTTCAATGGCTCAATAAATACATGACATCTACACCAAATACTTTCTGTTGACAGTCGTTTTGAAATATCTGAAAAGCAACGGAAAGGTTGGAACAACAAATTTCGGTAAAGTGACACTGACAGATGGTCAACAACACCACATACTGCTCCACTTCAGCGGGCTGCAGCAGGGCACCCCCGCCACGGCTCTCTATGTGGACTGCAGGCTGGTGGAGAGAGTGCAGGACGTCCCACTGGCCTTTAAATCACTGCCGGAGGGCCCAAAACGAGTCACACTGAAGACCCTGCAAACCTCGTCCCACGTAAACCAAGAAGACTGAACAAATAATATCACTATTCTGATTAGTTTATATATGCATAAAGCAAGTAATCATCTATGAATAAACATGTACCTGTGTCACAGGATAAGCTGTCAGACCTTAGACTTGTGCTCGATGAGTCTATTGATAATGTCGTGGAGCTTCAGGACTGCAGTGGTCCAGAGCTGAGTGAAGAGAAAGAAACGCTGCAACTACTAGGTGCAACTACTAGTTGTTTCTCTGTCTTATTCAGCTATAGTTTTGTTAAAGGGTTAGTTCACCCAAAAATGAAAATTACTCACCGTCTTGTCATTCCAAACCCATAAGACTTTTGTTCATCTTTTTAATGAAAGCCTATAGCCTACGCAACTACCATGCGTATGGTAATTGTTGTGAACACGGAAATAGACGCAACTGACAAATGCTTTGACTAGCGCTGTCAGTCACGGGAAAACCCCTTAACTGTTAAAAGGACAAGATAATACATCAGACATTTAAACAGATTTTTTATTATGAACATAGGATTGACCTGAAGGAAAATGCTAAATATGAATGCAGGTAATAAACTCGCTCACTCAATCTCTTCTCACAATACTCTTCTACATAATACAGTTTCAATAAACAATATAAATTGAGAACATACAGTTTACGTTGCTAAGAGTGGTTACTAAGGGTGTTGTGTAGTGATACACAGAACCGTTGGGTGAAGCGGTCATAGCCGTGTTTTATCGGTTTAACGGTTATGCAATGATAACTGTTCGGCCCGACATTGGAAAAGCGGCTCATGTGACCCAAGTGGTTTAACCTCATTTTTATGAAGAGACACGAGTGCTTTGTTTATCAAAAAAACAAACAAAAAAACCAAAAACAAAGAAAACATAACTTACCACTTTATTTACAAAATATTAATCTCCAATGCACATTCACGAGAGCACCACGACGCATGCGTGTTGTGTTGACGGCAGAGCAGATGTTGTTGAGAGAACGTGTGTTGAAGATTAATATTTTGTAAATAAAATGGTAAATTTATGTGTTTTTGCACAAACAAAGCACTCTCATCGCTTTATAAAATTGAGGTTAAACCACTGGAGTCACATGGATTACTTTAATGATGTCTTTACTGCCTTTCTGGGGCTTGAAAGTGGTAGTTGCGTAGGCTGTCAATGGAGGGACAGAAAGCTCTCAGATCTTAATTTGTGTTCCGAAGATGAACAAAAGTCTTACGGGTTTAGAACGACATGAGGGTGAGTAATTAATGACATGAATTATTTTTTGAGTGAACTAACCCTTTAATGATTGATTATTTTCTTCTAGTACAGAAAATATCATTGTTACATTTCTGCAGGAACAACCTCAAAGATGGAAGCTGGCCCAATGTTTGAGCTCATGCGAATGATCCAAGAGTTGAAACAGAAGGTGGATCAGCAGGTAACTTGAAATTGTGTGGGAAAATAGTTCCTTAAAGGGATAGTTCACCCAAAAAGAAAAATTCTATAATCATGTAGTCACTTTCATGTTGTTCCAAAACTGTATGACATTTTTTTTTTTATCTGATTTTTTGAGTTTGATCTTTTCACTGATCCGGTTGACAGAACCAGTATGAATGATATGTTCATCATCTGGGCTTCAACTCACTGATTCAGTGATGGAGGTATGATTTTTAGTCAATATCAACTTAAATTTCAATCTGGTCCTCACACAAAGCAAAAGAAAACTAAAGCATAAATATAGCATAAAAATATTAACTACTTGTATTATAAATTCGTTGTTTTTGCACACTTTTTGAAGCTTGAAATCTCCTCATTCATAACATTAGTGACCAGAACAGTTCCACAAAAGTCATTCAGGTTTGTAACAATGTAATGAGGGTAAATAAATAACGACAGACTTTTCATTTTTGTTTGAACTATCCCTATAGTTTCTTCTGAACTTCAGCATAATGACCATCTGTTTTCATTACAGACCAAAGAAACTGCTGACCTGAAAAAGACTATCTTGGAGTGTATTCCATGCAGTGGTAAGATTTATGCTATAAATTGAAGAAACAGCTATAATGAAAAAACATTTTGCAGTTTTGCAGTGAAAATCATGTCTGTGCTCAGTCAAGTAGAAGTCAATTAGTAGAAGCTTTTAATGAAGATGTTGAAGTAGTCAGACAGGTGAACTCAAGTGTTCTGGTAATATTCAAATGCAGTAGGACCGGACCAAGCACCACTACAAAGTAAAAAGCCGTCCAAGTGTAAACCAGGGGTCTGCTTTACGCCAGCCATGTGTATCGAAACAGCTGAAGGTGTGGACTGTGCACCCTGTCCTGAGGGCTACACTGGAGATGGAGTCCAATGTGATGATGTAGATGAGGTTAGATTTAAGATTCAGATTTTTTTTGTTCATGTTATTGGTAAACCCAAACATTAGTCAGAATTTTAATCATATGAACAACCTAAACAAAACCTCAAATTGTTTGTTATTATACATATACTATTATTTATGACTTTCTTAAATCAAGTTTTGCTGTTTATATTGTCCATCTATCCACTCAGTCATTTCCTGTTTAGTTAGAAGAGAACAGGAACACTCATGAAGACCTTTATTTGATTTATTTTTTCCATTACTCACTGCAGTATCTCTGCTAGCTCAGTCTGTTCAACACATATGACAAGGTTTTCTACTTAATTGATGAACAATAAAACTCAGTCAGGAACACATAATGATTTATTAACATTTCATCAGGGTTTCAATAGGGGTTTTATCAGACTAATTATTGTTTAAACCGTTAAACTGTTCTAAGGTAATTTTCCTGTGGTTTTATAGAACTTTTCACAGATCGCTGTGCAACTGTGTGACTTAATCGTCATTACACTACTGAGCATTGTTTGCTGAACACCATAAATCCAGCTAACCTTATAACCTGTTCAATTTTAGTGCCAGTTCAACCCATGTTTCTCTGGTGTACGGTGTATTAACACTGCGCCAGGGTTCAGATGTGAGAAGTGTCCACAAGGTTTCTCTGGCCCGGAAATCCAGGGTGTGGGCATTCACTATGCTCAGGCAAACAAACAAGTGCGTATTTGGAACAATGTAAAGCTTATTTTAATTTATTTTTATTTACCACTATGCTTAAATGTATATGTACACTACCATTAAAAGGTTTTGGGTCAATAAGATTTATTTATTTTTTTAAACAAATTAATACTGTTATACAGCAGTGATGCTTTAAATTTATCAAAACTTTTCTTTTGAACTTTCTATTCATCAAGGAATCCTAAAAAAATGTTTTATCACAGCTTCTATTTCCACAAAAGTATTATAAAATTATAACTGTTTTCAACATTGATAATAATAAGAAATGTTTCTTGAGCATCAAATCAGCATATTAGAATGATTTCTGAAGGATCATGTGACACTGAAGACTGGAGTAATGATGCTGAAAATTCAGCTTTGCTATCACAGGAATAAATTACATGTTAAAATATATTAAAATAGAACACAGTTATTTAAAATTATAATAATATTTTATAATATTACTGTTTTTTACTGTATTTTTTGATCAAATATATGCAGCATTGGTGAGCATAAGAGACTTTTTTTCAAAAACATCAAAAATCTTATCGACCCCAAATGTGTATGAATGTACATGGATCTATTTAATATTGTGAGAGAACATATGTAATAAGATATTTTATAAGATATCCCATATATTCGGATTGTAATACTGTGATATATGTCATGATACTGAATGATTACTGTATTATAAACCATATTTACATGGTACTCCAATTGCATGTCCAAAAACATAGTATTACCATGATACACATAGAAAAAAATTATATCATTTCTACATGGTAATATCATGGTACTTTTTGTTTTGCCACTGTATTTTAGTGCCATACAGTGAGTAACAGTAGATTTATCCTTTTTTATCAGATCTGTAATGATATTGATGAGTGCCAGGTGGATAACGGTGGCTGCACACCCAATTCATACTGTCATAACACAGTGGTAAGACAATAACTATCCTAGATTACTCATTAAAATGTGGCACAGTAAATATAGTCAAATGTGAGAATTTTGCTTTCTTGTAGGGTGCGTTTCACTGTGGGAACTGCAAGACCGGATTCAAGGGTGATCAGAAAACTGGCTGCAAAAGTACTGGCCCCAGCCCGGGCCCTGCTCCTGTATCTGACAGGCTGTGTGGGAACGGCCAACCAAATCCATGTGACATCAACGCAGAGTGTGTTGTGGAGAGAGATGGAAGCACCAGCTGTGTGGTGAGACATCAAGCATTCAGACAGATGTTTTGTTTACTATCATGCTTGAGTAAACTTTGTGCTTGTGATTTCCTATGCCATGCTGATATGTTTCAATATCTTGTTGCTTTTAGTGCCAGATTGGCTGGGCAGGAAACGGCTACGTCTGTGGAAAAGACACTGACATTGACGCCTATCCAGATAACAAACTTCAGTGCAGAGATGGAACCTGCAAGAAGGTGATATTCATGTAATGTTATCAAACTGAACGTTATTGTAAAGTGTTACCAGTTAATCTTACTTTTCATTTGCAGGATAACTGCATGTTTGTTCCAAATTCGGGCCAAGAAGATGCAGACAGAGATGGGAAGGGAGACGCCTGTGATGCGGATGCAGATAGTGATGGCATCTACAATGATCAGGTACAGATAAGACAGCATTTCATTGTGACCAATCCTTTCCTTGAGCTGAAAAGCTCCCATCATTTTCAATCCCTGCATGAATGTATTCCTACAGGACAACTGCTGGTTGGTACCTAACATAGATCAAAAGAACAGTGATAAAGATCTCCATGGTGACGCTTGTGATAACTGCATAAACGTGGAGAACCCAGACCAGCGGGACACGGACAAGGACGGACTGGGAGATGCCTGTGATGATGACATAGATGGGGATGGTAATTTAATTCAGCTCTTATTTTGTCAAAGATTGATTCTCCATACTTTTTACTCACATTTTTCCATGTGCCATCTGGCTGCTATGTGGATAAAGAGGTTTTTTTTTTTTTCACCCCAGAAATGGGGTGTTATGTTTTGAATAGCCTTTTCACCCTTTGGGCCTGTTTTTTATCTGGATTTTCCTGTGCTTAGGTCATTTTTATGAGGAAAAACAGAAGCTTCTGTGTTTTTAAAGCTCAAATTAGAGAGCTCTTTAGCCTGCTCGGGTCAAGTAAAACTGAAGTGACCTGTAACGGTATTAACAGCGTCTATACGGCACCACACTGATAATATTCTTTCAAATGAACAATTATTTGTTCCAGTCTGAAAAGTGTAAAATCGAGGCCAGGCAGCGCTTGACATTTACGGTCTGCTCATCAAGGCAGAAATCCAGACACTTGACTTGATACTTTAGAGCTTGGTCATGTCTCCTTTGAGCAACCACATTTCCACCAAGAAACTGAGCCAAGAGCTGCTGACGCGTGGAAACAATTCCACAGAAGTCTTTCCGAAACACTGCCACCTTGTGACATAACCCAACAAACCGCACACAAAGACATCACTGTACCCAACTCTGTAACACTGCAATGCATTTTTCCTGATGGAGTTTGCTCCATTCAATGACATTTTCGACAGTACACCTCTGTATATCTTTGTATGATGCTTTTTTATGCATCTCTGGTGCTGTTTTATTTTATACCCTGGCTCTTACTCTGTTGATGAATTACTGAATGCATCCTTGTACTTTCTGTACTTCTGATAGGTTTAAAGAACATCTTGGATAACTGTCAGAGGGTTCCAAACCCTGACCAGAAGGACAAAGATAATGATGGTGTTGGTGATGCATGTGACAGCTGCCCTGAGATGCCAAACCCCAACCAGGTGCCAAACAACATTATTACTACCTGTCTCTGATTCTATTCTATTCTATTCTATTCTATTCTATTCTATTCTATACTAATTATATCTATTCTATTTTATTCTATTAAATTCTAATTCTGAATATATATTGATCAATATTGGATATTTGAGGATGCAAGTTTTCCCCTATTTTTAGATTTCAGATTACTTTTTTTGGGTCATCTAGCTTTAAACCTAATTTAAAAGGATAGCACTAGATTATGGCAAAGATTAAAGGGTGGTTGATTATGATTTCACTTTTTTAACATTAGTTAGTGTGTAATGCTGCTGTTTGAGCATAAATAACGTCTGCAAAGTTACGACGCTCAAAGTTCAATGCAAAGAGAGATATTTTCTTTTAAAGAATTCTCTGTTGAAGGACTACAACAAACAGCTGGTAGGGACTACAACAAGCTTCTTCCCTGGTTAGTGACATCATTAACTCTAAAATTTACATAAACTTTAGAGAAGAGGAAGAGTTGTTGTAGTAGAGTGTTGTTGCCATGCCTTCATTTTACGCTGGACTGCTTCATAAACGAGGGTCAATTCAATGCTGGATTTGCACAAAAGATTAACATGACGGCACATGCTGGTCGATGAGTTGAATCAACTCCACAGCAACTACATAGATTTATCCACTAACTGTTCAGAAACATCCAGATGTATTCTAAAAGTTGTAACTTCTTGCTGAGTCTCTCCATCAGTGTTGGACTCCAGTTTGAACAATGTAAGGCTAAGCACCGTTACTGACAATCGTCATTTTGGCTGCGTGAGATTCTCCAGCTTTGTTGTTGTTGAGCAACCGAAGCGCGAGCTGTTAAAGCTCCACCCTCTTCTGGAAAGCGGCAGGGAGCAGCAGCTCATTTGCATTTAAAGGGACACACAAAAACGGCGTGTTTTTGCTCACACCCAAATAGGGGCAAATTTGAGAAGCTATAATAAATGATCTGTGGGGTATTTTGAGCTGAAACTTCAGAGACACATTCTGGGGACTTCAGAGACTTATATTACATCTTGTAAAAGGGGCATTATAGGTCCCCTTTAAAAAGAACTGTTTCTTGAAGACAGCTTTCCTATCTTTATTTTAGGCACTTTAACTGTTCATCTCAAAATTAATACTTATCCATTTTTATATACCAGGGTTCTAATAGTTAATTTAAAAAATCGTTATTTGAAATACAATAAACTTAACTAAAATAAAATAACATTTCAGCTATTTTCCAAGGCAGTATTTCTCATTTTCATTTAGTTTGACTTAATGTACTAAAATTACTAAAACTGAAATAAAAGGGGGAAATTAATAAAACCGACGGTTACATGTAACCCTGGTTCCCCGAGAAGGGGAACGAGACACTGTGCCATAGAGTTGATGCTATGTGGACCGCTCATTGTCACCGGTGTCTGAACACGTGTAACAAATATGCCAATTTTAATGATGTTTTATTAACAAAGTTCAGGAGGAATCCCAATCAGTACGATTGAAGGCCTATATAGTCACCTTCGTTCCTCAACAGTCTTTTCTGCATCTCTCCGCCACCCTGATTCCTCACTTTCGGCTAGTTACTATCAAACAACAAATATGCATACTCTTTTATGAGTATGAGTGGAGCACCCATGAGTACAAGAGGGTGCCTGCAAAATACGTCATCAACTCTTTTGTCTGAAGGAGATGTGCAGACAAACCTGATGCATGGCAACGAGATGCCTCGTCTCGTTCCCCTTCTCAGGGAATCAGGTTTACATATGTAACCTAGATGTTCCCTTTCAAAGAGGAACTTCGACACGGCATCATGGAATTGACACTATGGGGAAGCAATACCCACTCCGCCATGCTGCCTGCCTCACTAGGCTGTGGATATGCAGTATAAATGAAACTTTGATGAATTTTGTGAAAAACCTATCACAATTTCTGTACATCCTGCTCCACCCTAAAGGGTATCTTGAGAACATCTCATGAATGGGAGCATGCCCCTCCAAGCAACTCAACATTGATTGGAGTTTTATTTATTTATTTTTAGATAAAATAGCAGCTTATCATATTGACAGAATGCCTTTTATCACTGTACATGTCCAAAAACATGGCATGACTATCAAACTTTTGCAAGTTAAACAATATTAAACAAAAGTACTGTTGCCGAGTGTCTGCTGATATTCGCAAAAGTTTACGATTGCGAGTGAGACGTTTCTTTTATGCAACAGTTCAATAAACGTTAAGTTAATAGTGACTAACTTACATTTTAGACAATATCGCAAGTTACTTTGTTTTTGCTCTGCCAATGCAAATAGTTCAATCAAACAAATCCAAAACAAAATCAAACAATGTTGTTTACTTCCTGAATGAATCTTTGTGAATGAATAGGGTAAGTGAATTATTCAATGACTCACTCATCCGTTCTGGAATGAATCAGCATTTTTGAACAAATTGGTTGAATGATTCAAAGACTTTCTCATAAAAACAGTCACTTGTTGCCACCTACACTCTAAAAAGTAACTCAGGGGACCTTTTACCACAACTTAAAAAAATGCATAGTTGCAAGTTAAAAATTCTAATTTATTGATTAATTAATTAATTAAACCTTTTAAGTTGCAAACATTATTTTGTTGAGTTCTGTTGATATAATAATGTTGATTATTAAATTAAATGAAGTTCCATACATAGGTTTGGGAGGAGCCTAATCATTCAGTCCTGCCAATCATCATTACGTGCATATACAAGCAGCAGTCATTGCACCATGCCAACGACAATTCTTCCATCATCCCTCCACCTCCCCATCTCCTCTATTTCTCCCATTCTTCCTTTATGTAGTAACATTATAGGGGGGTTTAGCTTGGAGCTCGAGCCAAGCTTTGGGTTCAAGCCACCTTCAAGGAAAGCAAGCCAAGGTAATTTACCATAAAGACTGGATTCGCAGGCGAACTCGTAAACTTAATATTGTGTGTAATTTAAACTCAAATTTCTGTGTTAATCAATGTTTTAAAAAAAAATCAGATTGTAGTAATTTAATGAAATTGTCTTGATAACTTTGTAAATTGGGCAGTAAATTTTTAGTTCCCAGGATGCTTTCATAGGACTTGATAAGGAGAATAAGTGTTGAAATTATTACGTTATTGTATTAGTTTTTTAGTTAAGATAAAGATACCTGTCAGTGTTTGTGCTGTTATGTTTCTTATTTAAAAGAGTTTCTGTAATGTTTAAGTTTTTGTGGTTACCATTGTGCTGAAGAGTATACATGAAGGTAAACACTACAATAACTCTAAGCAATGGCTGTGCTTATGCCAGTGACAAGTAATATCTTATTTGTACATTACATTTACATAAGGAACATTTAACATGTGCCATGAGCGCTGTGGATTTTAACTTAAATAGATAAGATTAATTGTTTCCAGAACCACAACTCAAGTAGTTGGAGCAACCTAATTTTTTTAAATAATCAACTTAAAAATTTGTTTGTGTTACAAATTATTAAGTTTCTGTAGTTTGTTGGTTGAACGTAATTTTATTCGAAGTTGTCTTAACTCAAAAAGATTAAACTGTTGTGTTCATTTTTGTTGTTGAGCCAACACAATACTGGCACAAAAACAGACAATGGAAATTATACAAACACAATACAATGCAGATTCATAGGAACTAAGAGTAGAGTAAATGTGAGAGTAGAGTAAATGTGTGGTCACATTAGAAAAAAGGTCCATTGTCAAAAGCTTATAGATGTACGAAGCACTGCTCACACAGAAATCAATTCTGACTGTATTTCAATTATGAAATTTCACCAAGCAATGGTAAATGTGACCACACCTCAAAGGGATAGTTCACCTAAAATTTAAAATTCTGTCATCATTTACTCACCCTTATGTTGTTCCAAACCTGTATGAGTTTCTTTCTTATGTTGAGCACAAAAGAAGATATTTCGAAGAATGTTGGTAACCAGTCAGTTGACGTTACCATTGACTTCCATAGTATTTTTTCCTACTATGGAAGCCAATGGCTACTGTCAACTGACTGGTAACCAACATTCTTCAAAAAATCTGCTCCTTAGCTCAATAGAAGAAAGAAACTCATACAGGTTTGGAACAACATAGGGGTGAGTAAATTATGACAATATTTTCATTTTTTGATGAACTATATCTTCAATGTAAATTATTCGATGTATTTTTCTGTATGTTGTATATTTCATTTTTAATATTACTATTTTAATCCTGTCTTCTGTTTTCTTTCAATTAGTCTGATGTTGACGATGATCTTGTAGGAGACACTTGTGACACAAACATTGACAGGTAGAGTCTGCTTTACCTTTTACCTTGATGGTCAACATAAAACAAGTTTAACTGAGGTCTTTGTTCCAGTGATGGAGATGGTCATCAGAACACCAAAGACAACTGCCCCAACGTCATTAACAGCTCACAGCTGGACACTGATAAAGACGGGCTCGGGGACGAGTGTGATGACGACGACGATAATGATGGCATCTTGGATGATAAAGATAATTGTAGACTGGTGGCAAACCCAGACCAGAAGGATGAAAACAGTACGCACAACAAAATGTGCTTAGTAGGATGCCATAAATCAAGTTGTTCAATTAATGAAGCAAAACATTTCTGGTCTACTTTAAAAAAAAAAAAATCTATAACTGGACCACTGATAAAATGATAAATCAGGAAAATATCTTATTTTTGCTCTTCCACTTTGACAGATGATGGGGTGGGTGATGCCTGCACTGGAGACTTTGACAAAGATCACGTGATAGACATTATCGACACCTGCCCTGAGAATGCAGAGATCACTCTGACCGACTTCAGAGCATATCAGACTGTTGTTCTGGATCCAGAAGGAGAGGCTCAGATCGACCCCAACTGGGTTGTTCTTAATCAGGGGATGGAGATTGTCCAAACCATGAACAGTGACCCAGGACTAGCTGTTGGTGAGCTTATTTGACCCAAACCAATCAAATACAAGAAAGAAAAATAATTTCCATAGTTTCAAGCATTTCGATAGTGAAAAGACCAGCTAGACCAACACCAGTCCAGCATGACCCTGCCAGGACCAGCATGGATATTCATACTGGTCTTACTGGTCATCATTTACTCACCCTTACACCATCTCAGATGTATACAACTTTCTTTCTTCTGTGGAACACAAAGATTTTTAGAAAAATAATCCATCTTTGTAAGTTCATATAATGCAAGAGGATAGGACCCTCAAAGTTGATGCTTCAAAAACCATGCAAAATGAGCACGATGGTAACCTATACGACCCTAGTGGTCTTCCCCTGACAGCAACATAGTGTTAGCCCAGATCCAGCCCACATCTGATCCATGTGTAATCTACATGTACCAGTTATGGGCCGGATCTGGGTCATACTATATTGCTGTCTGGGTCTGAAGCGAAACGATAGGCCAGCACATTGTGAAGGCTGATGTAAGCAAGCATTGTGTAGATCACACAAGGTCCATCACAACGTCCTTACGTTTACTTCAAGTGCGAATTCATGAACGCACATATGATAGTTGGCCAGAAGCGATGGTTTATAGTTTAATATATTAGTATTTCTCTCTCTCACACATACATTGTTTTGCTTCAGAAGACATTGCATCATCCACTTGGGTCATATGGATTACCGTCATTTTCGTTTTCTGTGGTTTTTGAAGCATCAGCTTTGAGGGTCCCATTCACTTGCATTATATGGACTCACAGAACTGGATTATTGTTCTAAAAATCTTTGTGTGCTCCACAGAAGAAAGAAATTTGTTGAACTTTAGTATTTTGAAAATCTAGGTCAGAACATGACACAATCTTACCACCCAATGCAGGATACACAGCATTCAGTGGCGTGGACTTTGAGGGAACCTTCCACGTTAATACAGTGACCGATGACGACTACGCAGGCTTCATCTTTGGCTACCAGGATTCCTCCAGCTTCTATGTGGTGATGTGGAAGCAGACGGAGCAGACTTACTGGCAGGCGGTGCCCTTTAGAGCCGTGGCTGAGCCTGGCATTCAGCTTAAGGTCCCAGCGCTCTTCATCTCTATTACTGTCTGAATGCTTAGCGTGTGCTTTTACCATTACTGCTGCTCCGCTGAGGCCCGGGGAAATCTAGAAAAGTGGTTTTGGCTAAACTCTGAAGTGTGCAAAAATACTTAACTGATGTTAAATCTCTAGCCAAATAGTTATTTTGCACTTCGAGTATGTCAAAATTAGATGTGATTATTCAACTGAAGACATTAATCAACATATTGTGCATTTCCAGGTTGTAAAGTCTAAAACTGGGCCTGGAGAGTTCCTGAGGAATTCGCTGTGGCACACTGGAGATACAAACGACCAAGTGCGTTTGCTGTGGAAAGACCCTCGTAATGTGGGCTGGAAGGACAAGGTGTCCTACCGCTGGAATCTGAAGCATAGACCCCAAGTGGGATACATCAGGTTAGATGCTGTAAATATTGGAGACTTCAGACTTTACTGGAGAAACAATTCACTGAAGCAAAGCAACATGTTTTTGTGTTTTCTCTGTTTTGGCACAGAGTTAAGTTCTATGAAGGTACCGACTTGGTTGCGGACTCTGGAGTTATTATCGACACTAGCATGAGAGGGGGCCGTCTCGGTGTCTTCTGCTTTTCACAGGAAAATATCATCTGGTCCAACCTGAAATATCGCTGTAACGGTGAGTGCAGTGCTTAAACAATATTAGAGGAACAATTTGTATTTTCAGTGTTTATCATAATGTACATCTTTTGACATTTACAGACACAATCCCTGAAGACTTCACAGAACAAGCCCAGCAGTAATGAAACTAAGCTGGGAAGAAACAGGAGAGCACTATTAGTGGTAAAACACATCTACAGAAGTGCAGCACCAAAGCAGATGTGACTGATGTTTTGGGTACTATTTCCTTTCAAACATGAACTATTTACTGACTTTGACAAAACATAATTTTATAGTTATGCTGAATTTACACCTGCTGTAGTGTTTACTACACAAGAATGCTTTTCAGTGCTACCACACTAAACACTCACTTCAGGTTTCAATATAAAAAAAAGTGAATAAATAAATGTAAAGTGTCAGGATTTGTGCTTGGACTTTCTGGAGAATGTCACTGAGCTGTAAAATTAAAGTGATAGTTCACCCAAAATTTACAATTTTGTCATTTACTCACTGTTGTATTGCTGCAACATTTATGGAAAATAAATAAATAAAATACTACCGTTCAAAAGTTTGGAGTCAGTAAGAAATAATTTTTAATACTTTTATTCAGTAGGGATGCATTAAATTGATCAAACTTGACATTAAAAACATTTATAAAAGATTTCTATTTCAAACACATACTAAACTTTCTATTCTATTTTATACATCAACACAACTGTTTTCAACACTGATAATAAGAAATGTTTCTTAAGCAGCAAATCAGCATATTAGAATGATTTCTGAAGGAACATGTGACACTGAGACTGGAGTAATGATGCTGAAAATTCAGCTTTGGCATTACAAATAAATTAGTTATAATTAGCTATAATATACATTAGTTGTTTTAAATTATAACAGTTATTTTAAATTTTAAAAATCTTACTGATCCCAAACTTATTAGCATATATATCGGTCAGGTCTTTTCCATACAGCAACAGTTAACTTCATTGTGACCATGGATGTAAACATGGAAAAAAAAACCAAAAAACCATATAAGTAGTCCATACGACTGGTCTGCTTTATTGTAAGTCTTCTGTAGTCGTATTTGAGACTTTGGATGAGGAACCGCTCCATGATTTAAGCTCCATGAAGGTAGTTTGACCATAAATTACACCTTCAATTGTATACACAAGTCAGTCTTAAAGGGTTAGTTCACCCAAAAATGAAAATAATGTCATTTATTACTCACCCTCATGTCGTTCTACACCCGTAAGACCTTCACTCATCTTCGGAACACAAATTAAGATATTTTTGATGAAATCTGATGGCTCAGTGAGGCCTCTATTGAGAGCAAAGCCACTGAACCTCTCAAGATCCATAAAGGTACTAAAGTCATATTTAAAACATTTCATATGACTACAGTCGTTCTACCTTAATATTATAAAGTGACGAGAGTACTTTTTGTGTACCAAAAAAACAAAATAATGACTTTTCAACAATATCTCGTGATGGCCGATTTCAAAACACTGCTTTGAAGCTTTACGAATCTTTTGTTTTGAATTAGTGATTCGGATCTCCTATCAAACGGCTAAACTGCTGAAATCATGTGACTTTGGCGCTCCGAACCACTGATTCGATTCGTAAAGCTCCGAAGCAGTGTTTTGAAATCGGCCATCACTAGATATTGTTGAAAAGTCGTTATTTTGTTTTTATGGAGCACAAAAAGTATTCATGTCACTTTATTATATTAAGGTTAAACCACTGTACTCACATGAACTGTTTTAAATATGTTTTTAGTACCTTCATGGATCTTGAGAGGTTCGGTGGCTTTGCTCTCAATAGTGGCATCACTGAGCTATCGGATTTCATCAACAATATCTTAATTTGTGTTCGAAGGTATTAGGGATGTAGAACGACATGAGGGTGAGTAATTAATGACAGAATTTTCATTTTTGGGTGAACTAACCCTTTATTGTCATATAGTACATGTGTTAGTTAGTTACTATTTTATCCACCACTAAATGACAAAACTTTGGTTTTCATATATAAACACATTAAATAAAGTGATGGACTACAGTAATTAATTTGTCTTTTTTATTGAAAGAACTGGCAATACCCATATAAACACTATAAAGAATATGGGTTTGATCCTGCAACAGTTAAACTCATTTGACCCTTCATGAAACCTTGAAATGAGAAAAAGTAAATAATAATAATAATAATAATAATAATGATAATAAACAATGCATATAAATGAGGAAAAGAGTTGTTTTAAACTTACTGTACATACTTTTGGATTATGTCTTCATGCGAAATTAGTAAAAACAGCACAAAGCGCAAGATTACTTTTCTTTGCAATACTATGAGTACACCTAGTGGTCATCTTTACAAAGGACTATTTACATAAAGCACATATTGCAATTAAATGTCACGTTTATGTTCAGCATATTTGTAAGTAAAGGAAAGCATAATGTTTAAACTAGACAAACACTTAAACCAAATACTGAGCATCGAATTATTCACAGGTTACATAAAACAGTATAGCTTGATGCAGTTGTAACAAAGTTTAAGGCAATGATTTTCTCAATTTACTCAAAACTTACAAAAGCATCATCAGACAGATTTCTTCAGGGCATTTAAGAGACGTTTTTCCATAACAAAGTAAAGACATGCCAGCTCCAATTTTAGTGACTCAGACATCCTGAAGAGATTTTGGTTTGTCTGTAGTTTGGTCAAAACATTTAGGGCAGCTACAACTGCTACACAGGAAAAACCATAAAATGTCAAATAATTCCAGTTCTAGATTCTATTTCCTTCATCAATGACAACGCCAACCACTTTTTTTTTCTACCAGGGAGCATCAGGAATGCTACAGTACGTCTAATATAGGCAGCTCCTGTAACTATGTAAACCGAACACCACAATCAAGAAACACAAACATGCACTTTTAGCAACAAAAACCTCTGAAAGATTAAATACAATAGCTGTACAGAGCTGTAACAATGCTTTATAAGTACAAAAGATGGTATAAACGTGTTCTTTGACAAATGGCATGCTTGCTAGCCTAGTGCATGAGCTGAGATAAAATATTATTGGACATCCATGGCCTAAAGCACCATTTAAATTGTAACAAAAATGGGAAAGTAAACAATTTACAGTTTCAATGTTGCTGTGGGCCATACATATAACAATCTGATGACAATCTGTTGGCAGTTTAGGTTTTTGGGGCATAATGTTGTGGCCTTGGCTTTCCCTGTCCATTTCAAATCAGTGTACAAACCTTTACTGGGAATGGCAGTCACATGCTTTAGTTAGAATGGTATGATTCACTGGAAATACCATAAGCTAAATATGTAGCACTCGTCACTACCTGAGATTGAAGATGAAACTGAAAGACAGGAAACTTTAGGAATGTTGCAGACTTATTTGGAAATATTGTTTTGGTGCAGTCTTAAAAGGAAGCTATGAGGGTGCTTCAATAAATACAGTAGCAAGACCTCTCATATGAGTAAATCTATTCACATACATGTACAGGAATAACCTTGCACAGTCACTTCTCAGCTGGTTTTGGTCATGTTCCCATGATAGTCTGGTGGTCTTGCAAGGCAGCGGTGTCCTACCTAATCAGGCAAGATATTTTTCTATTAAATAAATAGGTACATTTACTCAAATGAAAAGTCTTGTTACCTTAGTAAAACACCCTTGTAGTGAAATAAAATAACTATAAAAAAACACTAAAAACCTAAAAATATTACTTTCAAAACGGCAGACAAACTCTTGAATGAAAATCACAGATGGTTTTTGGATTTGCATAGAATTCTTCAGCTACCAAAAGAAAAGTGTAACAAGCAAGACACTTACAGGTGATGTGTGAGCCTGAGCAATGCTTTGTTTTTATACCTTCATGTTAGAGGAAAACAAGAGCCCTACATCAGTATGGGAGCAACCATAACATGATTTCTGTAACAAATCTCCATGGAAATATATTTAAAACAAAACATACGCAGCCTTTACTATACTAAAACTAATAAAACAAATTAAAAAAAACAAACAACATAAACATTATCATCATAATCTCTCTCTCTCTCTCTCTCTCTCTCTCTCACACACACACACACACACACACACACACACACACAGTAGTTGTAAATGGACAGTGGTGAAACTGGATCATGTGTGAAGAGTTTTTAGGCTTGAAATCTCTTTGGGAAGAGCATGGGAACCACCAGGGTCCACATGTACAGAAATAAACAGACCCAACATGATGCCATTTTGATCCAGAACACTGACCAGCTCCCCTCCAGCAGCCTCTCGATCTTTGCGTTGTCATAACTGCAAAGAGAGAAGATCATATAAATATTAATAATGCACGGTGACCTCTGCATACTGGGCTTTAATTAGGTCACAGGAATTGTATGGTAAAATAAGGGTACTATAGTAATAAAATATAAAATACACACACACACACACACACACACACACACACACACACACACCGATAAGGCTTAACATTATGACCACCTTCCTAATATTGTGTTGGTCCCTCTTTTTGCTGCCAAAACAGCCCTGACCCATCGAGGCATGGACTCCACTAGACCCCTGAAGGTGTGCTGTGGTATCTGGTACAAAGATGTTAGCAGCAGATCCTGTAAGTTGCGAGGTGGGGCCTCCATGGATCGGACTTGTTTGTTCAGCACATCCCACAGATGCTCCATTGGATGGAGATCTGGGGAATTTGGAGGCCAAGTCAACACCTCAAACTCGCTGTTGTGCTCTTCAAACCATTCCTGAACTATTTTTCTTTGTGGCAGGGCACATTATCATGCTGAAAGAGGCCACAGCCACCAGGGAATACCGTTTCCATGAAAGGGTGTACATGGTCTGCAACAATGCTTAGGTAGGTGGTACGTGTCAAAGTAACATCCACATGGATGGCAGGACCCAAGGTTTCCCAGCAGAACATTGCCTAAAGCATCACACTGCCTCCGCCAGCTTGCATTCTTCCCATAGTGCATCCTGGTGCCATGTGTTCTCCAGGTAAGCGACACACACGCACCCGGCCATCCACGTGATGTAAAAGAAAATGTGATTCATCAGACCAGGCCACCTTCTTCCATTGCTCCGTGGTCCAGTTCTGATGCTCACGTGCCCTCTGTTGGCACTTTCGGTGGTGGACAGGGGTCAGCATGGGCACCCTGACTAGTCTGCAGCTATGTAGCCCCATACGCAACAAACTGTGATGCACTGTGTATTCTGACACCTTTCTATCAGAACCAGCATTAATTTCTTGAGCAATCTGAGCTACAGTAGCTCATCTGTTGGATCGGACCACACAGGCCAGCCTTCGCCGCCCATGTGCATTAATAAGCCTTGGCCGCTCATGACCCAGCTGCCGTTTCACCACTTTTCCTTCCTTGGACCACTTTTGATAGATACTGACCACTGCAGACCAGGAACACCCCACAAGAGCTGCAGTTTTGGAGATGCTCTGACCCAGTCGTCTAGCCATCACAATTTGGCCCTTGTCAAACTCGCTCAAATCCTTACACTTGCCCATTTTTCCTGCTTCAAACACATCAACTTTGAGGACAAAATGTTAACTTGCTGCCTAATATATCCCACCCACTAACAGGTGCCGTGATGAAGAGATAATCAGCGTTATTCACTTCACCCGTCAGTGGTCATAATGTTATGCCTGATCGGTGTATATACACACACACACACACACACACACACACACACACACACACACACACACACACACACACACACACAATAATTTTAACCAACAAACATTATTCATCCTTTCTTTGAGAAATAGAAACCTTCCTTACTAAAATAACTCAAGATAGGCAGATAGTCAGATGACACAGCTGGCCTGTGACATTCAGAGGTAATAAAAAAGAAAAAAAGAAGAGAATACAAATGTTTTTATATACTTACTGAAACCAGTTGGTTACAGTCATCATGACGTAGAGGGAGCCGAGAAAGAAAACAAAATGGAAGTACCAGTAGCTGTAGATTGTGCCATCTTTCTCATCATACTTCACATTCTGCCCTCCTGCAGTCTTCTCGTCTTCACCGTCTTCTAGAAAATATATACAGTATACAAAAAATATCTATTTTTAGAAACCTGTAGTACTACTTCTTGACCACCTGGAGGCTCCATCTATCCTTTTTATTTACTTCGTATATAATCCAAATTAATATTGAAAATAGGTTATTCCTAATAACTACATTTCTAAATCTTCAAGTGATGTCCTAAAATACTAAAAGAGGTGTTGGTTGAAATAAGCATCTTGCCTGTATCATCAACACAGCAGAAGCAGCAGCGTGCTCTCTGAAAAAAAACAGAAGGCATGATTAATGATTTAGTTTGATGTAATGTTGCATTAAACACAGTATAACATAGCAAATGTTCACCTCATTTTCAGACATATCGTTCCTGTACACTTGCAATGCTGCTGTACTCCTCTTGGTGGTGGAGATCAAACTGGAGGGAAGAGTATTTTTATGTAAACTCAAATGGCATCAGACACATGGGGGCAGTGTTCTTTTTTAACTATCAAATGTAAAAGTAGAACATTCCCTAGACTAGAACTCATCAAGACAGAAGCAGATGAAAAAATAAGTCATTTTTTCTGCTTCAAAGCTTTGTTTGCTAGAAAACTAGAAATATAGCAAAAACCTTTCGACTGGAGACAACAATGAATCACTGGGCTGACAACTAACACATATCTTTGTGAATCACATGCGTGTAAATATGGCTTTGGTGGAGAGGAGCGGCTCTAAAGAGAGAGCATGTCTGCAGTTAATGAGAAACACATGTGAGTTCATGTCTTGACAGTATGAGAGCTTCTAATCTTCACTCCCTTCCTACCAGACTACCTGCATTTAAATCTAAATGAGCATCCTGTCATAACCAGATAATTACGTGTTTCTGTTCCTCCTGGGATCGTTTTTGGGATCACCCATTTAAATAACATGTTATGGGGATTTGCATCCAGGCTAAGAACATCTGAGCTTATTTAAAGGGACAGTTAAATACATACAACATACGGCCATTTATGCATCTTTAGGTCTTTCCAAACTGTATTATATTTTTCTTCAGTGAAACACAAGAGATGGTTTGATTATAAAAGAACAAGACTTTCATAATCAAAAGATTTTTTTTTTTGAGAATTACAGCCAAGGGGGAAGATTCAAAGGAAATTACTTAAATTTTGGTCTGTTTTTCACACAAAAAATACAGTATGACTTGAGTAGTCTTGGAATATAGTGCATGAGTCATATGCACTATAATATCTTTCAAAGTGCTTTTTAGAATGCAGTTTAGATTAGGGCCATCACAATTTCAGATTTTCAGAAGAAAAGGTTCTATTAAGAAACAAAGGGTTCTGTCAATCACATCATATATAGAACCTTTATATAGAAGGCTTCAGAAGTGGGCGAAAGGATATTTCAACATGGAATGTGCAGAAAAGAGCAGACTAAGGATGCTCAGGTCAAAGACCATATACATCTATATACATCACATGATCAAAGAATCTAGACTTACCCAGAAAGTGCTTAAAACAGTAGAACTAACAGTCATATGATTAGCTTAGATCATCACAAACCAATCACCAGTATAGTCAGTATAACCAATCACAGTAAAGAAGACTTGAGCAACATTGATTTGTACTCAACTGTAAGATGGCCTTGAATAAAACTTTAATTCCTGCAAAAAGCAGGAACGAGTGTACACCTGAGAAGGGCAGTGAGAGTTTATAGATGCTAAAGACCTGGTAATCACATGAGATTTGAGATAGTGATAGTAGCTTCCTGACGGGATGCTGTTGCCATATTTCGGGAGGGGAATTACCTTGAAGTATTGTTTATTATTATTATATTATTATTATATATTTGGATTGGGAATTACCCGAAAAGTACTGTAGTATTGTACTGGTATTATATTGACAACTGGAGGTGGTTCCAATTGTCTGTGATGAAGAAGTCAGATTAGTAGGTTGTGTTCGTATCGAGAATTTCCATGACAAACCTCATTGAATACTGTTGATTGGCACTTCCTGCAGACTGGGGTATCATTTTTTTACTGAATCCAAAAAACTCCCACATTGGCAAGCTAACTTTTTTGGGGTAAAGGTAGAGTGTCTTGTTTTTGTCTGTCCTCTCTGACATAATTTCACACACTGCGTCTTCTTTTGTTTTTTCCATTTTATGATTGGTGGCAACCAGTGTCGAGTCTCAACCAAACAGTTCCTGGGACTGGATTATTTACAATATTATCAGATATGTAGTATTAAAACAGCATCAATATTTCATTTTTTAAATAACAGATAACAGTTATCATCAATACCGGTATATTGCAACACCCCTAGTTTGGATAGATCTCCATTTTTGTTTCACAAAAGAAAGAAAATCATTATTCCTTTAAGGTAAGGCTGAGAAAATGAAATTGTCATTGCTCATACCAAGAGTACAGGATACAGCCGAACAGTATGACCGTTCCGATGCCCGTCACTATGTTAGTGTCATTCTTCAGTCCTGATTTAAAGGGAAGAATGCAGACAGTGATATTTTTTCCGTCTTCCTCCACCACTGAAAGAGACAGAGCACAGAACTGATTTTAATAAGGCCGTGGGAAATAACTGTACGAGAATGTTGTGTTGAAATGCATTATTGGAGCCACTGCAGCCTCTGCTTACTGCTCTGTCCACACATAAGCTGTATGAGACACCACAGACCATTGAGAGACACACCCAGGACAGACTGAGAGACTGTGTTTGGGTGTGAATGTGAGAGACGCACTCACTTTCAATGGGTTTGCTGGCGAGCGCTGAGAAGGTGAGGTACATGACGTAGACGGTGATGATCGCGGGCTGCAACAGACCTGAGGTGGGCTGGACTGTGTGGAGAACAAAGAAATACATCAGATTTATTGGTAAATAGCAGCACATACAGATTTGAACTGTATGTTTGAGAGTTTCATGCTCTATGTACACTACCATCCAAAGTTTTGTTGGTAAGATTTTGTTATGTTTTTGAAAGTAGTTTATGTTTACCAAGGCTGCATTTATTTGATCAAAAATACTGTAAAAACAGTAAATTTTAATTACATTTTAAAAACTCTTTTCTATTTGAATATATTTTAAAAATGTAATTTATTCCTGTCATGGCAAAGCTGAATTTTCAGCATCATTACTCCAGTCTTCAGTGTTTCAGAAATTATTGTAATATGCTGATTTGCTGCTCAAGAAACATTTCTTATTATCATCAATGTAGAAAACAGTTGTTCTACTTCATGTTTTTGTGAAAATACATCCTTGCTGAATAAAAGTATTACTTAGTTTAAAAAAAAAAAAAAAAAAAAAAAAAAAAAACTTACCCTAAACTTTGGATACACAAGATATATTGATAGAGTAGAGAGTAGTGTTTAATTTAAAGGATACATATTGGCCAATATTACTTATTTAATTGTTCATGCTCATTTTCCTCTATTTTGACATTTAGATCACCTTCGCTCTGAAGGGGGTGGATTCTGGAATCCACTGCCTCTTCAATATATATCTTTATATATCTAGGAGTTAGGCACCTAGAAGAGCAGTTCTGTGACCTCGGAGGGTCACTCCGTGCCTAAACTATGGTCTTGTTGTCATCTGTATAATCTATGGAGACATGCTTATGTCTAACCAATCCAATCTATTTTTTATCCAATCAGAATCATTTAACCTGAAGTAATGATGTAATTACTGGACTCTGTTAGAGTATAATTGGTGCTGTATTGAATGTGTACGCAGAGTGGCCCATGAACTCCTTGTGAAGCTGACTTCTGCTGATAAAACTGCAAACTATTCTTCAGTAAAATTTTCTTTAATTTATTTTTTTAAACTCTGACTCTGGGTTTTCATCAATCATATCTGGTCACTGGATCTTTAACTGAAAAGTCCCCTACAGCTCACTTAAGTTAATCCTGAATTAAAGTTAATCTTTAACAACACGAATAATTTAATAACACTGTTAAATGTAATCTCAATATATGAATATACAATATACTCTGAATTTTCATACTATACATTATAATGCCATGATGTCTAAATTCATTTTTAGCATTTAAAACATTTGATTTTAGTTTTTAGTTTCATTTTTAATTTAGACAAATTATAATAGATTTTTAATAACATCATTTATTAGTTATCGGCCATAACATGAAAAAATAAAAAATAAATATAAGCTTGTCAGTTTCAGCCAGAATTTCCCTACTTAGATTTGTATTTACCTTTGTTACCATTGATATTAATTTAGACTTGGCTCAGTTTGTAAAAACAAACAGCAAATGCTTAGCAGTTTAGCAAATAAGCAGGCAACACCCTGAATCAATATTTAGAATATGTACGGTTATAAAAGTATTACACTTAAGGATCACATGAGTTTGAATGAATCTGATGTGAAAGAATAGCTTACCAACCTTGTTTGAGCATGTAATGTCTTTCAAATCATGTAATGACCAGTTAAAAAGTAAACTTGGTTTACATGGAGCTAAGCTCTGCAAACTCCATCCACAGGAATTTGTCTGTGGTAACTGACAAAATGTCACAAATGCAATAAATAAAAATAACCTTAACTAATAAATAAAAATAACTTACAGTACGCAACTTTTTTTTAGTTCAAAATTAATAAAATGTATATAATGAATCAATACATCAATCCTTCTTCTAAAATGTGTTTTTGTCTTACCCCGATTCACTATAGTAAGCATATCATAAGTGACTATATTTTAGACCTGACGGGACCGTTTTTGCGGGTTTTTGCTTGTGCGTGTCTCGTCATATCTGTAAATAAAGAAAAGTTGCTCCGGCTACTTTGACGCATGTATGGTGAAAGGTTGACATAGAGCACGCTAAATCCCCAAACACGTGTTTTGCACATTTAAAAAAAAAAAAAAAGCCAAACAGAGGAGAGTCTGCTGGCAAAAAGAGAACGCGACAGAGCTCGCAATAAAACGAGAATTAACATTTGCTTTGCTTAAAAGAGATGGCGAGAACTGAGTGATTTAAAATGTTGTAAAAGCAAAGCTGAGATTTTTATTACTCTTCAGCTAGTCAGCTTTATATCCTTTCCATCTAAACTGGTTATATCTCTTAAGCCTAGTAGTGAATGTTTTGTGAGCAGTTGGACAACCATATTCATCCGCAGTCATGCAGAGCCGAAGCACAACCAAAACAATGTTCTTCCGCAAAATGCATGCAGTTTCGTTGTTTAACCGCTACAGGGCCAAATGTTACATAGTGTACCTTTAAATCACTTGCTAAATCAATTTCATCTTGAACTTTGGTTTGTTTAGTGAGAATCCATGATTGTTGATTGTATAAAAGTCTCTGGCTTTTGCACACATGGGAAAAGCTCCAGCTCCAGGCACTATGAATAAACTTGTTTGCCTGACATCAAACAAACATCTGCTTGTTAGTACAAAAGTAGGTCACTGAAGTCCAAGCATCTTGGTAAACTCACAGGTCTGAATGCAGGGCGAGATGGCCAGCAGGGACACGACGAAGCACAGGCCGCAGTTGACTCCCAGGAAGAGCTTGTTGAGGAAGCAGGCCTCTGGGTGGGTGTAGAACCTGATCATAAACATCATGGCTCCCACTGCCACGGAGAACAGCACAAGTGTGACAAAAGCCAGCGCTGCATACCACATTTTATTATCTTTGGCTCCTGAGTACCTGTGGAGGGACACAGTGGAGACGGTTCAAAGGAATGCTCTGGATTCAATACAACTTCAGCTTTTGTGGCATGATGTTTTGTCTATAAAAATAAACAAATAAAAAAAAAAAATTATTTAAAAAATTGCAGTTGTACTTTAAGGTGTCCTTGTTGTTACAATGTAATTATATATTTAAAGTACTGAGTAATATTAATTAACAACATGTACTTACTATAGGGTAGGGTTAAGAATATGGTTTGCATGTAATTAAGCATATTTTACTGCTATTACTACAGTAAATATGTGTAACGTGTAACAAGTACACTAAAATAAAGTGTTACCAAAATTGCAATTACGGTAAAGTACCTAAAATGGAGGTACAAGGGGCCAGGCAATAAACATTAAAATAAAAATTATAAATCTTAAAAGTCTATAAACATTATACATGTTAACATTACATTAGTGATTTAGAATTGCATAATGTCTGTTATATGAAATCTTTCATCTTCATTGTCATTATAATGTAAAGCTGGTAACATTCACATGATACATGCATGGATATCAAAGAAATTTGTAAATTAATTATCTGTAAAGCACTGTTTACATTGAGAAAACTCCACCAAGAAGAATTACACTGCAAACATATAAACATAAGTTCACCCACCTAGACAATTCAGACAACTTAACTATTTGTTATTTCATGTTTGTTCATAATACATTAATGTTCAATTTAAAAGTGTTCAAAAGTTTGGGGTTGTAAAGATTTTTTTATGTTTTTGAAAGAACTCATGTTCACAAAGGCTGCATTTATTTAATCATATATATAATATATATATATAATTATATATTATATATATATATATATATATGTGTATGTATGTATGTATGTATGTATGTTATACCAATTTAAAATAACTGTTTTCTATTTCTAATATATTTTAAAACGTAATTTATTATGTTAAAGCTGAATTTTCACACCAGCCATTACTCCAGTCTTCAGTGTCACATGATCCTTCAAAAATCATTCTAATATGCTGATTAGCTGCTCAAGAAACATTCATTTTTTATTTTGGCAATGCTGAAAACGTGATACGTTTATATTTGTGAAAATGTTATACATATTTCAGGATTCTTTGATGAATCAAAAGTTAATGAATAGAAAGTTTTGTAACAATATAAATGTCATTACTGTCACTCAGTTTAATGCTAAAATTACACTGAACCCAAACTTTTAAATGGTGATGTATGTAGAAATTAACATTAAACAAGATTAATAAATGCTGTAAAAGTATTGTTCATTATTTCATGTAAGCTATTGCATTGACTATAGAATTATGCTTGTATTCATCCTTGAACATTCCTTTTATAAGACAAAAGCTCTTCATTGTAGACATTCCTTTAGATCTAGATCTCAAATCCAGGTAGGGGTAGTCCCACATAGCCAGAATTTACACTATCAACATATAGTTTGGTCTACATTGTGACCCAGAACCGCCCATTTAGACAAGAAGGGGCTTTCAGGCCAACAGATAACACAAACAACCACATTTTTTTTTTTTTTAGGAATGGTTAAATCTGAAATCAGATCAAACTGAAATATACAGATGTGCTTAAGAATATATAACGCACTACAGTTCAAAAGCTCCCCAAGTCTGCATTTATTTGATCAAAAATACAGTAAAAAAGTAATATTGTGAAATATTATTACAATTTACAAACTGTTTTCAATATTTTTAAAAATGTAATTTATTCCTGTGATGGCAAATCAGTCTTTAGTGTCACATGACTTTTGAATTTGCTTTTGTAACGTCTTTACTGTCACTTTTGATCTATTTAATGTATCCTTGCTGAATAAAAGTATTATTACTTACTAAAATCTTACTGACCCCAAACTTTTAAAAGGTAGTGTATATTGCTACTAAGTATCTTGAACAAAAAGTATTTGGCCACTTAACCAGGTGGTCCGTGGGTGTGCCATCTGAGGCTGAGACTAAGGTAGGAGTGACCAGTGACTAACTAGAGATCCTGACGTTCTCACTAATGGCCTGTAACTGTTGTGTTCCTCAGCTGTTAAACAAAGATTGCCCCAAGAGACTGTCACAGTAATTCATCAACTGTTAGTCACTTTGGATAAAGAGCATCTGTTAAATGACAAGTTTTTTCTCAGTGGTAGACTGCTTTTATCATGAATGTACCATATCAGTGATAACCATGACTAAGTGAGCAGTGACGAGACATGAAGGCGTGGGGTGAGGGAATGTTTCAGTAAAGCACATGAGAAGTGCTGACAGCAGTGACTTCCATCTGCTGGGCAGCCCTCCAGTGTCTGCTTCATTTCAACATCTCGATAAGGAAATACTGTATTTCTACTGCCTATAACTTAATCTAAAAAGACAGCTTTTTTGAATTTTCACAACCTAAAACTAAAAATTTAAATAATGGAGAAACACGTACAGTAGGAGATCGCAGGAGATAACTTTAAACACAACCACATTAACATAGACGATTACTGACAAATGAACTAGGGAAACTCACGGTTTAAATACTGCCAGCATAATCAAAGATAAAATGGAACAGGTATGGGTACTAGGTATCAAAAAAGGGAACTAACTACAGGACACAGGAAAACAGGAACGGAGCAAGCAGATTGAAAACAAAACTAACAAAAAAAAAAATAATAAAATACACGTTACAATAATATGATAACCCTATCTATCATATTTTATACAAAGTAAAAAATAAAATGTATATATAAAACAATAAGTATGTGTACTAAAACTTTTTCATATATATATATATTATATATATATATATATAGACACACACACACACACACACGCACATAATATATACACACACACACGCACATACAAACATAACAGACTAAACCTAAATTAAAGACTTTATTTTCAGAAAAAAACTATACACATATGTATTTAAATTATAATTTTTAATCTAAATTTCAATCATAAAGAATGTCCCCAAAGGGAGGTTTTGTCAAATTCAAGTTACTTCTTGGAACATATTTCATTACAATGTTCCCTATGACAGTCTCTGATGTTTCTGCCCTTTTGTGCTGAGGTTTCCTTTTGTTGAGCAGAGAGGAAACTATGATGCATGATGAGCTCTGCCATGAGTTTCCTGTCCACAGACTGGAGAACAGCCAAGAACCTCTTTCTTATTCTCTTTCTCCTCCCTATAATGTCAACAGCCCAACACAAGGCCATACTCTAGTCTACTGCCACAACACACATTATTTATGAACACACCCTTTGAGAGTGCTCTGCTCAAGAAAAAGAAAAAAAGAAAAATCAGAGCTTTACTTTTCTCTTTCAGTGTGACTGTCTTAAAGTTTAAATGTTTCATGTCTTGAAAACTCCCACTGAAACAAAACGCTCTGGTTCTTGGAATGAGAACGCTAAACAACACTTTCACTGTTACTGGTATAAAACCTGCTCTGCTTGTTGTTGAAACTGGAGGTTGTGGGAATGAATCAGCTCACCGAATGCCCCAACCATCCTTGTGATTTGTACTTCACACTTTGTCCTCCACAGTGCCTAAAATAAGCAAATACACTAAAATTTTCCACAAATATTTCAGCCTGGTGTTAAAAAGTCCACTTTTGCTATAGCAGCACAATGTTAGGACCACCCTGGCTGGCAACTATGCAACCTATCTGACAGTGGAAATTAAATGCCGCCAGATTACACTATAGTCTCCATTCCCAGACCTAATGATTTCCAGTTGCAGGGATTCAAATTACATACCAAAGAAACAGTTGGATACGATGATGGAAAGTACTGGAAAAGTTCTGCATGAGCTTCATAAGTTTTCCATTTGGTGAATGAAAAGAGGAAAGAAAGGGAAAAAGACAGTTATTTGGACACTAAACTTTAGCTCACCAGTTTTGATTCCATCTGTGGGCAAACTGAATGAGAAGCATCAACTGGATCATGATGAAGAGAAAACCTCCAGCTGCCCCCACATAACGCCAGACTGAGAGAGAAAGAGAGAGAGAGAGATATGAATCAAATGTCTTTCCCTCTGGCTGATACTGTATGACAAAACAAACACTGCTTTCTGCTAAAAGCCAGGTACTAAAAACATATCAGGAAGCACGAATCATTTAACGAGACACCAAAGAGTGATAATCATTTGGACTTGAGCTAATATAAAAGCATACACAAGCTTCTCTTGCACACTGACCTTTGTAGTTACAAGTAACGCATGTTACGCAATCAAAACAAAACATAATAGTTTATAATAAATAATGCAATATTTTAATGGATTGTTTTTAAATGTAACATATATGGTACAAAGTACAGCTATGAAACTCATTCAGTGCCATGGTATTATCATCTGTACCATCTGATTACAATACTATGGTACTGCTTCAGTATGTATATTAAAAGAATATATACTTCCATTTAATCAAGTGTTCTAATTCAAGGGTATCACTAAAAGGATAACATCTATTCTATTAATATGATTTGCATAATAAATAGGGTTTAAACTCAAGATCTTCTTGCGCAACATTCCTCTAAATATGTCTGTAGTGCTGAGGTCATTGATACAGTCAGCGGAAGAATCTGTTTGAGTTACTAGAGTTTATGAACCACAGAGACATGCTCACAGTAGATCAACTGTTGCTCTTGGACATTTAAGAGTAGATATCTCAACACTACTGCAGGCTCAAAGTAGAAGTAATAAAACTTTCCAGGATTGTCTCAATTCCTCTTAATAAAATGTTTAAATAAAATTTAACAACACTCTTTAGGGTGCACGGAAACAATAGCAGCACATGTTATAAAAAGAGAATGTGTATGTGAAAACAGATCATGCTAAACCTTCTAGAAACTTGTCCTGATTTGGGAGAAAGAATCCGCCTGCACAGCAGCCCAGCAAAGCCACGAACTTAAAGAACCAGAACCTACAGAGAAACAGGAGAAAGTGTTGATTTAAGATAACATGCTGAATAAAGGGAAAATATTTAACAGGGTTTTTAAACTGAGAACAATAGTAAGTGTAATCATAAATCATGTCTAAAAATGAAATATTTGTACTAAAGTTTAAAATAAATAAAAAAATGATCTAGAAAATAATATTAATAATTCAAAATAATTGTTAATAATTCAGTACATTCATTTTTCATAATAAATATTGTTCCAAAGCAACTCTAAAGATACACTACTGTTCAAAAGTTTGGGGCCAGTAAGATTTTTTTTAAAAAATTAATACTTTTATTCAGAAAGGGTGCATTAAATTGATTAGTGAAGACACTCATAAAGTTACAAAGATTTATATTTCAAATAAATGCTGAAAAAACAGTTTTACGTGTTAATAAAATGTCACAATTTTACTGTTTTTACTGTATTTTTGATCAAATAAATGTAGCCTTAGTGTGCATAAGAGACCTCTTTTTACCTTAATTTTACCTATCCAAAATGTTTAAACAGTAGTGTACATACACACTAAATAAATGTCTTGAAAATTATACTTTTCCTACAGTATGTCTTTCTTGGATTTTAACTCCTTGCCATCTAGTATAGGATTTCCTGTTTACCCTTGTTAGTATGTCATCATAGGGTGGTTTCAGGAAGATCTAAATGAGGTTTTTATTAAGGGATTTGGGTCTGTTTTTTCTAAAGGCTTGTATGAATGTGCAGAGCAGGATAGAGCTGCATAAGACACAGTTCAGCTATATACTTCCTCAGCCTGCATTTGCATGCAACACAAAGATCTGATTATTGCAACATGAAGTGCTCTCATGTGGGACTAAACCATCCCATTCATAGGGATAAAGCTCGTCTCCAAACGCCATTTCCTCTGGACAGAGTTTTAAATTAATACCTCTATTCAGGCTTTGGTTGTGGGTGAATAATGGAGCATTAGGAGGGTAGTACAGATGGAGGCAGCAGGCCAAACAATACATGGTGCTCCCTATAGCTCCTGTGAACCTGGGCCGCGAGGGGCCACGAAGCAAAGCAGAAGAGGAACAAGCACTGTTTCCAGTGTAAATACCACTTCAAAAGTGTCTGGGTAGGCCGCTTACCCATTGTGAACAGCTGCCCGGCATCCTGTGCTGGTTCGCACACGAATGGTGAACACAGAGAATAATAAGAAAAAGCAGGCCATGCCGAAACAGACTTTATACACAGCTGAATAGCCCACCAGGGTACTGCAGTTCTCCCCCGCATTGAGCTGTTTACATATTTTTGTGTAGAAAGGAATCTGAGAAAAGCACAAAACAATAGAGGAATAAAATTACATTTTGAGTAACAGAATAGTTGCAGTCGCCTCAGGGCGAGGCTAAAGTTAAACAGAATTCAAACTGTGTACACACCCACTCACGCTGGGTGTCAAAAGAACTTATATGCACCCTACATACTAAACAACTAAATAACATTGCTGATTATGTTTTTATTACAAGTAAAAGACTGATTATGTTTTTAATACAAGTAAAAAGTCCTTGAATTTTTTTAATTCATTTTTTTTTTTAAAGCCAAAATAAATTAATAAAAAAAAAAAGTCTTGGCTCAGTGATTTTTTTTAAAGTATAGTAAAACATTCATAATGTTACAAAAAATTTCCATTTCAAATAAATGCTGTTCTTTCAAACTTTCTATTCATCAAAGAATCCTGAAGAAAATTATGACCGTTTCCATAAAAATATTAAGTTGCACAACTGTTTTTAACATTGATAATAATAATGTTTCTTGAGCACCAAATCAGCATATTAGAATGATTTGTGAAGGATCATGTGACACTGAAGAGTGAAGACTGGAGTAATGATGCTGAAAATTCAGCTTTACCATCACAGGAATAAATTACATTTTAAAATATATATTTAAAAAAATATATTAGTCAGTTTGGATTCACTTTAATTATATACATTTCACAATAATAATGTTTTTACTGTATTTTCATCAAACAAATACAGCCATGGCGAGCAGAAGAGACTTCAGAAACATTTCTATAAATCTTACTCGATATAATATTCAAATTTATACTTCAAAGTACTGAACACTATAGTATTACTATTGTACATGTCCAAAAAAATATGGAATTACCATGGTTTGTCTGTAAGTGTATTAACTTCTACAGTTCAGAGATCAGCTAAGAAGTCAGTAAGAATCAAACCAGTATTTATGGTTCTCTTTTGTGGTTTTGAAGAGAAAGCTGGCACAAACTACAGGGCACTGGTCAATTCCTAAAATACATTTAGGTTCCCAACAGTCTACAATTTGTAGACCTGCTATAATGCTGGGAGGCACTGCTATTATTATAACATGGACCATCATATAATATAAGGTTATTAAGGTGTTCCTCTGTCAGCAATGCACCATTTCCAATCCCATTTGCTCTGTCCCTGTGTTGTAACCACGAAAGACCACCAGGAGGGGATTTTATGTTCTCTTAAATTTGAAACTACTATTTGTGAAAAAGCTTTAACAGCTGTAAATCTTTTTGTGTCTTGGGCACCTCAGTGGCAGTTCTTTTGTGCCTCGCCGAGTCAGCGTTTTTTATAACTGCACTGGTCTTTTTTAGTGGCTGGGTTTTTATACTCATGGCATTTACTCAGTAGGCACTCATTGTGGTGCTGAGAACAAAAAGAGCTTGAGCTCATGTTACACACCCAGCCTTTAAGTGCATTTCAACAGCTTTCAGTTACCTATTTTTGTATAGTTACAGAAAAATTAACATGCAGAAAGAGTTATGCAAACAGAGTGCAACATTTCCTGTGTTAGATGTTATGATGGAGCAATGATACTCAGTCTTACATTCCTTTCATGCTTTGAAGCAGAAGAGTCATGTAGCTCTCCTTTGTGTTTGTTTGAATAACATGGGCTAGCTGCCTGCAAATAAACCCTTGATCCCTCTATTGACCTTTTCTTTTCTTTAATGAATGAATGAATGCGTATATGTTGTCCCTACAAATGCTGTAAATGTCCCCTGTGTTTTTAAAAAGATCTGTCCAGGTAGTACAGGACTATGTTCTTCTATTAGTAAGGTAAACATTTTTGTTTAGTAAAAAAAAATAAACACTGAAGAAACAGACTTCAGAAACGGCTATGATGGTGGCCTAGTGGTTAGGTAACACAAAAGTCACAAAAGGTTTGAAATTGAAACCAGATTTACTTTGTCTTTCAATGTTTTTTTTGTTTTTTTTTAAATGATTATTATTGAAATATATTACTACAAAAACTGTTGCAAGTGTGTCTATCTGCATGTCATATGAAAAGATAGTAATGATACTGCTCTAAGTTTCACAAACCACACATATGCAAAACTTTCCTAATTTCACGGCAGACATCAGTGATAAAAATCAGCTGAGTTCAGTATGCGAGTCAGCGATTGATTCAGTATCTGTTCTAATGAACAGAGGGTATGCACTGATGTCACTTTCCCGCCGAACACGCCCCCTAGGCCAGACTGAGTGGCAAAAGAGCCTGCTGTATGACTGGATTTAATAGAGGAAACTGCAAAAACGTGAGTAAAACAAACAATTATCAGTTTAAACCAAAGGTTGGACTTGATATAGTGTTCCTTACAACTTACCAAAGATCCAGTGATCTATGGATATTGACATGCAGCCAGGAATCGTGTTTCCTGACATTTATATGTGCCTAATGTTGACACTGGGGAAATACATAAAAGCAAAATTTTTGCCACTCAGTGGGCGTAACTGCAGTCACTCCGGCCGATGGTGAAGTCACATGCATACCCTCTATGCAGACTCATTCAAACCAGTAACTCTTGAGTGGTGGTAAGCCTTTTTTAATTATTTATTTTTTAAAAAAGGCTCATAAAAGCAGTTATTACTGTTAACTAAAACTCATAATGCTCATAATTAACTGGTTAACCGACAATAAGAATTTTGACTGATTAATACTATAAGTCATTTTTAAAGTAATTTTTCAAGATATTTTTAAATGTTTGCTGCATGGTTAAAAAATACACTACACACAGACCTGACCTATAAAATTGTGTTTTTGAGAGAGAGAAAAACATAAGTCCCATTTTATTATTACATTCAGAAATAATGTAAAATACCAGTAAATAAAGCGAAATGTTTACAAACATAAATGTCAAGCCAAAACAAATTCATTTAAAGCGAAACTAAAACAGAAACCAGCGTTTGGCTCACGTAGCCTACCTCTCTCATTCAGCACGAATCCAAATGTTTTCATATTAGTGATGTATCTGGATGCTAAACTATTATTTATATATAAAATAACATGGCATAGAAGTCATTTGCTTTTGAATCTGACTCCACTCATGGTATATAAATGTTTCTACAACAAGAAAGTTGTAGAATCATTTATATTTCTACATATAAATGTTTCTACAACTTATTTACTACAAGTTTTTTGCCATTATACCACAACAAATTCGAACTACAAACTGACAAAATTCCCACCTCAAACTCATTGCATCGGTTGAGCAAGAAGTTGACATGTCAAACCCACACAGAATCTACGGCCACAGGCCTTCACTGAAAATACCACAGATTTTCAATGACTGTCATTCACAAAGCTAGAAACATCCCTTTCCCTATTGTGTGTTCATTTATTTGAGTAACTTGACTATTCTTTTATTTACCAATAAGTGCAGTTCTTTTAGTTACCAAGTGCAGCACTCTCCGCTCTGATTAACACATTTAAACCCATTTTACAATATTTTGCAGATTTTACCCCCAAAACAGCACAGAAAATATAAATGAAGTATGCCAAACCAGTAGGCTTATATGACTTGCCACCCACTGCTGCTGACCTGAGACCAGATTTAATGGTCTTTATATATGAGGGAACCTGACACTAAAAAATGCAAACTGAGAAGCTCTGAACAAAGACTCACATGTTCTCGTATTGCCGTCTCCACAGTGGGGGACATCATGATGACACAGGTCACCGTGACCAGCATGAAGAAGAGGGCGTACATGAATCGTGTTGAGGTGGACTGTTTGATCTTGGGACAGCAGCCGCAGCACAGGGAGCAGGCAGCCGGTCCACAGCAGCAGGCCAGCTGCAGAAAAACATCAGATGAGTGAGTGGGACACATGCAAGTGCTTAATGATAACAGGTCACAAACCATCAGAATGATTTACAATTAAACAATGAATTTTACAGCACATTTGCACATTTAAAAGTATAAAATAAAGCAGTGTTACAGTAAACCTAGGGCAAAGGCAAAATCTTTTTAAGATTAAGTAAAATTTAAATTGCTGCTAAAATAAACCAATGTACTGTTAAACTGAGGAAAAGCATTGGAGGGACTATGAACATCTCATTGGCCAGTATCCCGTTTAGCAGCACAAATGCCTCATTCCTATTGGCTGTAAGCAATAGTAGAGCTGGGCTGTTACTATGAAGCAGCTTGAATCACATGACGCAAGATACAGACATAACATGAGGCTCTGAGATCAGATTGAGTGGACACAATATCAGAACAAACGTCCCTGGAAATCCCTTAATCTCTTCATTTACAGTTCACAGACAAGATTATGCAAGCAGGGAAAAAGGGATGGATAATATGACATGCTTTTTATGTTTAAAGGATGTCATGAATACATAAAATGTATAAAAATACAAAGATCTTTAATATATATATATATATATATATATTAAAGTAGCTCAAATCATTTGGTGCTCAATCTTTTTACATCATTTCACATTTTGAACAAAATTATTTAACAAATTTATATTACAATGTTTAAAATAATAACATAAATTAATATAATATAATATAATATAATATAAATGTGTAATAAGTATTATTATTTAGGTTTATTTAGGTCTTATTCTGTTGCTATTAGGGCTGGGTGATATGGCCAAAAAGTCATATCTCGGTATTTTTTGGCTAAATGGCAATACGGTATATATCTCGGTATTTTCTAAATTTTTTCGATTTGGATTTAGAAAAAAAAAAATCTGTATTTACTTTTTAAAAATCTTAATTTAACATCCTGCCTACAAACAGTGTTTATATTGAAAGCTATTAATACAAATATAGTGAATGTAACCATGTAGTTTGGCACACTAATAGGCCTACAGTATGTGGAAAAAAGAGAAAGTTACTTTACATTCTAACATTGTAACACTACAATCTAAAAATAAAAATGATGCTTTTTAAAGCAGAAGTTAAATTCACTAGACAAAAAAAAACAAAAAAAAAACACACAGACTAATTAGCTATATATTTATAGTTATTGCTATCATAAAAATACACGGTAGGTTTAAAATTCTACATATGGCACATTTATTGTTCAACAACAAACATTTTATCAAAATGTATATTTTAGTCAGAATTATGGCAATCCCATTCTATTGAGCTCCGTCTGTTTGGCGCGAATGCGCGCGGCGGCGCTCGTTCACGGAAGTCTAAGAAGTTTAGAGGAGAATGAGATTTGCTAGCAGAAGGCTCGTCCACTCCTGACAGCAAAATGGAAATATTTGTATGACTTTCTAACATTTACAGATGGAGAATATACCTGTGAAATGTAAGTTATGCGCTTAGGAAAACACCACATCACAAAAGCATTAAACAGCGCAAATATCTGTCCGCACATGAATCAGTCAGAGCATCTGACGGGGCAAGCCGCTTTAAACGATAGGCCTACGTGCTAACTATATCTTAAACTTAACTTTAATATGAAGCATGTCTCATGTTTAAACCAAATTGTATTATGCATTTCCCCCGGAGCAGCACTCTGCGACGTCCACCTCTGTTTTTCAGATGTGCTCGGATAAAACTATTGTATATCGATATAAACGATATCGCCTCATTCCGTATCGTATATTAAAAATATATCGGTATATCGTACAAACTCGATATACCGCCCAGCCCTAGTTCCTATTATCCTAAAGTTATTTTAATAATAATGATAACATTATGTGATGTTATATATTTTTATAAAGTACAAAATCATCAACCCAGAAGTGAGATTTTTTTTTAATAAAAATATTTTATTGCATGATTTGTCAAAATTAAAAAGATCATATTAATATTTTATGTGGCGTTTTCTAAAAACACACTAATTTATATACAATTTATATACTATACAATAATGCTGATAATCCTCTAGTAAGCACTAGAAGCCTAAATGTTCATGAATTTGACAGTAAACTGCACATCATGTGATGACACAGACAGCAGAGGAGTCAAAGCAAAGGCACACTATCTCCAACAATCAGGACGACACATCCCCCTCTCCAGACAACAGGTGGTCAGCATGTACGACCCCGACCAATGACAGCCCCATTCCTCCACAGCACCATGGAGTCCCACTCACTGGTCAACATTGGTCGAGTGGGACAGCACTCTACATCCTCTCGTAAACAAACCATCCCCCACATCTCCTGCCCCGGAGACAGTTCTCAACCCCCTACAAAGAGCCCTTCTCTTACCCTCTCCCGCAACCAGCAGGGGTCTGGTTGAAAGGTGACGGACTACGGGTGAGGACAATAACCTATTGACATTGTTTTCCTAATTATTTGGGCTGGGAATTTCTCAAGCTCCTCAGAAGTGTGTGGAGAAGCTTTTTGAAACTGCATCCAAAAGTTGGAAGAACATTGTGTTGTAGCAAACAGATTCCAGGCTTGTGGTCCCGCTGTGTTTACACCCCGCAGAAAAACAGACCATAAAATAAAGATCTCAAAGCTATTAGAGAACTGCTAGCTGCTTAAAAGTTATTTTTTTAAGCAGAAAAAAAAAAAAAAAAAAAAAAATAGTAAGGCAGTCAAATATACGCAATGAGTTTAGACTCTACAAAGACACAATAGTATGTTTTTTGGAAAAAAAAAGCTAACTCAAGTACTGGATGGAAGCTTTCCAAGGTGCAGAAAACACTGACGAAATTGCAGAAAAATGGAATTATCAGTAAAACACAGAGTTTCCTATTTTGAAAAAAATAAATCTAAAAAAATCCACCATAACTCATTTAAAAACGCTGGTTCTTTGCTGTAGTTTCATTATTTATCAAATAAAATGATGAGCACAGAACCATTTGGAGATATCAAACTGATTAGAAAGATTTTTAACTCTTTCCCCGCCACTGACGGAATTTTCCATACATTTTTGACACAATGCTTCCATGTCATTGACGGAAATATCCGGATCAAAACAGGCAAAAAAAACAAGCAGAAAAAACATAAGCATTGTTTATGCACATGTAAAATAACATCATCAAACATTAAACAGCATATAAATCAAAACTGCCTAAAGTTACCGAATGAAATGTCGACCCAGGAAGAGTTATAGGACTGTGCAAGCTTTGAGGGTGTTGAAGCATTCTACTCCATCTATGTTTTTCTCATCATTCTGAATCCGATCCGGATGTAGTTCATTTTTGTTCAAAATGTTGCATTTTTTTTAAAAAAACTTATACACATTCAAGTGTTGATAAAAATAAGAACACATGAAACTAGAATAAAAAGTTTTTTTTTTTTTTTTTTTTTTTTTTCAAAGCAGAGGCTTTATTCTTTCTTTTGATATATTGTATGTTCAGATATTCATACAACAAAATATTCTGGAGGCCATGAAAAATTTGTCAAAATGATCAAAATGCTGGCGGTGGCTGGCAACTTTTTAAAAAACGCTGGCAGGGAAAGAGTTAATTGCTACAGTTTAATTATTAGAAAAAAAATGGTAAAATTCTAAATTTTACATTTTCAATAAAATGTTGAAAATTCATCATAACTCACTTAAAATGCTAGTATAGTTATTATAGTTCTTTCCTCAAATCTGTTTTTTCCTCAGCTCATATGTTAATATTCATTAATCTGTATAATAATGAGTGTGTTGTAGCTCTTTGTTTTATTTGGTTGTTGTCTCCCCTTTTCCTTTACTCTCCACAGCTTTACATGGCAATTTCTCGAGACTTTTTTCACCCCTTAGGTGTGAACAACCAGGCTAAAACAGGGGGGGTTTCATGACACTGTAAACTTTAAGTATTGCGATAGTATCGTATCATGAGTTCGGTATCGTGCATTGTATCGAACCGTGACATGAGTGTATTGTTACACCCATACTTGTCAGCCAAACAAATAATCAGACACATTATAAACTGATCCCTGGTGCACGCTGCAAATAGCCAAGAACATTAAGACATTATCTGATACTCACAGAGCTCACGTACTATCACTGTCGAAACTCGACAGCGGACAATTAATCTATAGTCTCCATGTCATGAATAGCTGCTTTGTGGGTCTGTTAGCCAGGCAATTGTACAGCTGAGGCAAAAATGTATTACTCCACTGTTTGAAGTGGACACAAAAAGTGCTCTTTTTTCCAGTGCGAAGAGTACCCATAGTAACACTGAAGAGTCAAACCTTCCCAACTAGAATTGCATGGCACAATGTTGATGGATGGATGGTGACCGCTTGACAGCTTTTTCAATTGCAAATACAGAGTAATCCAAAGGCTCATGGGAAAAGAGCAAACACCCTCTAAAATGGTAATAGAGATGTGTAAAGACTATGTGGAAGGGTGAGAATGTCTCACTGCTACCCAAAAAGTCAACACAAATAGTCCTGCCACAAAAGCCAACTTTCAGCTCGCTAGAAGAACTCACTAGCTGAGATTTGAAAATGAGGTAATGACCCTTCCGGCACAGAACTGCAACAGTAATTCAGACATAAATGTTTACACAGCACAATGTTATTGGGCAATAAAACCACCTTTTTTATGCAGAATGCATCATTATGACTGATTCATAGGACAGTCATCCATGACTCCAACCCAGACATCTGACGGAGATATCACGATTAGAATTCCATAACATTTCTCAGCAGGACAAGACAAAAAATAAACTGAGAAGCTTTTCAGACACTTCAAACAAAATGCCACAAAACATCATCACAGTCTGCTTCGGATCTTGACGTTAATTAGTTCAGACTTCTTCAAACTGTTGCTAGATGTCTTCACCCCAAGATATTTCACCCAAAAATGGAAATTCCCTCATGCCATCCCAGATGTATATGACTTTCTTCCTTCAGATAAACACCAAGACACAAACCAAGACTTTTAGAAAAATAATCCATCTCTGTGGCCCTGTTTACACCTGGTATTAAGATGCATTTTGGTTGATCGGATCAGAAGTGGACAACGCTAAATACAGGTGTAAACGGGGTCTAAAATGTTTTGAGCTTGTCCACTTTTGACCACTTCCAGAGGTAGTCGAAAATGCATTCAACCGGATTGCTTTCGTAGTGTAGACGCTCATGTGGTCGAATGCGTTCAAACAGCCACAAAAGACCGCCTACTGACCTAATGGATTATGCATTATTATTAAAACATTATGGGAAGCGGGACGGGATTTAAACTTTGTCAGCTGGAGACCTAAGTTTGGTTTGAAGATGAAAAACGTGGCAAGCACAATGTACCAAACACAATCAGGCGTTCTTGTGGCTATCAGAGCAGAAACGAAAGCTGCTGCTCTCTGTATGTTTTTCTGTTGTCTCCTGTCGCGTTCTTATGTAAATTGCACAAGCCTATTTCGTCCATTAGATCGAAAGATCTGAAAAATTTATTACTTAGCCCACTTTAACTACTCCGATACCACAGCAGAAACTACCAGCCTAACTAATACATTATTAAAGGCAAGTGAACAGACTGTAAAAAGAACAAATACTGTACACTAATTACAAGAATAGATAAATACAACATAAAGTTACAAATAAATATAAGGTCTAACTGTAGTATTAATTTTTGTGTACAGAAATGTAATAATTAAATGTAAAATGACACTGTTCACTGTATAAATTTAATATAGATTAATCTTTGTTAAAGCTGTGTTTTGTTGTTTGATTTACATGACAAACAACAGCAGGTATTTATAGGTTGCTGTCACTTTAAGAGTAAGACCCCCTGCATGCACACATCCGATAGATATACATCCGAATTCTCACCTCGTTCACTTAAGACATAACTGAATGTGTTTACGAGAATACTTGCCGAGAGGGGTATTTTGACTGACACAATGCACGTATGTGTCCATCCAAGTGCATTGAGGACACGAAAGAGAAATCAATTTGGAGTTCACGCGCTATCTGAAACGCGCCTCTCTGTGTGTGTGTGTGTGCGCACGAGCCTTGTATGTATGTGCGTCTGTACGCACTGATGACAGCTTGGCGTGCAACAGCCTACCAAATTAAATCCTCTTTTGCCTCTTCTAGCGCTGGAATGGATTTATATCTATTTAATGTGTAAACTAGCAAGACAAAACATGTGCAAATGATAACCTTTCACTCTACTGCAGTTAAACTTGCAATTGATCCGCGAATCACATGCGTGCCGAACCGTGGGGCTTGATCCGTACGGATCACGGATCAACAACGATCCGTTTAACCACTAACATTTACCCACCCATAGACACTCCCCTCAAAGAAATCAGGACAGAAGTGGTTGAAAGTGGACAAAAAAGACGTATTAAAACACCAGGTGTAAACAGGAATATGTCTCCCTCATCTACTTGTGATCCGAATGAACAAAACACATTCTAATACAGGGCCTGCGAGTCCATATAATGCAAGCGGATAGTAACCCAAAAGGTGACACTTCAAAAACCACACAAAGCCATCACGATGGTAATCCTCAGTCGATGAATCTATATCTTCTGGAGTGAGATGATGTGTGTTAGAAAAATACAAATATAAATAAAAATGTATAGCCTACTAATATACTTATAAAAAGAAAAAAATACTAATATTTTAAACTTCTTTAACTGTAAACTATTGCTTCCAGCAAACTGTCATTCAGATCTTCATGAGAGTCAGGCATTACATCAGTACTATGACAGACGTGATGACATTTATATCAAGCGTGAACTCACGAACCGCATATGACAGTTTGCTGGAAGTGATGGTTTTAAAGAAATTTTAAATATTTGTAGGCTGTTTTTCTCACACACATATCGTTTCACTTCAGAAGATATTGATTAATCCACTGGGGTTGTATGGATTACCGTCATAATTACTTATTGTCACTGCTATGGACGCTAATAGTTATCGCTTTCTTTATAGCTATTGTTCTTAGTACGAACGGGTCTGTCTGTTAAAGGGGAAATACAAGAGCTTGGCTATAAATGAGTACCTCCAACAAAAGAAGTGTAAAAGAGTTTTGAAAAGGTACCATGAAACTGACAAGTAAATACAAGTGTACAGTGCAAGTACAAGTTGACCAAAAACCCACAACACAATGAAATGAACAGAAATGAAAAAAATCTGATTGCATGGGAAGTACTGAATTAAAGGGACAGTTCACCCAAAAGATTTATTTTTGTCATCAGTTACTCATGCTAATGTGTTTCCAAATCTGTATGACTTTTTTGTCCATTACAGTAAAAATGTCAGTAGGCCCCCAAGTTGTTTTGGACCCCATTTACTTTCATTGCATTGATAAAAACTTTTCAAAATATCTTCATATGTTTACAGAAAAGAAAGTCAGTCATACAGGTTTGGAACAACATGAGAGTGAGTAAATAATGAGAGTTTTTCATTTTTGCGTGAACTATCGCTTTAAGTTATTGACAACACAGCTAAATTATACTGTCCAACTTGTGTTATGGCACTTTAATTGCTTTGATATTATGACAGTATCATGATTTCAACCATTTAATGTTAATAAACGCTGCTGTTGTCGTTGGCGTAAAGAGGGAATAAATTACCGTCAAAGTTGAATCAACAGTTAATCTAAGCGGGTTATCTAATGATAGCAATTAGTTAACAAACACTTAGACTATGCAATGCCAATCCCCCCCCGACGCCACACATTTGTGGGGCCAGTGGCTCCTGACAAGCTTAGCACTAATGAGACAACACTATTGATGCTGAACACTGACTGCAAGCTCTCTCTTTCCATAATCTTATGCAAACAAGCAGCCACATGGATCCAACCAGGAAATGAAAAGACCACCCGCGGATACCACCACGTACAAAGGGGCTACAAGACCCACAGAGAAATTAGTGCACTGAAAATGTGAAGAAGACAATTACATTATCAGTATCATTCATTTTCCATTTAGACCTGAAGGGTTTCCTGGTGTAGTGTCCAATACCATCTGTTTTATTTCATGTTATCAAATTTCATTTACAAGTATGGTTTATTTGGATACAAGGACAGATAGAGACATATTTGTTCTGACCAGAATGTTAAATGAGGACAAAAGAAACATGAAACACGGTCAATAATAGTGATGACATAATTTCCTGACCATTAGAACAAGTCATGATAAAATTCTGGTTAAAACGTTAACGCTGACACCACAGTTGATGAAAACATTATCTTGTAAAGTCAAAGGAAACCATCACTCTGTTGATTAAAAAAAAAAAAAAAAAAACCTTAAACCAGCCTATGATGGTTTGCTAGTTTTATGATGGTCTTTTAGCAGAGCCAAACTGGCGTTTAGCTGGATTCAGCCTGACGAACTGAAAAAGGGCACAAAGCCATCTAAAACCAGGTAACAGACCAGTTTGACCAGACTCAAAACGTCTTGTAGCTTTTTCCCCGAACAGTATATGGTCTTCATAGTCATAACGGGCTTGAAATAAAGAAATAATTATAGTGATAAATGAATACTGGACTAAAATAAGGATTTTATGAAAATATGATTTACTATATTCATCCAATAATGATGTAAAGCAAATTTACTATCGAGAACTCACAGCTGTTAACTCGTACACAGAACAAACAAGGATGACACTAAAAAGCTGCTTGTATACTTGAAACGGAACATTAACAAATACATCAATCACGTATTTTAAAAGAACGTAACTTTTATTATTAAACTTCTTCTAAACCATATGTGTACATCAGCATCAAATGCTACAGGAAATAATTTTAAATAGGAGAAACCGAGTGCTCCGCGCGGTTCACGACGGTGATGTTTATACATGCCGTAGTCAATGCATCACTCACCTGAGATACACAACACGTGGTACACATGCTGACAGCGAGGAAAATCCTCCGTTACACACACTAATCCAGTTCAAATGTTGTTGTTCGTGAGATACTAAATAACTCGACCGTGGTTCGTGTCTTCTGTAGTCTCGCGCACCCGTGCAAGCGCGCTGCTGCTCACAAAAGACTGTGACGTGTATGAGCGAGGCAGCGAGCAGCAGAAAAAGAGCTGTCTGTCCTGGACTGCGTGCGGAAGTCTTTGAGATGATGGCCTAGATAAATCCGAAATCAAAGCCGTGATTGGTTACATTGGTGTTTTGTTTTTTAATCTTATTCAGTATTGATCCCGCATCCAAATCAAATAAAACCCTCACTGTATATCACTTCCGCTATCGTCATAATGTGTGGTTTCGAATTTCCCTTGACCACAATGACAATAAAAAACAGTTATTTAAATTCCTATTGTAGCCCGACCGGGCCAAGTCTTACTAGGGAACAGGAACAAGTTTAAACTAGGTATCTGTTATTCTCATTTAAATATCGTTGTTATAGTTTATGCCCAAAAATTTGGTTTTACTTGTTTTGTTTACATGTTGTATAGCGGTTGATGGGTGGGAGTTTTGTTTGGATTTGCTCATACAATCGTTCTCCAGTTGGCTGGCAGTGACAGCAAAAGAATGCCTCTCCTTCACTGTGTTTTTGTAAAGTAAGCAAGTTGCAGAGAACATCTGTTTTCCACAGTGAGTGACTGGGTTCAGTGAACTACCTGTATTTATGAAAAGTATTTATGTAATACTAATGGGTTTTTAAATGGTCTTTGGTTATAGAAATGCTGTCTGTAAATTTTAAACTCTCAACATATCAAAATAAAGTGTTGGTGAAGCGTAGCCAGTTTACTGAGAAACTGATCATGAGCCAGAGAGAAGTTACAGACAGGGCTGACACAACAGCACCTCCCTCAGGACTAATGATGCAGTTTCAAAACAAATCAAACTGCCTCAAAAAAAAAAAAAAAAAAAATGGACAGACCAATCTGTAAACTATTAAAGGGTTAGTTCACCGAAAAATTAAAATTCTGTCATTAATTACTCACCCTCATGTCATTCCACACCCATAAGACCTTCGTCCATCTTTGGAACACAAATTAAGATATTTTTGATGAAATGCGAGAGGTATATGACTCGTCCATAGACAGCAATTTAACCACCACTTTCAAGGTCCAGAAAGGTACTAAAGACATTGTTAAAATAGTCGTGACTGCAGTGGTTCAACCTTAATTTTATGAAGTGATGAGAATACTTTGTGTGCAAAAACAAAACAAAAATAACGACTTTATTCAACAATATCTTCTCTTCTGTGTCATTCTCATATGTAGTTTACGTTCAGCGCTTCCAGGTTCTACATAGGGTGACCACCATCAAACAAAGCAAATGTGGGACGATTACTAAGTGGGACATGTTACCAACACTAAAACACAACCTGAAGCTGTTATATAATGTCTGTCTAACTTAATAAAAACATTTGTATTCTGCCTTTCAGCTGATAAAAATACTTTGTTCTTTAGTCCCTTCCAGAAAACACCATTACATCACAATGTAACATGTCTTTATTTTACATGTCATTTAAATTAAACATCACTGACCCTAAAGGCAGCAGGCATCATGCAGATAACTATTTTTGAATAAGGTGACCAGATTTCTGAAATGGAAACTGGGGACATTTCCTATTTGAGTGGTCAAAATATCACCAAAATCTCATTTGTTATTATCTATTTATTAAAAAACAGGAACAATACATTTTTGAATGTTTTTGTTTTTAATTGTTGTGGGTTCCTTATAGGTTATTATTACATTAATAATTATGATTTAGTTTTATTATTCTGGTTTTAATACAATTCACCAAAAAAACGATTTACACGATTAATAGTAACCACTGTAAAAACAGTTCAAAACAATACAAAAGCACATTAGACTTTACAAAAGCACATTACATTACAAAAATAAAACAACATAAATACAAGAAGATAAAACGGCATTTAACAAATATTTTTGAACATTATTGAATTTAATATTTCAATTTTCACAAGCTGTTTTTGTATACAGAAATTACAACTGTTTTAACTTTTAACTATTATTTTGTATTTTAGACTCATTTTAAGCACAAAGTACGTGTATTATTTTATTTTTTATTTATTCATATCTGAGTGTACCTTCACCACATAGTTAAGACGTGTGTGTGTGGAAATTGCTGCGTTGTGACTGCGGAACTTTTGTGGATGTTTAAAATTGTTGAAAACAATCTCGCACCCTCACTGCAAAAAGAGATGTGTTAAAAATGACACTTGTGCAGAATTTTAACATGTGGTGAGTGTGCTCAGGGACTACACATGTTGTGTCAAATTTAACACAGTAGATGTGCGATCCATCTCAACACAAATTGCGTAAGGTAATTTTAACACACAAATGTGTCATTTAAACACAATAAGTGTAACTGAAAATTATCATTGCTAATTAATGTTCATACAACAATATTAAGCATTACCATCCATTTGTAATTCTACAAAATTGAAATAAAACAGACAAGATGTAAAAATGTTAATTTAATTTATAGTCAAATTTTGTCAGGGTAGAGAAAAATGCATTCACAGAGGCACAACAAAATGCTCTAAATCTCAATTTCATAAACTTAATTTAGATGATTAGATAACACAAATGCTTTGTAATGCTATTATCTACAATACAGTATACATTAAGGTGTTACCAACAACTACACCTTGATTGATTGAAACAATCACACACAGTCAAGACTAGCAAATAACATTTCTCATAACATAAGATCAACTTATAAAATTTCAGATACAACATAAAACTTTCCAAATCAGACAAATAAACAATTTTAAATCTGTCATAACAGTCAATTTTCAAAATCTATGGAATGTTGGTTTTCTTCATGAGACAAATGCATTTGTAATGCACTAACCATTAAAGGGTTAGTTCACCCAAAAATGAAAATAATGTCATTTATTACTCACCCTCATGCCGTTCCACACCTGTAAGACCTTCGTTAATCTTTGGAACACAAATTAAGATATTTTAGTTGAAATCCGATGGCTCCGTGAGGCCTGCATAGTGAGCAATGACACTTCCTCTCTCAAGATCCATTAATGTACTAAAAACATATTTAAATCAGTTCATGTGAGTACAGTGGTTCAATATTATTACTATAAAGCGACAAGAATATTTTTGGTGCGCCAAAAAAACTACTTATATAGTGATGGCCGATTTCAAAACATTGCTTCAGGAAGCTTCGGAGTATTATGAATCAGTGTATCGAATCAGTAGATTCGATTTCAGCAGTTTGACGGTTTGACACGCGATCCGAATCATGATTCGACATGCCGATTCATAACGCTCCGAAGCTTCCTGAAGCAGTGTTTTGAAATCGGCCATAAGTCGTTATTTTGTTTTTTTTGGCGCACCAAAAATATTCTCGTCGCTTTATAATATTAATATTGAACCACTGTACTCACATGAACTGATTTAAATATGTTTTTAGTACATTAATGGATCTTGAGAGAGGAAATGTCATTGCTCGCTATGCAGGCCTCATGGAGCCATCGGATTTCAACAAAAATATCTTAATTTGTGTTCCGAAGATTAAAGAAGGTCTTACGGGTGTGGAACGGCATGAGTGTGAGTAATAAATTACATTATTTTCATTTTTGGGTGAACTAACCCTTTAACGACAGTATTCATTCAAAGTGTTGCCAACATCAATTACACTTACAAGTAACAAGACTAGTGGATGACATTTCTCATAACAAACTCAAGTCAGACAGATACTTTTAGATGCATTTAAAGAAACATTTTAGACCAGACAAACATTCAGGCACCTATTTTGAAATTGTTTGCAATGACAATCACTTGGAAATATTGTAAAATTGTAATTGTGTACTAATTGTGAAGTAATACTTCGTTACATCTGCTATAGTTGTGTTTGATGAAGAATATATTTGGGCCTCAAAAGAGGCAAAACGGGAAGTAGGAATGTCAGTTTTAAAAGAAGAGAATGTGGCGCTTCAATATTAGAAAGAGAAGACCAAACTAATCTGTGGTGGACAGGACAAGTTTCACACCTAGAATATATTGTCCACAGCACGTCAGGCCCTCATTCACAGGAATGGTTACTCTGTCAATCCTCGCAATGATGTACTGTCATGTTGTGCTCTTCAAACTTCCAATGTAGATTGGCTGTGGTCTGGTCTTTGATGCGGTCTCAAAACTGCTGCAGTGGGATGCAATACTGGCTCCAAGCTTAGAGTTAGGGAAAAAAAAAAAAAAAAAACATTTTAGGAGTTTAGAATGCATCAAGACATCATTACAAAAATAACGGCCCATGTAAAACTTACCGGTACAAAATTAAATTGAAGGAATGAAATTTCAGATTTAACATTGCATCGACTTCCAGGCAACGGTGGCAGAAGATATGCAAGAACAACCTTCATTGTGTAGCACTTTTTAATCTAAAAATTAATGAAAACAGATTAGAGATACAACAAATGTTTAAGTGTAGGATTAAGAGCAGACTAAATAGGGTTGTAGTGATAACCACAATATTACTGACAAGCCAGCCACAGAGGATGGCAAATAACTGCTGCAACCATGAAGTTTAATTTTTTTTTTTAAGACTAAACCCTCCTCATTTTACACTCAATTCATGTGTTTTTAAGGTTAAATAAGTTAGTAAGAGTGAAGAGGGTTTTTTTCATTAAGACTTTGTGTACCATTACCATTATTATGTATTTACAGCAGCTCCATAGATTTGCACTAAAGAAACCTAAACAGTCAGAGATCAACATGTGCAATTACCTGCATCTGTCCTCCTTCACGTCAAGTCATATTAATGAATATTTGTTATAATAAATGAAACAAGAGATGAGTGTGTAAGTAAAGACTTCACACTTACATAGCATCTGCTTGGTCTTCCATCCCGTCTAAAAGAGAAAATTACTCCTTTCCAGGGTAGCTTCAGCTTTCAACTTCTCAGTCTTTCCATCTGTTATTTATCCAAACTCAATATCGAGCTTAAAAAAGGAAACATTTTCAAAATATATCAGTGTTACTAACAATATCAGAACTTTTGAATTGTCTATTAAAATATCTTAAAGGGATATTACACCAAAAAATGAAAATGTTATTGTTACTGTTGTTGTTACTCACCCTCATGTTCCAAACCTGTATAAGTTTCTTTCTTCTGCTGAACATAAAAGATATTTTTAAAGAATGCTGGTAACCAGACAGTTGACGGTAGCCTTTGATTTCCATAGTTGGGAAAAAAATATAAATACAGGTGCTGGTCATATAATTAGAATATCATCAAAAAGTTGGTTGATTTCACTAATTCCATTCAAAAAGTGAAACTTGTATATTATATTCATTCATTACACACAGACTGATATATTTCAAATGTTTATTTCTTTTAATTTTGATGATTATAACTGACAACTAAGGAAAATCCCAAATTCAGTATCTCAGAAAATTAGAATATTGTGAAAAGGTTCAATATTGAAGACACCTGGTGCCACACTCTAATCAGCTAATTAACTCAAAACACCTGCAAAGGCCTTTAAATGGTCTCTCAGTCTAGTTCTGTAGGCTACACAATCATGGGGAAGACTGCTGACTTGACAGTTGTCCAAAAGACGACCATTGACACCTTGCACAAGGAGGGCAAGACACAAAAGGTCATTGCAAAAGAGGCTGCTGTTCACAGAGCTCTGTGTCCAAGCACATTAATAGAGAGGCGAAGGGTAGGAAAAGACGTGTTAGAAAAAAGTGTACAAGCAATAGGGATAACCGCACCCTGGAGAGGATTGTGAAACAAAACCCATTCAAAAATGTGGGGGAGATTCACAAAGAGTGGACTGCAGCTGGAGTCAGTGCTTCAAGAACCACTACACACAGACGTATGCAAGACATGGGTTTCAGCTGTCGCATTCCTTGTGTCAAGCCACTCTTGAACAACAGACAGCGTCAGAAGCGTCTCGCCTGGGCTAAAGACAAAAAGGACTGGACTGCACCTCCCTCAGGACTAATGATGCAGTTTCAAAACAAATCAAACTGCCTCAAAAAAAAAAAAAAAATGGACAGACCAATCTGTAAACTATTAAAGGGTTAGTTCACCGAAAAATTAAAATTCTGTCATTAATTACTCACCCTCATGTCATTCCACACCCATAAGACCTTCGTCCATCTTTGGAACACAAATTAAGATATTTTTGATGAAATGCGAGAGGTATATGACTCGTCCATAGACAGCAATTTAACCACCACTTTCAAGGTCCAGAAAGGTACTAAAGACATTGTTAAAATAGTCGTGACTGCAGTGGTTCAACCTTAATTTTATGAAGTGATGAGAATACTTTGTGTGCAAAAACAAAACAAAAATAACGACTTTATTCAACAATATCTTCTCTTCTGTGTCATTCTCATATGTAGTTTACGTTCAGCGCTTCCAGGTTCTACATAGGGTGACCACCATCAAACAAAGCAAATGTGGGACGATTACTAAGTGGGACATGTTACCAACACTAAAACACAACCTGAAGCTGTTATATAATGTCTGTCTAACTTAATAAAAACATTTGTATTCTGCCTTTCAGCTGATAAAAATACTTTGTTCTTTAGTCCCTTCCAGAAAACACCATTACATCACAATGTAACATGTCTTTATTTTACATGTCATTTAAATTAAACATCACTGACCCTAAAGGCAGCAGGCATCATGCAGATAACTATTTTTGAATAAGGTGACCAGATTTCTGAAATGGAAACTGGGGACATTTCCTATTTGAGTGGTCAAAATATCACCAAAATCTCATTTGTTATTATCTATTTATTAAAAAACAGGAACAATACATTTTTCAATGTTTTTGTTTTTAATTGTTGTGGGTTCCTTATAGGTTATTATTACATTAATAATTATGATTTAGTTTTATTATTCTGGTTTTAATACAATTCACCAAAAAAACGATTTACACGATTAATAGTAACCACTGTAAAAACAGTTCAAAACAATACAAAAGCACATTAGACTTTACAAAAGCACATTACATTACAAAAATAAAACAACATAAATACAAGAAGATGAAACGGCATTTAACAAATATTTTTGAACATTATTGAATTTAATATTTCAATTTTCACAAGCTGTTTTTGTATACAGAAATTACAACTGTTTTAACTTTTAACTATTTTTAACTATTATTTTGTATTTTAGACTCATTTTAAGCACAAAGTACGTGTATTATTTTATTTTTTATTTATTTATATCTGAGTGTACCTTCACCACATAGTTAAGACGTGTGTGTGTGGAAATTGCTGCGTTGTGACTGCGGAACTTTTGTGGATGTTTAAAATTGTTGAAAACAATCTCGCACCCTCACTGCAAAAAGAGATGTGTTAAAAATGACACTTGTGCAGAATTTTAACATGTGGTGAGTGTGCTCAGGGACTACACATGTTGTGTCAAATTTAACACAGTAGATGTGCGATCCATCTCAACACAAATTGCGTAAGGTAATTTTAACACACAAATGTGTCATTTAAACACAATAAGTGTAACTGAAAATTATCATTGCTAATTAATGTTCATACAACAATATTAAGCATTACCATCCATTTGTAATTCTACAAAATTGAAATAAAACAGACAAGATGTAAAAATGTTAATTTAATTTATAGTCAAATTTTGTCAGGGTAGAGAAAAATGCATTCACAGAGGCACAACAAAATGCTCTAAATCTCAATTTCATAAACTTAATTTAGATGATTAGATAACACAAATGCTTTGTAATGCTATTATCTACAATACAGTATACATTAAGGTGTTACCAACAACTACACCTTGATTGATTGAAACAATCACACACAGTCAAGACTAGCAAATAACATTTCTCATAACATAAGATCAACTTATAAAATTTCAGATACAACATAAAACTTTCCAAATCAGACAAATAAACAATTTTAAATCTGTCATAACAGTCAATTTTCAAAATCTATGGAATGTTGGTTTTCTTCATGAGACAAATGCATTTGTAATGCACTAACCATTAAAGGGTTAGTTCACCCAAAAATGAAAATAATGTCATTTATTACTCACCCTCATGCCGTTCCACACCTGTAAGACCTTCGTTAATCTTTGGAACACAAATTAAGATATTTTAGTTGAAATCCGATGGCTCCGTGAGGCCTGCATAGTGAGCAATGACACTTCCTCTCTCAAGATCCATTAATGTACTAAAAACATATTTAAATCAGTTCATGTGAGTACAGTGGTTCAATATTAATACTATAAAGCGACAAGAATATTTTTGGTGCGCCAAAAAAACTACTTATATAGTGATGGCCGATTTCAAAACATTGCTTCAGGAAGCTTCGGAGTATTATGAATCAGTGTATCGAATCAGTAGATTCGATTTCAGCAGTTTGACGGTTTGACACGCGATCCGAATCATGATTCGACATGCCGATTCATAACGCTCCGAAGCTTCCTGAAGCAGTGTTTTGAAATCGGCCATAAGTCGTTATTTTGTTTTTTTTGGCGCACCAAAAATATTCTCGTCGCTTTATAATATTAATATTGAACCACTGTACTCACATGAACTGATTTAAATATGTTTTTAGTACATTAATGGATCTTGAGAGAGGAAATGTCATTGCTCGCTATGCAGGCCTCATGGAGCCATCGGATTTCAACAAAAATATCTTAATTTGTGTTCCGAAGATTAAAGAAGGTCTTACAGGTGTGGAACGGCATGAGTGTGAGTAATAAATTACATTATTTTCATTTTTGGGTGAACTAACCCTTTAACGACAGTATTCATTCAAAGTGTTGCCAACATCAATTACACTTACAAGTAACAAGACTAGTGGATGACATTTCTCATAACAAACTCAAGTCAGACAGATACTTTTAGATGCATTTAAAGAAACATTTTAGATCAGACAAACATTCAGGCACCTATTTTGAAATTGTTTGCAATGACAATCACTTGGAAATATTGTAAAATTGTAATTGTGTACTAATTGTGAAGTAATACTTCGATACATCTGCTATAGTTGTGTTTGATGAAGAATATATTTGGGCCTCAAAAGAGGCAAAACGGGAAGTAGGAATGTCAGTTTTAAAAGAAGAGAATGTGGCGCTTCAATATCAAAACACCAAAAACCGGGACGATCCCCGGAAAACGTCTGGTCACCCTATTTTTGAAACAGTTCTGACCAAGTCCAACTCCGCTCCACATTTCGATTGACAGCCGTCACAACCTACTAGTGACCATGTTTACTCCTTTCTTTTCAACCACTGGATAGGATTTAAAAAACGGCTGTTGTATTTGTGTAAGGCAGGATGTTAATTTTGTCGAAGCGCTGTTAAATATAGGAAAAACTATGCAGCAAAAAGAATAAATAAAATGCTTTCTGAAAAAGCAAAAGAACGCATGCACGTTTTCTTAATATTATAATTAAAAACCAACAGACTGATGAAAATGCGGGACATTTTCTCAATATGCGACCTGCGGTACAAAGCAAAGCGGGACGCTGGTCACCCTAGTTCTACATCAGAACGCCGGCTCAGTATTGGCCGACGCTGTTCACGTGAGCAGCACGACGCATTCGTGTGATGCTGACACAGGAGCCGGCCAATACGGTTGAACCACTGCAGTTATGTCAACTGTTTTAACAAGGTCTTTAGTACCTTTCTGGACCTTGAAAGTGGTGGTTAAATTGCTGTCTATGGACGAGTCCTATACCTCTCAGTTTTCATCAAATATCATAATTTGTGTTCCGAAGATGAACGAAGGTCTTACAGGTGTAGAACGACATGAGGGGGAGTAATAAACAGTGTTGCCAGATTGAAAATGTCCAAGTATCTTAACAGAATGAATCAATACTGAACTTACTTAAGCTGGACAATCACACTATTTTAGCTGCTGTACAGCCAAAATTATGTTCCCTCTATCTCCGTAAAGCTATACGTTGACACAATCTGCACTGTAAAAAGCGCTATATAAATAACGGTGACTTGAATACAGCCATTTATCTAGACCATGGTTCCCAACCTGTGGGCCGCGGCCCACTAGGGGTCGATCCTCCAGGTGGGCCGCGAGATAAATTAAAATTAATTTAAATATATTAATATAATTCATTCATTTAATTATTAAAACGTTACATTTAATAAATTAAATTAATTTAAAAAATACATTTAAAACAAGGGACCACCTCTCGTACGTATTCTGTGATTGTTTAGGTTCAGCCCAGTCTGTTTCTCATCGTGCTGCTGTGAAATACAGACTGAACGGTGGCTCAAAACGCAAACTCTCTCAGTTGGAAAAAGAAAACCTGTGTCGCAAAAAAGGTTTTGATGGATGACGACTGTAATGAAGGTAAAGACGATTACAGTGACATACAGGAGTCGTACATAAGGCATGCGCGAGTCCGCAATTATTGACGCGCAAACAAACCGTGCATGTGCGCTCTCGACTCACTGATCGCTATAACATCATATTTCTGCATGAACACAGTTCAATATATTCGCGTAGTTGTCAAAATTAATGTACTGTAAGTGTTTTATAACGGATGCTCGCCGAACAAGCGTGTTTTGGAGAAGTTTGAGAGGATCAGTGGTGTTATATGTCAATAATTTTGAATGGATCCGCCGTGGCGGAAAAAAACACTGATCTAGACCAACAGCTTTTTGACATGACCTGCACATTACCACAATCGATAAATAACTATGTGTACCTTAGTGGGAAACAACTGACCTAAAAGCGCTGTGGCAGGAACTGTGCTCATGAGAGAGTGTCATTTTCCACGATGATTGGGCCAAGAAGACGTAACATGAGATAAGATGGAAAACATGACTAACAACAGAGATTGTATATAATGGGGAAATAAGAGGGTCTAGGTCTCCAAAAAGAATCGATTCCTCGATTCCGAGGCGTTTGGAATCGATTCAATTAAGGGGAATCGACTCCTCATTTAGGGCCTTTATTAGTTCAAAACTATCATTAATTTGCCTCTTGCTTGCTAATAGTGACTGGAAGTCCGATTCATTTCCTCAAAAGGGTTCTTCCGGGTAGTTCATGTCAATGAAACAGTTCAAAAACCTATTCAGGCGTTATTTTACGGTGAATCTGGCTTATGCTCTCTGCACTTTTGAGCGCTGCATGGATTTACGAGAGAATAGATCATGACTTGATCGAGGGTCTTGATTGGTTTTTATTTTAAATAAAATGCTATTTTAAAAAAAAATCATTTTCTTACGATAATTCTTACGATAATTATAAAAAATAAATACGATAATTATCGTACGTCTGGCAACACTGGTAATAAATGACATAATTTTCATTGTCACTGAACCTCTCAAGATCCAGAAAGGTACTTAAGTCATATTAAGTACAGTTCATGTGACTACAGTGGTTCTACCTTAATATTATAAAGCGACGAGAATAGTTTTTGGGTGGCAAAAAAAAAAATAAAAAAATAATAATAATAACGACTTTTCAACAATATCTAGTGATGGACGATTTCAAAACACTGCTTCATGAAGCTTTAATAATCTTTTGTTTCGAATCAGTGGTTTGGAGTGCCAGTCACGTGATTTCAGTAAACGAGGCTTCGTTTATGTGATCCGCTGATTAGAAACAAACGATTCATAAAGCTTCAAAGCTTCATGAAGCAGTGTTTTGAAATCGCCCATCACTAGATATTGTTAAAAAGTCGTTATTTTGTTTTTTTGGCGCACAAAAATTATTCTCGTCACTTTATAATATTAAGGTAGAACCACTGTAGTCACATGAAATGTTTTAAATATGTCTTTAGTACTTTTCTGGAATTGTACACTTAAATGTACTGTATATGCTTTTTTTTTTTTTATAAATGCTAAAAATCTTGGATGATTACTAAATATAATAGTGGCATAAATGGGGGTGATGTGCATAACTAATTAAAACAGACCACAGGCAAAACTACATTTTTCTATAATTTAATATTTATAGTACATAAAAAAATAATTGAAAAACTGATTGACACATAAATACGTTCATTCAGCAACTGTTTCCATTCATGCAGGACCACAGCAGCACCAGTGGAAGAAAACAGCATCCAAATCACTCAGAACACCAGTTTCTTTTTAAGGGTACCTAAGAAATGGAATAGGAATAAATTTAACTATCAATTTCAAACTTCATTACCATGCGTGACACCATTTTCATTAGACATTATCGTTATCCATTATACATCGGTGTCATCTAAAAAGAGCAACAACTTCCATTAATCTGGAAAATGTTAACATTGTCCCCAATAAATCATTGAAGAATGCAGTTAAGCAGCACTGGAACTGATTATTCTGAACAATTAGGCATTTCCCTTGGAACACTGTGTAATATAAACAACACTGATAGTTTCATTAAAGAAACAAACATGCTATAGGATGCATTTATCAAGTGTTTGTGCATGTTTTTTCACCCTGTTCAATACTGTCACGTTTTCTCTTGATTCCAATCAACAGGTTTTCTTTCTCTTTTAGGGCTTCTGTTGAGGAGTTTGGTCTGGGAAGCTGAGGTCCTGGGGTTGGTCCTGGTCTATTACTGAAATACCTCATCTTCAAAGCCTGAAACAAGAGCATCCATTCATGCACTTTCTCTAATGTAGATTAGCTTTAAGCATTAAGATTCAGTTGATTAAACTGAAACCCGGTTATTAGCACCTGTGAAGCTGTAGTGCGTGTGCAGGGGTTAAAGTTGAATAACCCCTTCAGGAGCTCCAGAAGGTCATCACCAGCTGCACTGAAGATGTGCTCCAGTGGCGTGCCAGGAAATAGTTTAAATGACACATAGTCTGGGAGATTGGACATCCCCTAAAACAACAACCAGCACAAATTTCTGATTCCACCTCATATAGACACAAATTTCTCAAAGCCTCAAAGATTGGACATATGCAACATTATTGATGTGTCCTTTTAGAGCATATCATGTAAAGGCCCAGTCACACCAAGAACAATAAAGATATATTTTAAACGATTTTAAAAATCGCTCTAAATTTAAAAGAACAGAAAAGTCCAGACCACAACTTTTCACCTGATTAACGATAAAACATTGATAACCAATTATAATCAATTTTGCTTTAAAGAGCTCGAGCATTTAAAGCAGCTGACAGCATAACTACAGAGAGTCGGACTTGTAACCTGAAGGTTGCAGGTTCGAGTCTCAGTACCGGCAGGAAATGTAGGTGGGGAAGGTGAATGAACATCGCTCTCTTCCACTCTCATTACCCACAACTGAGGTGCCCTAACCCCCAGTCACTCCCCGGGCGCCGCAGCAAAACTGGCTGCCCACTGCTCAGGGTGTGTGTTCATGGTGTGTGTGTGTTCAATACTCACTGCTGTGTGTGTGCACTTAGATGGGTGAAATGTAGAGCACAAATTCCGAGTATGAGTCACCATACTTGGCCACAAGTCATGTCACTTTTTCACTCTATTTGTTATCGTTCTTGGTGTGAATGGGCCTTAATGCTTCGCTTTATGGAAATGAAGCTTAAGTAAAAAACTCTCTCAATTACAAATAAGTTTAATAGATAACTACAACTCACAGGCCATGTGTCCTCTGTTGGTGTTCCCAAAGCTTCAAATATCTTTGTCAGCTGGTCCAAGTCTGAATCTCCGGCTAAAAATGGCAGCTAAAAAACAAGAACAAATCATTCTTAAAGTCACCATGAATCAAAATGGACAATTCTTCCTTTTATAAGGAATATTGTAGTATTATGAATAATTTATCCATGCACATCATTATTTTATTTTATTTTTTTTAATTTTCATATGCCCCTGTAATCTTTTATCAAAATAACTTCCCCCTCCCTCTGGCAGTAACATCTCTTCTCTGATGACGTGTTTACTGGTGCGAGGGCGGGACAATCTGTCGCTCACATGAGATTACAGCAATAGCAAACCACGACAACCCAATTAATTCCCCTTCCTACAAGTCCCCGTCCTACATTTTTTCTTGTTTGAGAAGCAGTCACATTTGGATATACATCACAATAAAGAAGAAAAGACTATCGCAACTTCCGTTTCATGCTGACTTTAAAATACATGTTAATGGTCTATGATTTCAAAAGGGCCAAATGGCTTTAGAAACACTAGGCAAAGATACTCACCCTGAGTAAAAGCTCAGCAAGAATGCAGCCAACTGCCCACATGTCCACACCTACACCGTACATCCTGGCACCGAAGAGCAGCTCTGGGGCACGATACCATCTGAGAAGTACCACACAACATGAAAAATCAAACAATAGCATAATAAAGAAGATCCAAGTAATATAGTAAATGTTAACACATAAGAACTATCAGAGACTTCTACAAACCTTGTAACAACTTGATGTGTATACACTCTGTTTGGGCTTCCAAATGCTTTGGCTAAGCCAAAATCAGCAAGCTTCAGGACTCCATTCTCATCCAGTAGCAAATTATTGGGTTTCAAATCCTGAAAAGGAAAAATAATAATAATGATGATGATGATGACTGGAGGTGCCAGTTTTATTCAGGAATGCTCACCAAGGTATGGAAGCTCGTTTCCTCCACTGATCAAAAAATAAAGTAATTGTGACTTTTTATCTTTTTTTCTCAGAATTGAAATATAAACCTGCAACTGCTAGAAAATGTCAGAATTGTGAGCCGACTTTTTTTTTTTTTTTCTCAGAATTGGACTTTATAACTTAAAATTGTGAGTTTATATCTCACAATTATGAAGGAAAAAAGTCATAATTGATGTAAACAGATGATAACAGATGTAAACTTGCAATTGCAAGAAAAAAAAAATCAGAATTGTGAGATAAAGAGTTTCAATTATTTATTTTATTGTGAAATATGATAAATATTATTGCAATTTAGAATAACTGTTCTTATTATGTCTATTTTAAAATTTCTATTTGAATATATATATAAAAAATGTAATTTATTCCTGTGATGCAAAGCTGAATCTTCAGCATCATTACTCCAGTCTTCAGTGTCACGATCCTTCAGAAATCATTCAAATATGTTGATTTGCTGCTCAAGATACATTTCTTATCATTATCAATGATATAAACAGTTGTGCTGCTTAATATTTTTGAGATAATTTTTTTTTTCAGGATTATTTGAAGAGTAAATTATTCAAAGGATAGCATTTATTTGAAATAGAAATTTTTTGCAACATTGTAAATGTTTACACTGTCACTTTTGATCAATACATCTTTGCCTAACAAAGTATTGATTTCTTTTTAAAAGAAATCTTACTGACCCCAAACTTTTGAACATAACTAAAAACAGAGCAGATATCTCAGCGCCTCACCCTGTGCAGGATCCAATGATTGTGCATGTATTCCAGACCTTGTAATGTCATTAGAATGTATGCCTTTATATTGGCTGGCGTCAACACGAGACTGGTGTCCTTTATGATCACCTGAAACAAACCATAATACAACAATGTACTTATATTTTTCATTGCAAGTGCATTGACCAAACAAATGATAGGGCTGATAAACATCATGATTTTGTGTTGACATTTACTTTTATTCTTAATGGTTTTGCTCTGTGATAGGTTTGTTGTTGAAGATACTGAAATGAACAATAAATGTATAAGTGCATTACTCTTCCGTCACCTCGAGATCTGTCTCCATGAAGTCAAAGACAAGACTGATATTGGATTTGTGTCCAAAAGCATCCAGGAGCTGAAAGCAAAAACAGGCTCATTGATGTCAGTATTATATCATAAATAACAGCAGCACATATCAAAGATTTATTTGCATATAGACATGACTTACACCAATAATGTTGGGATGACTGAGCTCTTGCAACAACTTAATCTCTCGAAGAGCTGTTCTGTTGATGCCTAGGTAACAGAAGAAAATATGTAAGACTCAAATTAAACCAGTGTAAAATATATACATATATAAATATATAAATTAAGATTAAGATTGATCCAAAGCGCACCATCTTTGGCTTCAGTTCTGTGTCCCACTTTTATCTGCAAACAAGAAATTCACCTTTTGACATGATGGTACTGAAGACTGATAAAATCAAAATGATAACCCTTTACAATAAGGTCTCATTTGTTAACATTAGTTAATAGCTAACATGATCCAACAATAAACAGTACTTTATTAAAGCATTTATTAATCTTTACTAGTCTTAGTAAAAATATAATTGTTTATGTTAGTTCACAGTGCATTAACAAATGTTAACAAATACAACTTCTGATTTTATTAACGTATTAGTAGATGTTACAAATAACTAATAACTGCTGTAGAAGAATTGTTTTTTTTGTTAGTTCATGTTAACTAATGTGTAGTTAACACATGAAATTTTACTGTTAAGTGTTACCAACAAAATCTTTAGCAAAATATTCGCTTATTATTTTGCATTGGGTAGTTGAATATGATGAAAAGTGAGGGTTTTGCCGCAATAATAGGATTCATTATTGTGTTAACTCAATTGTCTTACCTTTTTAATAGCAACAATTGTGTTTGTGGTTTTGTCTCTTGCCTTGTACACAGTTGCGAACTGCAAAATAATGGTACAACATTATCTATGGACAGCACTTCGCATCGATAAAACTGAAGAATATGCACCTGCAAGAGCTGCTGCAGCTGCAGGCTGTTCTATTCGACCAAACAACAGCTCAGAAATATCAAAGTCAAGTCGTTTACCTGTCCTTCACCCAGAAAGTCCAGTTTTTCATAGCGCTTCGCTCTAGACTTTACATCTAATGCCATGATATCAACTGTAAAACTGTTCTTTGTAAAAGCACACTTCCTTCTGTATTAAAGAGCACTTTATACTTCCGGGTCAAATAAAAGTCCCACAAGTGGAAACGGAAACTTCAAATGTTGTCAAACAGCTTGGATATGAATTAACCTATATTAAATTGCACGAAAATTGATGCTGCATGGTTTATCATATTTTAAAAACATAATATTCATTTTTAAAATTTTGATAATTTAGTTTTTTGAAACAAGAAACAAATAAATACCGTTTTGCTTTTTATATTGTGCAAATTTTGTGAGCAATATTACAAAATATATCATGAACGGACAATGATTTAAAGTAGCTTTTTTAATTTAATTTATATACAGAAGTCTATTTTAAATAAAATAAGACAGTTTGCAGATTATTGAGGGCCCCAACCCTCACTGAGAATCACTGATATATAAAGACCTCTCAGAATATATTTTCTATATATTTAAAATCTATTTACACGACGAATTTTTCATAAGCAAATCCTTAATTAGAAAATTCAATTTTCTTGCTTGACTTAATGAGTCATTTCATTTCAAATGGTTGCTTTCATCATTTAATCACAAATCGATGTTGCGTATAACGACATAGAAAATATATTACTGCAGATGGCGCTGTTGTCAATGCAAAAACACGCTCAAGCGTCTCTTTTCCTTTACACATGCCTATTTACTAGAAACTAGCCTAAATATTAACAGATTAGTGGGCTATAATTTAAAACATAATCTGTAATTGTAATTGTAAATATCGAGTGAAATATTATTTTATGCCTTTACTTTGCATTATTTTTTCATTCTCTCACAAAAAAGGGTATTTATAGGGCAATTTTTACACATAATTTTTACGTCTGCTGATTCCACTGATGATATGTTCTTCCGTTTTCGTATATTTATTTAAGTGGTCTCTCTTTACTAGTCTTTCAATCTTTCTTTATTCTGTTTGTAATCTATTCTATTCAGATACAAACACAGATTCAACACTGTCAGCAACAGGCACAGCATATTTTGATTAAATCACAGTGTATTCAACCAGCAGTGACAGCATTATTATTCTGTTATTGACACAAACATTATGAATCTTCACACAAGAATTTTGATATATTGATCATACTAGTGTGTCTGGGAAGAGAAGTTTAACACTCTCTGTAAAGTGTAATTATTACACAATTGCTCTTCTAAAACATATTTCCCCCCTTAAATACCTTTTTGTTTGACTTGTTTACTGTACGCCTTCTATCTCCATCAGAAGTTTCCCATCTCAACAGGAAGTGGTTAGCACAAGCTCTGTTCTTATGAAGACGCCCACTTCCTTTGACTTTGATAAACACATTTGTGGTTTTGTGCACTAACCCCATCAGATACATTTTCTTAACTGCTGCTAAACCCAATGTCCTCAAATTACAGAATGACTTCTGACTGGTTTATAATGAAATTATACCATCCAGTATAGTGAAGAAGTGAGTTTTCTGATTGGTGAGAATAAAATCTTAGTTAAATGATGTTAAACTAGTCATTCATTTGCTTGAGAAACATCAGAGACATCTTTTGTATCAGCTGCATCAGACTGGCCTCATTTGAAATGAGTGATGCAGCACATTTGTTCTCTTTATGTGCTTTGAATTTAAAGCAAAATATCTGTAACAAAACAAAAAGGCACTGGAATCAAATACGCTTTTGCACACATTTATTTAAATGCACACACATTTATTGAAGGCAGCAATGAACAATGGAGATTCTCAGAAGGTATATTGTTAACACAAGTTTCAGTCATCGTTCTCTCTGTGAAGTGTATGATTGCTCATTTCAAAACTTCTAGATTTAATGGTAAGAAACTATAATGATTTTGAGTAAGTGAGATTCTAGATAGCGAATCATCCTCAGTCTGAACAGTCATTCTGAAGAACAGGTGAGCAAGGTTAGATAATTGTGAAACCATTAAAAAGGATTTTAAAACATTTGTCATAGGCTGATATTGACATCTGTAGTTATTTTTGCAGTCCAAATCTAGTTTGTGAAACCTTAAACCATAGTTAACAAGTCTCTTCTGAAAATGAAATTATGTAAAAACAGTTGCACAACACTGTAAAAAAAGACCTGGTTGTCTTAAAATTTTGAGTTCATTGAAATTAAAAAAAATTGAGTTATTACAATGAAGGCGATTGGTTTAATCAACAGAAACTCAAAATATTATGTTATCTGAACCACATTAACTAAGTCGATTTGACAAAAGAAAAAATGTTGTGATAACAAATCATGAAAATATTTTTTTACAGTGAAGCTGTCTAAAACATGCATAGAATGTCAAAACACATCTTAAAAAGGTTTAAAAATATACAATTCTCAAAAGCATAAAATAAACTGGTTACTTGCTCACTGTCTTATAAAGGTTTCAATCTTTAAAATATCTATTTATACTACAACACTTCAGCAGCAAAGCCACAATCCTGGACATGTTCTGCAACCAACAGCTGTTGCTTCTTGAGACTCTGCATGTAACACGTCTGCTCAAGTGCTGCGGAAGAACTTACAATAAAACCACATATTAGTGTGAGAAACAAACTGCATATGAAAGCCTCTTACCTACCGCTCTCTTCACAGATCTGAGGACTAACTCTGCATTCTTACAACATTTAGTGTAGACTGTTTACAGTAGGCTGTATATATTTATTAAATGACCAGCATATAAATATCTGGGTCACAATATAATTCCCATTATTCGTTGTGGGTTATGCGCAACAAACTTCTGTATCTGTGTAGATATTAAAGTTCCAGCGTGTAATATTTAGAAGGATCTATTGACAGAAATGCAATATAATATACATAACTATGTTTTCAGTGGTGTATAAAGACCTTACATAATAAACCGTTATGTTTTTATTACTTACAATGAGCCATTTCTATTTACATACACTGACGGTCCCCTTACATGGAAGTCGCCATTTTGTGCCGGCATGTTTCTACAGTAGCCCTAAATGGACAAACTGCTTTACAGAGCACATGTTGTCACTATGTTGTTCTTCTTTGTTGTTTTTTTTAGAGGGAGCTTGCATTGTCACTACGTTGAATATGCAAGAAGAGGAAGAAGTAGTAGTGGTAGTCTGGTTTATCAGAAGCACAGACCGTTCTTTGTTAGAAGTAAAAAGAAAACCTCATTGCTTGACTGGCTACTCTGTCTCAGACGGTGACATCTTTGTCCTGTGTCGGCCACCGTAGCTTCTCTATGTACTTCGTAAGGGAGGGGTGAGCGGTGGACTGAGTTGTTGGTTGCAATTCGCAACCTCACTGCTAGATGCTGCTAAAATTTACACACTGCACCTTTAAATGAAATGAAATGCACGAGCATCACAATGCATTCATGTTGTGTTGACACGAGAGCGGACATTGTTACGTGAACGTGCGTTGGAGATTAATATTTTGTAAATAAAGTGGTAAATTATGTCTTCATAAAATTGAGGTTAAACCACTGCAGTCACATTACAATGTCTTTATGCCTTTCTGGGGCTTGAAAGTGGTAGTTGCATAGGCTGTCAATGGAGGGACAGAAAGCTGTCAGATTTCATCAAAAAGATCTTCATCTGTGTTCTGAAGATGAGCGAAGTCTTACAGTTTTGGAACAACATGAGGGTAAGTAATTTATGAAAGAATTTTCATTTTTGGGTGAACTAACCCTTTAACACTTTCTCTGACAAGCGGATGCAATGAGACCTGTTTTACTGTTTGTTCATGTGATGTCCACCATAATGCCTATTAAACAGAGTAGCCCATGCACATCACACAAACCTCTAAACCCTTTACATGTGGTATCCATGGCAACTTTTTCACAAGGAAAATCATTGAACCGCTTTGAATAATCGGCAGTGTCATTGATTTTCAAGGTTGACCAATGAGAACTATTTACTAACACAGTCGAGACATTGATTGGCCGTCAAGGGAGCAGATGCTGACCTCTATATTGAAGAGGTCTCAGAGTGTCATTACATTCTCTCTCAATCAATACACGGCTCAGATATAAACACCCATCCTGTCTAAAGGCCAAAAAAGGTGAATAATTTGGGGGATGAGTGATGACAGTTCACTACTAAATATGGTATTCTTTAAATCAAATATAGCCTTAGTATTTGCTACTGTTTACTTTTATATGTCAGTTGGTAAGCTGTGCTACTTGAAAGAATATTTCAGTCTGAGAGAGAAGAATAAAATATAAAGATTGTATGTGAGCTGCTTATCCTATAACAATTTGGATTGCATGATATATAATGAATTTGCTCATTGATTATAAAGATGAACAAATTATACTAAATAGATGGATATTGAAAATCACTTAGTATTTGCTTAAACATAAAGAAACCAACAATAAAAATGTCAAGGACAAAAATGGGGTTTTATATAATAGTAGCTAAAGATATGAAATACTGCCTTAACAGAGCTTACTACCCTTAAATAAAAATAAAATAAAATAAAATAAAATAAAATAAAATAACTAACTAACTAACTAACTAAATAAATGTTTTATGGTACAAGCAAACAGATAAAAATATATAAGCAAACAGAAAAAATAGTTAATTCATTAATAAACATTTTATACTACAAACAATAAATAGCTAAATAAATAAATACAAATAAATATTTTGTGCTACAAGCAAACAGATAAATAAAATAAATGAGTATAAATACATTGAGCTACAAGCAAACAGAAAAATAATCATTAATTAATTAATAATAATTAATCATTAATCCATAAACATTTTGTGCTACAATAAACAAATAAATAAAAACAAACATAAATATTGTGCTACAGGCAAACAAACAAACAAATAAACAGATAGATAAAAAATTTGTTTGGTACAAGGAAACAAAAATATACAAGCTAACAGAAAAAAGTTAATTCATTAATAAACAAACATTTTACACTACAAATAATAAATAGATAAATAAATAAATACAAATAAATATTTTGCGCTACAAGCAAACAGATAAAAATAAATACACATTTTTCACTACAAGCAAACAGAAAAATAATTCATAATTAATAATAATAATTAATCATTAATTCATAACCGTTTTGCTCTACAAATAAATAAAAACAAACATAAATATCGTGCTACAGACAGACAAACAAACAAACAAATTTAAATAAATAAATAAATAAACAAACGCTGTGCGCTACAAGTAGAGGGCGCTGGAGAGCAATCAGCAGGGCAAGTCAGAGCATTTGCTGAGAGCAGAGCACAGCACAGCACAGCACAGCACAGCACACCACACCGGTCATTATCAAAAACTACTGCGGGAGTCTAACAAGAGTCACATCACACTCGCTGAACTCCGATCAAACACGTCCAGAAACGGGAACGCCAGAGTCTGCATATTCCTGGATATTTACCCTGCACGACCGCTCCGGTCCGGTGTGTCATCTAAAGCAGGACTTTGGATATTATTAAGGATCGTAAGAGCAGATTTGTTTTCTCCGCAGTGGGAAGGCTCGATCCACCCCTGAGTCTGATGATTTGAGAGGGAAGCAATGCAGCGCTGTGACTGTACACCACCATATTCCCGCTTCAATCCACATTTCATCTGAATCTGCAGACGCACTCCACTGATCTATCGCAGATCGAACGCTCTTCATGTATGTTTTTCTTTTTTAAAAAAGAAATCTCACCCGAGATTGCGACTGACGCCATTTTAAAGCGATAAAAAGCCGTTTGCTTGAGTTTGAGGGATTGTAAAGTGCTTGTCATAATCTAGTGTATGGATTTACTCTCGTAGACTTCAGCAGCAGCAGCTTCAGAAATGGGTGAGTTTACCTCTTCGCTCCTTTAACCACATTTCAACGTGCAGTTTTTTTTATTATAATGCCATTTATTTATGTTACTGAGGATTTACAGCTGTAATTGAACTGAAATTAGTAAAACAATTGGGTTGTTTTAGATTAGGTGAAGCACTTAAAAACTGCAGAGCTCCATTTTAACTAGAAGAAGAAAAAAAGTCGCCTGTCTGCCTTTACATCATGGCAAAGCCTACTGTATTATATTTGTTTAATTTGACCTCAGCAAGCAACATATCCATCAGTACTTGTAGAAATCATTGATGAGTAACAGTTAGACTACAGAAGGTGAATGTTTATTTAACTCACCCTGGAGGACAGCAGCTTTTGCGACAGTAAGTGGGAGAATACCCTCTGCTGTATGATCTGATCTATATATATAGTGGTATATTCAAACGAAACGACATTATTCAGCGTAATTTACTGTAATTGTGGCCATGCATCAGTTTCCCGCTGATAGAGAGTAGGCGTGTGTTTGCACTGTCAAGCGCCTATAGTAATTTCCACTATAAGCCACAGTGTAGGCTTGCTTTCCATGTCACTTGTGTTCTTACTCATTGCAGACTGCATGTGTCACAAAACCTAGCGAGCTGTCTACCTAGGCAGCATTTGTGGGCATTTGAACGTCCCGTGCTGCCCAAAAATGCTGTCAAGTAGGAGTCTCACTAGGTTTTGAGACACATCAGCGTTTTGTGTGTAATGGGTAGCAGTGATGAAACCTTTGGCCTAAGTGTTTGGTTTCCTATCTGATCTGTCATGAGGTTGCATTGTCAAATTAACCTTTGCTGACATTTACCAAGATCAGATATTATTCAGAACCTGAATTTAAAAGGGATTGCAGTACATATTAATGTTCTTCATACTTAGCCTATCTGATCTTTGATTAGTATCATTACCCTCATTTGAATGGCTGAAATCCTTGCTTAATTACAGAAAGGGGAGGAGCTATGACAAGGCCATGGGTGGTTTTCTCAGCATCTAACACATTGTAGGGGAACTTAAAGTCACTATGAAATCAAAATGGACAATAGGGCTGCACGATACGAAAAATAACATTGGGCTCAAACACGATTCTTAGTGCGATTATGAAATCGCAAAGGCTACGATTATTATTATTTATTTTTTTTATCTGCAGCTTGTCAATGAAGTATGGCTCCAAATGCTAATCCATCTGTAAGCACTGCGAGTTTGAGTCGCTTATAATGTACATTTGAAAAAGCCACAAGCGTCAAAAATCTTTCCAGACATGAGAAGCATTTAATAACATCTTGTCCAACATAACGACAGTTGAGGATCCTTCTGTAAGATGATGTGGCTTCTTACATAGAATAAGGCAGTTGTGTGTTTATTAGTCATGTTTAATCAATCAAAGCGCTTCAGTCTTCTGTTTTGTTCAGCTACAGCGATATGATGCGTGCTATCTTCTTCTGCGTCAGGGCATTTTTGGAGTTTCTGTGCAAGAGCACCCTCTGGCTTTCAGATGGAGAAGCATTTACTACTGATCACAGAGCCATACAGCTCTGACAAGCTGCACATTAAATAATCGCAGCCTTTGCCAAATTGCGTGCGGTTTAATCGCGATAAATCGTGCAGCCCTAATGGACAATTCTTATTTTTATGGAATATTGCAGTGTTTGTTATAAAGGATTTATCGGTGCACATCATTATAATTTTTAAAAAATTCAAGTGCTCTTGTAATCTTTAATCAAAATAACTTCATCTTCTTCCATCAAAAATGACATTCTTTCCCTGATGACATGTGCACTGGCGTGAGGGTGGGACAATAATCAGTCCCCTCCATAAACCTGTCACTCACATGAGATTACAACAATTAGCAAAAGACGACGATCCAATCAATTCCCTTGTTATGGACAAAATCAAATCCCAGCACTATGTTTTTTATTGTTCAACAGCGGTTTCACTCTGATATATTTCACAATAGGGAAGAAAAGACAATTAAATCTTCCGTTTCATGTTGACTTCTAGGAGACTGATACCATTTGAGGATGCGAGACAAATTATAGGTTTTGAATATCACACCTTAAAGGGATGGTTCGCCCTAAAATTAACATTCTGTCATCATTTACAAAAGAGGATGTCTCAATGTTTTTTGTCTATACAATGGAAATCATTGGTAAACTGCTTGGTTACCAGCATTCTTAAAGGATTAGTTCACTTTAAAATGAAAATTACCCCAAGATCTACTCACCCTCAAGCCATCCTAGGTGTACATGACTTTCTTCTTTTTGATGAACACAATCAGAGTTATATTAATAAATATCCTGACGCATCTAAGCTTTATAATGGCAGTGAACGGGACCAACAAGTATGAAGCTGAAGAAAGTGCATCCATCCAAAGCAAAACATACTCCACACGGCTCCGGGGGGTTAATAAAGGCCTTCTGAAGCGAAGCGATGCATTTGAGCGAGAAAAATAACCATATTGAACAAGTTATAAAGTAAAATATCTAGCATCCGCCATGTAGCGTAAGCTTTTGAACTGTGAGAGGCGTTACACATTCTTCGTAAGTTGAATACAGAAGGCGGTCTGGCGCCAATTGTGTTCATCCGAAAGAAGAAATTCATATACACCTAGGATGGCTTGATGGTGAGTAAAGCTTGGGGTAATTTTCATTTTAAAGTGAACTAATCCTTTGAAGATGTCTTATTTTATTTTCCACAGCAGAAAGTCATACAGGTTTAGAAAAAGTTAATGATGACAGAATATTCATTTAGTTATAATAAAGATTATGCTTTCAATAATTATGCTTGAATGTTGAACTTCTGAAGAGGAATATGAATGTAAGTCTGGCTTTTAGCCTAATTCAAGGGCAATCAAATGTTTTGGTTACATCACAGTTTGGTCAGAAGCACTGGTTAAACCTTGCTGAGGCCTTATGAAATGGTTGAACTGAAGGTGTGTGGTCAGAAATGGAGGTTGTATAGAGTTGTGGAGTTTTGGGACAATAAAAAAATCTTGATTTTAGAGTGCAGTAGTTCTGGCTATGAGTAGATCACTGTATAGTTGCTTCAAAATGGAACAGAAACTGTTCCAAGACTTCATCGTTTCATAGAAAGCCAATGGAAAAACCCAGGTCAAATGAGGAGACAGATCGCATTTATCAAAACACAAACACATCTACTTATGGAGCGCTTGCCTACAAAAAGATTCCAGAAAACCTATTGTATCCGTATACAGAGTATACGATTACACAAAAGAACCACAGTATTTGAGCAAAGGATAAATCCAAAGTGATGTTTATGTGTGTGAATGGAGCTCCCTCTGTTCCTGGCTATGGCTAGTTGCATTGGAGGACAGCCAAGTCCTGACAGGAGACAAAGGAAAGAGGGAGATATCCAAGGACATATCTAATTTTTGGCAGTCGTTCCAAACCAAATATCAGAACAAGAACACCTTTTGGCAGCGAGCTACAGGGGGAGGAGGGCTGTTTCATTTTTTTATTTTTTATTTTTTTTTACTACAGCCACTTTGTTTTCGCTGCGGTCGAAATTCCGATCTCTCCTCAGTTTAAAATTGACATTTTGGCAGAAATCCATTTGCTTTTGTCATCGTAGAAAACAAGACCAGGGCGGCTGGTTTTCTGCGAACTCAAGCGGGATTGACCGCACATTTGGAAACTCTGCTGGAGAAGGATGCTATCAGATGTGTTTCAGTTACTTGGGATGGCCGGCACCAGGGAATGTGATGACAGAGAATTTGCCAGTATTGTCAGCAGTTTAATTCAGAGTGCTAATCTGTCAGTTTTGACCTGTGCTCAATCCTTAAATTGGACAAGAACCAGTAAACCTTATCTATTAGTATTAGTATAGACATGGAATTTATTATCTGAATATGTTTCATACCTATGCATTGATGCCAGTTGTGATTTGAGCCACACTGAGTTAAACCCTCAGTCTGCTGCTGCTAAAGGCTGGCCCACACTAAAAGATTTTTAAAATCTTATCAGATTTTCAAAATGTGAGCAAGACCACAAGCATGACAATAAAAAAATCATAGATTTAATAGTTTTGTTCCTATAGTGTGTGGAGTGCCACAATGCGACCAATACAGCTCACCACACGCTAACCGATTCCATTCACAAACAACCAGAGTCCCACCTGTGAACACAGGAAATCTTGCAAAATCTCTTGCGGTCAAACGTGACTTTAGAGTAAACAAACGTGACGGATGAGGCAAGTATTGGCCGACACTGTTCACGTGAGCACCACGATGCATGCGTGTGATGCTGACGCAGGAGCCGACCAATACTGAGTCGCCTTTCTGACGTAGAACCCGGAAGCCTGCACTGTGTCTACAATGTAAACCGCATAGGAGACTGACAGGGAAGAGAAGAAATTGTTGAAAAAAGTTATTTTTGTTTTATTTTTGTGCACAAAAAGTATTCTCGTCGCTTCATAACATTTAGGTTGAACCACTATAATCACATGGACTATTTTAACAATGTCTTAACCAATTTCAGACCTAGAAAGGTAGTAATGTTGTTGCTGTGTATAGTGAGGTCAGAAAGCTCTCGGATTTTATCAAAAATATCTTAATTTATTTTCCGAAGATGAGGTAATAGTAATAGTTTTTGGTAATAGTGTTTGGACTGCTTTTCACAGAAAATTCACGAAAAAAAAGCACTTCCGCATTCTTCAAAAAGCTTATGCTGAATGTCCTACGCCTTCTACTTATGGAAAAAATGGAACTGGCGCCGCGTTCGTTCCGTAAGTTGAATAAGGAAGTTGTAGGACATTCAGCGTAAGCTTTTTGAAGAATACGGAAGTGCGGTTTTGGCGGAACCACTTAAAGGCGATCATTTGTTGATATATAGAGCGTATACATTTAAATATTTTTTAGAAAATGACCGATCGTTTCGCTAGACAAGACCCTTATTCCTCGTCTGGTATCGTTTAAAGCCCTTTGAAGCTCCACTGAAACTGTAATTTTTACCTTCAACCGTTTGGAGACCATTGAAGTCCACTATATGGAGAAAAATCCTGGAATGTTTTCCTCAAAAACCTTCATTTCTTTTCGACTGAAGAAAGAAATACATAAATATCTTGGATGACATGGGGGGTAAGTAAATTATCAGGAAATTTTAATTGGAAAGTAAACTAATCCTTTAATGGTGGTGATGTTGATGCTAATTTCTGGGTTGGAATATAAAAAAAGTCATCAGTGCAGCGCTCTATAATGAATACCTCCAAATTGACCCTTTGCTAAGCCCCGCCCACCTTCATTACTGTTGAAACTCGGGCAAGCCTCACACATTCCATAGGAGCAAACAGGAGATTTCTGTGAACACAGCAGTGCGATTTTCAGTAAAATATCCTCATGAAGTAATTGGTTATTATTCTTATGAGGGCTTAAAATGAAGTGTGACATTTGCTAAGGATGTTTATCTGCCATTTTTTTTCACCCAAAAATAAGAATCATTTACTTACCCTCCTGTTGTTACAAACCTGTATGACTTATGTTCATCTTCAAAACACAAATGAAATCTGAGATGTTTCTGTCCCTCCACTGAAAGCCCATCAAAACTTTGACTCTTCAAAAAGTTCATAAAGAAATCATAAAGGTATTCTACATGAATCAAGTGGTTTAATTGAAGTCTTCTGAATTGCTTTATATGATGAACTTTTAATCAAGGTTTTTCTTTGTCAATTCACATAACCATTGTTAATGAACAGAAACTCAAACATGCTTGCGACACACAAGCACCAATGAGTTTTGTTCTTGTGCATCAATCAAGTATCATATTTGATGTGCTCTATTTGTGTGCGTTGATCAGTGTTTACATATAAATAAAAGCCTAAATGAAATCTGTTCATCATATAAAGAGATTGCGTCTCTTCAGAAGACATGGGTTTAACTGCTCGGTTCATATGGCATCGTGTTTCTTTTGTGATGTCTTTATAAACGGTTTAATGTGTGGAACTTTTGGTTGTGTGGACTTTCAATAGAGGGACTGAAAGGATGAGAGGATATTAAAACTGACTTCATTTGTGTTTCGAAGATGAATGAAAGTCATTCAGGTTTGGAACGACATGAGGGTGAATAAATTATGACAGAATTTTCAGTTTTGGGTGGAACTTAACTTTAAAACAAGTCTGGAGACTTCTGTTTCTATCATGTTGTGCTTCTCTGTTCTATAAATTAATTGTTAAATTACGCAGTAAAAACCACACACTGCAAATCAGAATTCAGGCGGACACTTCTCACAGTCACAATACACATGTACGATTGTGGGCTGCACGATACATCATTTTAGCATCGATATCTCGATGTGCACAACTGTTTTGCAGCATAGACAGCACACGAACACTGAATTCCGTTCTCTTTTAGTGCTTGAATGTACACATTCACGCAAAATTATGTCAAAATGGCAGTCTCGGCAAGTATCCTCGTAAACACAGTCACTTACATCTAACTGAACAGGGCTCAAAATGAACTTTTTTTTACTTGCTAGCTCTGGTGCTTCCAACTTCAAAAAGTTAGGAGCACCAGCAAAAATTTAGAAGCACCACAACTAAAGTGTTCAGTTTACGTTTCCAAAATATCTGTTTACATTTCCAAAATTCCTTTTGCCATTAGTAATGGCAATAATCCAGTGAGACTTTTGTATGCACATGGAGTCTGACAACAGCCGCTATGCTCCACAAGGAGATCTGATCTCACCATTATCGAGTCCATCTGGGATTACATGAAGAAACAGAAAAAAATTAAATCCAGAGAAACCTGTGGCAATGTCTCCAAGATGCCAGAAGAAACCTACCTCCGAAACTACAGTACTGTGAATAGTTTTAGGCACGTGTGTAAAAATGCTGTAAAGTGAGGATGCTTTCAAAAATAATGTCATAAATAGAAGTTAACTGATGAATAAAAGCTATTAACTAAATCAAATCAATATTAGGTGTGACCACCCTCTGCGTTAAAAACAGCTTTTGTCCTAGGAACACTTGTGCATAGTTTTTCAGGTAGCTTTGGAGGAAGGTTTCTTCAAGCATCTTGGAGATGTTGCCACAGTTCTTCTGGATTTAGTCTGTCACAGTTTCATCTGTTTCTTCATGTAATCCCAGACAGACTTGATAAAGGTGAGATCTGATCTCTGTGTTGAGCATACCAGCTGTTGTCAGACTCCTTTGTGCATACAAAAATCTCACTGGATTATTATAATTAATGGCAAATGGAATGTTTGGAAATGTAAACTGATATTTCCTACTGACACACTAGAGCAGGGGTGGCTAACGTTGGTCCTGGAGAGCCACAGTCCTGCAGAGTTCAGCTTCAACCCTAATCAAACACACCTGAACAAGCTAATCAAGGTCTGAAGGGTTACTAGAAAGCTATAGGCAGGTGAGTTTTTATCAAACAAAATATCGCAATGTCAGTTTTTTTCCAATATCGTGCAGCCCTAGTAATATTCTGGCAGCTGGGGCACCAGATAAAAACTGAAATAAAGGTCTCGTAAAAACAAACAAACAAACATAAAAAAAACGTAGATTTGCATGAAACACTCTAGAAACTATAGAGCAAATGCTAATGGCTAGTATGGCAGTGCTGCTTAAAGGGTTAGTTCACCCAAAAATGAAAATAATGTCATTTATCACTCATCCTCATGTCGTTCTACACCCGTAAGACCTTCGTTCATCTTCGGAACACAAATTAAGATATTTTTGATTAAATCCGATGGCTCAGTGAGGCCTGCATTCACAGCAATGACATTTCCTCTCTCAAGATCCATAAAGGTACTTAAAACATATTTAAAACAGTTCATGTGAGTACATTGGTTCTACCTTAATATTATAAAGCGACAAGAATATTTTTTGTGCGCCATATCTAGTGATGGCCAATTTCAAAACACTGCTTCATGAAGCTTCGGAGCTTTACGAATCAAATCAGTGGTTTGGAGCGGCAAAGTCACATGATTTCAGCAGTTCCGAATCACTGATTCGACTCAAAAGATTCATAACGCTCTGAAGCAGTGTTTTGAAATCGGCCATCACTAGATATTGTTAAAAAGTCGTTATTTTGTTTTTTTTTTTGGCGCACAAAAAATATTCTCGTCACTTTATAATATTAAGGTAGAACCACTGAACTCACATGAACTGTTTTAAATATGTTTTAAGTACCTTTATGGATCTTGAGAGAGTAAAATGTCATTGCTGTGAATGCAGACCTCACAGAGCCATCGGATTTAATCAAAAATATCTTAATTTGTGTTCCGAAGATGAACGAAGGTCTTACGGGTGTAGAACGACATGAGGGTGAGTAATAAATGACATTATCATTTTTGGGTGAACTAATCCTTTAATACAGTTGCGTTCATACAGAGTTTTTTTTTTTTTTTTTTTTTTTTTTTTTTTTTTTTACAAGCATGACAACCGCATTCTATAACCGAACTGACACCTGCACATTTTTAAGACAACCGCATTCTCGACAAACCCTCGTTTATTTAGTAACACGCTGTCAATTGTGATGAAACTTCCCGGTGTTATGGACATCGCCATGTTTAATTATGACGCTGAATGCAGTTGTGACTTCAGCTGTTCGTTCATGCACATATGCATTTAAGCAGGTACTTTAATCTGCTGAATGAATGAACAAAACATTTCAAGATTTAGTCCTTGCTGTCAATTCCAAACACTGACTATTCAGCGATCATGGACATTTGTATTACTGGTAGGTGCCTTTTAATTATTTTGTATCTTATGAGAAAATGTTGAACAAAACTTTGAAAGAATAATGGCTGAAGTTATGGTTATTATTTATTGGTAGGTTAACTAAAGGATTAATCGACTAATCATTAAAAAAAAAAATCATCAGCAGATTACAGCTCTAGTTATGAGTGAAATAACCTTTGGACAAGTCAAACTGTCCTGCAGAGTTCAGCTCCAACCCTAATTAAACACACTTGAACCAGCTAATCAAGGTCTTCAGGATTCCTAGAAACTTTCAGGCAGGTCTTCAAGAAAGGTGGTCAGTCCAAAGCATGTGTCAAACTATTCTCCTGGAGGGCTACTGTCCTGCAGAGTGTAGCTACAACCAGTAAGGTGTTCTTCACTACTTTCGATCCCTTGGGGTTTATCTTGAAAAGGGCTCTTTTGAATGAAAAACAAACAACTTTAGTAATAGACTCTACTGTATACTGTGTTTAATATACTAGCAATAAAAGTAACAGGATAGTGGGAATGTGCACAGAGCATGTTTGTGGTGAGTTTTTGCAAGAGAGGTGTGTGTGTGTGTGTGTGTGTGTGTGTGTGTGTGAGGCTACGTGGATCAAACTAATCTGGATACATTTGAAAACACACCTTCTTTTTTTCTTTTCTTTTTGGCCTTCCTTCCACACTGAGATGTGATTTTGTCCTGAGAAAATTGAGCTTTTTGAAGATGCTCTCCTGAGTGAATACATTTGAAAACGGCATTTGCACCTTGTAGTGTGGACTGTGAAAATGGATGGATTTTGAGAACGATGACACGTTTGTGATGCATATTGTACTGATATATATGTGCCTGCTATGTGTTATTTACTTTCACAATGTTGCTAAATATGCACGTTACTTTGTACAATCTTCATATTACATTCCTGTAAAGATGACAGAAAATGTACTCACAATTGGTGTCCTGGAGCAAAATATGAGGGCGATTGTGTTTTAGACCATACAACAACCATACAATGGCGATTTGAGTTTCACCTGAACCCATCAGTAAGTAGTGAGATATGTTGGTAATAAAACGATTGTGCAAGAAGAATAATGTGACAGATTTATTATGTCTGGTTTCGCTGTATCATCTCTGAGCTTTTATTACATTTTATGATGATTTGAGCATTTTCTGACATTTCAGTGTGGATGAGAAACTTCTGGAAAACATTTGAAAAAGCTAGTGTGGACGGAGAGCATTTTGAAACGAAAATGTGTTTCAAATGTGTAGATTAGTGTAGACTTAGCCAGAGAGAGTGTTTCATAACTGATTTGATGTATGAAATTAAATACTGCTTTCTTACCTTGGTAAGAATCTCAGTGTTGCTCATTGGCCTGCTGGGTATGATATGTTAAGGCATTTGTAAGAGGAAAACATCAACCCAGCAGCATCACTGAGGATGGTGATTAACAGGTGGCTATTAACAATGATTTGGTCCACAGATAACAAAGTACTCTTGCTGCCAAAGAAGAACTTCCTGTTATACACAAGAGACGGGATCTGTAACTTTTTGTGGCTAACTGAACCCAAAGAACATCAATTCCAGCAAATATTAAATATTATCTTTTAATGGTGCAACTGTCACCTCACCTTGATATCAGCAACTTATCTAAAGAGAGAGAGAGAGAGAGAGAGAGAATGTGAGTAACATGTGAGTGCATGGGACATGTTAATTCATAACTCTACAAAAATCCAAAGAAAAATGTATTGAACCCGATCAGTTTCTGTGTTCCTGTTTCTGTGTGTGCGCTTTAATGAAGGCAGCACATTAATTTAGAACGGTGCTTAAACTGACTAGAACTAGTACATTCAACTGTTTGAACCGCACCTTCCCGCCAAGACAGAACATGATATACTAAGCTAAAATGTAGAACATGAATTATATTTGAACATACTGTATAAGGATACATAAAAATAGTGTATGACACACATTGACACAGCATGAAGTCAAAATTCCAACATGTACCATCAATGTGTCTATTTCAGAAAGCTAAGCTGACCTTGCAGTCCATTTAGTTAATGACTCCCAACTGAATTTTAGTACATAAGGCATCCCAATGAACCTGGTCTCAGAAGAAAAAGGCATTTTTGAGCTTTTAGAGTCAAATGTAGGGCTGGGCGATATGGCAAAAAAATAAAATTTCGATTATTATTATTTTTTTTTATTTTTTTATTTTTTAATGTTCAACTAGTCAACTTAACTTAACTACAATATGATTTAAGAAACATTCTCTTTATTAACAATCTGTTAAAAAAAAAAGTTCCATTCAAAGAGCACCACACATGAAGTGATCAACATGGTGTAAATGTAAAACAATTTGTTAAATATCTTTGCAGAAAATATGCCTGAAATATGAAGGCAAATGTTGTACAAACTTATCTTAAACACATCCTATATACTCAGAAATAATATAAAATAAGAAAATGCTAAATATTTCTTAGCCAAAAAAGTAATAGCAATAAATAACACCAGTAATAGGCTATTATTAACAGCAAATGCTTTGTAAAAACAGAAAACAACAGCAGCTTTCAGCCTGTCACCATCATGCAAACATGAAATATCAAACAGGTTTACAGGTTTTTGCATTCCATTGCGCTATTTGTCCTATTGTTTTTATGTTTGGCGGACACGTTTTGGTGTTGCAATTGTGTCTCGCGTCTTTTTCAGCGTTTTACCCATTAAACGGCATTCTAAAAACACGGTTTTTAAAAAATTAAAAAAAAAAAAAAAAAAAAAAGCTCCACTCGCGTTTAATATCTTTGCCTTTTTTTCTCGCTCTATTGCCTGCGTCTCGTTTTTGTAACGCAATAAAGCATTTCCGAATGAACAGCCGCTTAAAAATAGTGATGTGTTCTAAGCTCATAGAGCGTCACATAAGAGCGGTTAATCAGACGCGCCGGCGCCATCTTGAGGTCGGATCATTTTCTTCTCCTAATACGGTTATCATTGCTGTATTGTCAACATGTCTAATTGTAACGCTTGCTAACATTTTTTTTTTTATTCAAAATCGCGATTTCTTGATTTAAAAAATAATAAAATCGAGGCAAAACATTAAATTCGAATTAATCGGAAAAATCGCCCAGCCCTAGTCGAATGCCTTAAAAATTCCAAATTCTTATATTATACTCATGTCTTGTATATAACAATGGTTAATTATTCTAAATCCACGCAACTTTTCCCTCAGGTGGAAAAATGGCAGTTATTCAGCAACAAAATGCAAGGGAAAGCCTAAAAACAGCAAAACTAGGGAGTAGGACTTGGCTAATGTTGATCAAAAAACAAAACTACACCTTACCGTCAACTGACACCTTAATTTTAAACATCATAAACATTTTAAATTATTAACGGTCTGCACCCAAAGTTTAAAACACACACACAGTCAACATTAGTTTAACGACAGATTTTCACTCCACACATCCATGAAAGACTGCAGTGTTTACGATCGAATGACTCCCATCGCACAGCTGCTCCAATGTGTGCTAGAAGAAACTGTATCCTTGCGCTGGGGCGGGAATTCCGTCAGTTTGAATATTTAAAATCTTCATAGTTGTCATTTAAATGTCCACGTATTTCAACATTGAATGGAGCAGAACTACTTAGACAAGCGGAACAAGGTGTGGTCAGTCAGTGTAGTGATGGGAAATCTGATTTTATTTATTTATTTATTTATTTATTTATTTATTTTTCCCCCCCACAAACTGGTTCTTTCGGATAGCTTGCATTCACCCCTCTTTCAAGTCAACTGCCCGGTTCATATATAACTGGAGTGCTGCTTAGAATGAGTTTGCAAAAAAACGGCTTCATAGAATAATATACTCTGCATAATTGGCTAAGTAACAGTATTTTTATGTGATAAAACAAAAAAATTCTTTAAAAATGTGAATGTTATGTTTATTCAGTTACATTATTTTCATGTTATTTTAACATTGGGCATGCATATTTACAGCATATTTCTCAGTTACAGAATGTTACGTAATGTAACTTCAAAAAATACGGGAAAAATCTGTACAATAAAACAGTAAAATTACAGATTTTTTTTAAACGGTGTACTGTGACCTCAGTAAATATTTAAAGTGACAATACGTTCTTTAAATTAATTATTTTTTGGATAATTTCCATAAAATTGAATCTACAACTACAATGCACAGATCTTCATAGACTTACATTAGAGAAGTGCAAACTGGTGGGAATGGTGAACGGCAGCAGTTGCTGATGTAGGATTGTTTAGTAGTGTGTTTAAGGCGGCGGCCAGTTGAGTCGTGGTTTGCCCACAGTCTGCTGCCAATAAAAACAGTACCCTGTGTAGTAACTAACAACAAAGAGTGCAAGTAAACAGTACATTTTTTTTTTTTTTTAAAGTATATTTATTAACAGCTTTTTGATTATACAAGGCAATTGTGATTTTATTTTGCAGGCCTACTTGTATTGGTTGTGTTGTCTTTTTGAGGTTATTGGATTGGAAAATCATTTCTCATGTCACTTTAGCACCTTGACCCATTAGTGTTGACTGTTGTGGCAGCTCAGCCATTCAAGAAACTAGATTTCCTAACTGGCCTTGAAATTAACATCATGGTCAGCCTCTCCTTTCACTGTGTGACCGTGTCTGGTCAAGGCACTGGAAAAGAAAGCATGATTTTTAGACAGCAGACACATTTGGTTTAATTCTGTTTCAAACCTGGCAACCTCACGCTACCAGTGATTGTTTATTTGCGTCCCACCATTGATGTAGAATATACTTTGTGTAGCCGCCCGAAGCTACGGCACATGGAGTGTGTAATTCAGCCGTGTCATGACAATTGATGTCTCCCTTGAACAAATATGGCCGGGATTGTGAAGTTTCCCTTCGTTTGTAGAACTGTGCCACTTTTGAGGGGTCTATTGATGTTAGCCAGAGTAGACGCCTTATTTGATTTAACACAAACGAAAATCAGCCTGTGAGGGAGAAGTACAGTCCGTTCAATATGGTGTGCTGCTGTGTGCATGGGTGTTCGCTCGTTCAAGCTGACAAAACACAAAAAATATGCCTTTTAAAAAAAAAAAAAAATTCCAGTTGAAAGAAGCTCAATTGAACAGACTGTACTTCTGTTCCTCACTATGTTTCTTGGCAATAACAATTAGGCTGGGATTGGATCCATATCCAGTATTTACTAGGGGTGTAACGGTACACAGACATGACGGTTTGGTACGTACCTCGGTTTTGAAATCACGGTTTGGTACAGGTTCGGTACAGCAAGGGGGAGAAAACTAAACATAAAATTGCTTTTTTTTTTTTTTTTTAGTAAACTGTGGTTTTATGTACAAATGTTTAAATATTAGGGTTGGGTATTCACATTTTAACCGGTACCAGTATCGGTACCTGAAATTCGGTATCTAACGGTACCTTTTTTTGGTACTTTACTGTCTGTGTAATAACAAAACATTTATTTCAGTGAAAAAAAAAAAAATAAGCCCAAACGTCTCAATTTCAACATTTAAAAATTTTACACACTAGATGACAATAAACTGTTACGTGTGCGCTGTAGTATGCATGAGATCACATTACAGCAGAGAATTCAAATGTCACGAAAGACCATTTCTTGCATTGTTCTTCACCTCTGCTGTTCAGCGCTGCGTTCGGACACGTGCCGTGAGTGTATGTTTCCTCAGCACGGTAACACAAAAGTGTTTCATTTTCCCCACGATGCTGTCAGAGCTGGAGTTTGACAACACTTGGAAAATATGACTGTGACAATATTTAGTATGTAAGTAACAACATGCTGAGCGCGCATGAGAGCGGTTTCTGCGCGGAACGCCGCAATGAGATTAACAATGCTTGCAACACGGATCATAGATCATATATGGACTGGAGTAAGCATGTTTCAAGTTTTTATCGACATATTGCAAATTGCATTGTCTCAGTCTGCATCTAGTTTTGTGAAATTTAACCACACTTCAGAACGTTTAGCCATTGCCCTGTGTGTTGCGTTTAAACAAGTTGCAGGGGTGACGTCGCATGGTCTCTCTCTTCTCTCTTTCTCTAACGTACCTCTTGTGATGTGTTCTCAGGTACCGAAATTTGGCACCAATTGATTTAATGTGAATCGGTACTCGGTAGTACCGACGTAATTCGGTTGGTGCCCTTAAAAGTACCGAGTTCGGTACCCAACACTATTAAATATGCAAAATGCTCCTCTCTAGAGTTAATTTCTTTAGTGAACTAACATGCTGTCAACACTAAATGCCTGAGGTAAATGTAATGCTATGTGAGATATTCTCAAGCTGTTTTATTTATATCTTTCCACAGTCGAAACATTGGTTGAGAGATAACATGTAAACATATCATTTGAGCGTTTGTTCTTCTGTGCTTTTTCCTGTTGTGGCGGTTAGCAAACAGAGTTGCATTACTACGTGCCCCCTTCTGGATTGGAGTGTGAATCGCCTGTGACTGACCGTCATGTGACTGCATGCACCGAACCGTTACGATACGGACGTCACGGTTTGGGACGAATACATGTATTTATACCCCTAGTATTTACCATATTTATTTTCAGTCATTTTGCTTTGCATATAAAACTAAGCAACATTGTAAATAGCTAGGCTAATGATTTTAATTTTTTTATTTGTTCATTATAATTGCAACGAAACAAATTTAGTGGTACATCTTTTCTTCCTTATTGTGATACATCCTAGTATAGCGGATTGTGGAAAAAAAAGTAGGGTGAGGACTTTTTTTATCCATCGTTTGTTGGTTGAATTTTGAGATGTGGTATTGTATTTAGAAATGAATGCAAAATTGCAGTCGATTATGAGCGTAAATGATTGGAGAAGTCTGGCATTTGTCACCAGTGAGAAGTCTGTCGTTTTATGGAAGAGGATTAGAGCCAAGCAATAATAATAAAAAAAAAAAAACAATCTTGAGATTAAAGTCATTATAATGCATTATAAAGATTAAACTTGCAGTTTTTCGAGAAAAAAATCCGAAATAAAATATTGAGAATAAAATCGTTGTGTTTCAAGAAAAAACTCATTAAAATTAGAGAAAAAAGTCAATAAAATGTCAAGAATAAACTCATCTGCTTATCTGTACATATAGTATGCTTTATTAGTATGATGTTTCCTGAGTTTGGTCTGTTAATACCACTGTCGTAGGACATTATCCCACCTTAAATGTTTTTCACGTTAAGTGTTTTAGAATGGTCCTTTTCGTGTCCACTGGTCGTTATTTCATGTTGGACAAAATCGCGCAAATTGGACTATTACTATTACTAGTTATTGAAAGAAACCCTAAAATATAGCTTTACTAAGTGATCCAACTCTGTCATGTTCTCTATCAGTAAGCAATGAACATGAGACTGATCGAATGTGTGATTTCTCAACAACTCGAAATGCAATGAGATAATTCTCAGCAATTCTCAGCCTTTTTTTCTCGAAATTTAACAAGTTTTTTTTACACAATAAACACAAGTTTATTTTCAAATATGAGGTTATTCGACATTTTATTTCAACTTTTTCCTCGACCTTTAACTTGACATCGAGTTATTTCTCGAAACACGACTTTTTCAATTTAATGAGTTTATTCTCAACATTTCATTTAGACTTTTCTCGAAATTTAGTGAGTATTTTCTGATTGTATTGTATTTCGAGTTTCTCAAAAAACTTTTTTTGCATTATAATGACTTTAGCCTCAAGATGGTTTTATTTATTTTTTTTATTATTGCTTGGCCCTAATCCTCTTCTGTAGTCATTTTCTCCACAAGATCCAGTTATTATGACATTTTGATTAAAAATTACGATGTCCAAACAGAGAAGACCGATATGCATGAAGGAATTGTTCATTATTCATCAGTATCTGTCCTTGCCTTGATTAGTAACCAAAACACAGTCTGTTTGAATCAGTTCCTTTGCAAACTGTTTATTTAAGTAAATAGACTCAAAACTCTGATTCAACAAATAATTTGGGTCATCACCTGGAAATGTTGTCAGAAGTCTCTGCATGGCATGTTTCATACATTAAAATGTTTAAATGAAAAATATAGTCGATTATTTAGTATTATCACACAGCCCTAATATTGACACCCCAATGAATAGAGTATAATAAGACACAAACTGAAGGCCTCTGTGGCATTTAATGGTCTTAAATACTCATTAGATATAAGATAAGAATAAAGACCAATTGTCTGCAGAAAATGGGAAACTTATAGAACAATTATTGTAAACAATTGAGAATCAAATTATGTTTATTATTTCAAAAGAGTTTTAATTGTAACTGGATCCCTTTGGTATCTTATCAAAAAGATGATAATAAAGCTACTTAGAGTTTCCTCTGTGTTTACCACCAGACCTCAACAAAGTGTGAGCACATGGTTGTTTGGCAAGGCTATTTGTGAGTCTACCTCAAGCCTGCTCTCTTTTCATGACCTTAAAAGGGACGGGGACAGAGAGGAATCCTCTCACCACAGCACACAGTCCTGACACCCGACTACAGATTGTGTCAGTTCAAAAAAGTCCTTTGAGCACAGGCTTTGAAAGAAACCCAGAACATACTGTACATCTCACTTGTAAACAGTATAGTGTCATATTAAAATCAGGCATCAATAGTAAGGTCTTTTAGGAGTTCAGATTATGCTTGCCCTGCCAACTTCTTCACTGGCACATTTTTATTTTAAAACGTATTTTAAATAAAATGTATATTGAAGAGATATATATATATATATATATATATATATATATATATATATTATTGAAATTATATATACAGCTCCATAAAGGTATTGTTAATGCCCATTTTAATCAGAAATTGCACCTTTTTTTTTTTTTTTTTTTTTTTTCACTAATTACCAAAGCTATCACTCTAGCTACATAACTTTAACTTGAAGACTAGTTTAAAATGTTAAATTTGCAACAGAAATGTTCAATACATCACTCAACCAGTTTTAAGTTATAAAAAAATGTATGTGTAAGAATTAGTGACACCACTGCACTGGCCTGACAGGGCAAGTGGCAGTTCTTTCAGCCAGACCCAGGTCAGCTGACCATCCTTTTTGTTAAGCCTTTATTACAGTTTATTTCTGTACTTTTCAGCCACCATTGAAACACATTTGATTGATTTATAATCATAACCCAGTTGAGCTGATTTTGTTCAGCTGAACTAGATGAATTCGTTCAGATAATTGCCCCCCCGATGCTCTGATCATCTTAATTGAGATGCATCAGAAAAGAGGGCAGATCAGTATGTAAAGCCTCTTGAGTGTGAGTGTCTGAATATATCCCCCCCCTTTGAGTCTGCCACAGGCAGTGCTGCTGACACAGAACTGCTTTATGTGTTGTAGTTACCCACGGTCTGCCCGGGGCATATTTGTGATAATAATAAACCTGTTTATGAGCTGACTGTTTTCTTACACAATTAGTGTGCAGTTAGCGTGCCCACTCTACCAGACAGGGCTTTCTGTTACATAAACTGGGTGTTGGGGTTTAGTATTGTGTAAGGGGCATTATTTTTGTGAGTGTATGGATTAGACAAACACAACCAGGAGTCACACTGAGTCAAGAAATCTACAGCCTTGATTATTGACTGGCTATGTGAACAACCGTATTTACTTACGCGGAAGTGAATTGTTACATGTGCATACAAAAAAATCACTCCAGTTTGTAAACAAAAAACATGAATGCCAACAGTTAAGTCATATATTGTGTAGATATATTTTTTACAAAATAGGTGCTAGTAACTTGAAACAAACATGTTTTGAGTGGTTGTAGGTTGATTGGATATTTGTTCTGGATAGCTGCTAGGTTATTCTGAGTGGTTACTATAGGTGGTTGCTAGGGTGATCTGATTGGACACTTATAGTAAAGAATAGGGATGTGTGAGACTAGTTGATTAAACGATAGGCCTACTGCTGCTGCTAGTTGACTTGGAAACTAGTCATTTCTTTTTTTTTTTTTTTTTTTTTTTTTGCACATTTAATGTTTTAAATTACCATCATGTTAATGTTACATTTTAAAAGTAATGTATTTTGAAGGAGCAGAAAACAAAATCATTTCATTTTACCTCGGATTTTCTACCTTAGAACTCGTGGCGGGTTCAGAGAAATGTCCACTTGGAAGATGAGCAAGGTGAAGGAGTATTTTTACAGCCAACTAGGGCTGGGTATTGACACAAATTTCAAAATTCGATTCGATTTCGATTAAATTCGGTTTGATTCAATATCGATTATTTTGGATATATATATATCAGGAACAGTACATGGCAAATTTTTTCTCAACAAAAAATCTCTCAACTAATGCTGTAAACTATACATGGAAATCAGTTTTTCTAGCTGACTAACGAGTTATGGTCACTAATGGTTTTCTGAGGTAAATGTGACATTACGTGACATTGCTTACAAGCTGTTTTATTGACGTCTTTCCCGGTTGAAACACTGATTGAGCTATTCCATGAGACAGGATACGGATTTCGGCAAGTTGTACTGTATCTTTCAACATACCTTCAGATGATCATTCATGTTTATTTTGCGCTGTAACTGGTATTAAAGCGCCTCTCTTGAACTGAGGCGCTTCAGCGATCTGTCACGCCACATTAAACAGCACCAAAACGGTTATTTTTTGAATTTCGTAATAAAATGGACAGAATTTGACAGACTTTGTTTCATATCAAAAGTAACAAAGCACAAAGCTAATTACCATTTATTGGATTGGAGGAGTGCTACAATGTTCTATTCATTCATCAACTGAAAACAGTCTAGACTAATCGATTCTTGGGATTTAAGAATTGATATTGGTTCGTAAAAGTTAAAATCGATTTTTTTTTTTTTTTTTTTTACCCAGCCCTACAGCCAACACAAAACTTTTTCATTTTTTTCTGTCATGTCAAACTAAAATAACAATCAAGCTTGCTTATAGGCTTGTTATACTACTGGTTATGAGGGACAATACTTAATACTTGGGAAGTGAATTCGAGAAATTAATATTGTCATTCCAGAGCTAGTGTCCACACAGCTGACACGTTTAACTGTTGTAGCTTATCCATGTTGTGTGCACGAAATAGACACTGAACACAGTCATTGGAGAAGTGCTAATTAAACATCTGTTTTGCTCACTGATTTTAGCCCTCCAAAACCATTTTGACCCGAAACTGAAAATTTTCGGTAGACAAATTTTCAGTGCATCCCTAATTATGAAATATACAAATTGTAAGAAGTGAAGTTGCAATTATTTAAAATGTAGTCACAATCACAATAAATAAATTTTAAAGTTTAAAGACGCGATTTTGAGAAATAATTTCATAATTACGAGAAATAAAGTCTCAATTGCGCAAACTATTGACAATTTTGAGATATACATTCAAATTTGTAAGAAAAAAAGAAATGTAGTCACAATTTCAAGAAATAAAGTCCCAACTGTAAAATACTCAAGTCACAATTGTAAGGAATAGTCATAATTATGATAAATAAAAATCGCAATTACTTTTTTCATATATATATATTTTTTGCTTCAAGGCGGAGAAAGTTTTCCATACTGAACCATGTTTGTACAGAACAGTATTAAGGCCTTAAAGAGGAGTGACAACCATTTTTAACTGCAGTGTGTACGTGTCCATGATGAATTTACGTCACAATTTTAGTTGGTTTGCCAAATAGCTAGAACACCCAAGATGCATCAGGACACTAGGTATAGACAAGTAAGATAAACAACTGGGTTTCATTGAGGATTTGTGAATGGCTGTGTTTGAGTCGGCATGGGCTGGAATGAGAAACATGCCATTTTGACTGTCATGATATGATGGATAGATAGAGCTGTTTAGTCTAGCGTGGATCCAGGCTGTCTTGCGATAGCTGCCGTTGTTTTCAGTAGCCTCTCATCTGTCACCTGTCTGGCAGTTGAAAGGGTAAATGACACTGAGCTCTGTCTGACAACAAGCCAAGAGCAGATGAGAGACTGAGCTCGATGCGGCCGAACCCTCAGTCGATATACATCAATACTGACATCATGCGACTGACGCTTGGGGAATGGAGAGTTTGTGTTGATCTCTTCTCAAAAATAGAAACTGCTTATTTCAAGGATTAGTGTTAAATTTGCCACTGTCCACCATTCTGGCTATTGTCAACTTTGTTTTGTCAGGCTTTACTGTGTGTGTCTCTGGGACTTGACATGAGTATGACATAACATCCGTATGTCATCAGTCTGAGCCAATCAGAATGCATTTTAGAATTAGTTGTGCAGTCAATGGATTGTGGTTTGGACTGAAATAATTGATATGTTGAAAGCTGGTATCCCCCCAAAAATTATGCTAAATTCATTCAATACCCAACTTGATGTGAGCTGCGGAGGTGTTATATTCAACCCTAATTGGGCTTTTCCAGGTTTGTGGTCACTCAGGTTGTGGTTTGTTTGATGTCTGGAAAGTGTTTATCACTGGGCCAGAGGCCTCATTTGTTGACTTTCACACCGTGACTAGGCTTACTCAACTGACCACTAAAGCAAATGAGCTGGTCAGCAATGTAATTATGGTGTCAGGGAGTTTGCCTGGAGCCAGCAGTAGAACTGTTTCAGGTTGAAGACTGTGTGCTTAAACCCTGATCCTGATTAATTGGTGGTTTAACAAAGGTGCATTTGTCTTGTTCAGTAATTCACCTTGCCCACTTAAATAGGAATTACGGTATTTCATCACTACATACAGGCTCTGACATTCTGAAATGTTTAAAAATGATATTTGAATTCTATTAATAAACTGTAATGGCCAATAACTGATAAATGGACGATTTTAAAATTCTATATACTATTTATATAGTATACTATTTGTCTAAATAAATGTAAAATAAAATGTTAGTAAAAACCAAAATCAGTGGTTTAAATGCATCTCAGCATTATAATGTGCAGTATTAAAAATGGATATTTCTTTTTGAGATTTGCTACAGATTGAGACTTTTTTTTTTTTTTTGAGTGAAATTATGTTTTTGTCAAGATTAAGTGAGCGTTAGATGATGGCAAAAATAATCTAAATGTAAAAACAGGGTTAAAATTTAAAGCGAATCAATAAAACAAAATCTTTAATATCATCCAGTATCTTATATAGTTCTGATAAAATTATTCGTGCATCCCTGATTAATAATAATTAAAAAGACTTTTGGTACACATCTATGTTTCCCTCACTGGACTTATGAGATTTGTCTGGAGCTGGGCTACACAACACTATGTAACAGAAATAGAAACCAAGTGCTAACAATACGACTTGTCACTTGTTGGGACTTGTTAGAACAACAGAAACTCTCGGATTAACCCTGAAAGAAATTTGATTTAGCCATGTTGCTTTATCGGTATGGTTAAGACACATGTAAATGAGAATGTGATGTGTAAATTATTTGATACAGACCTTTTTTGCTTGTTCAATGAGATTTGGTATGTCTGGACATATATAAATGTGTTTATAGTTTAAATCAACTAATATTTTGCTCTTTTTGACTGTACTTTCAGTTTCACCTGGGAAAAACTCCACCTTAGCGAGATTTATAAGATTCCGGGAGCACTAGAGCCAAAAGCCATCCCTCTCTGATTAAACTCAATCACCCGGTCCGGTGCCCAACTGTCCTTTTGGGTCCCTGTTTCCTGATTCTTGGGCCAAGCTTTGAGATTGTCAATGGAGCAAAGAGACCTTAATCGGACGGCCCGGCCCAAAGGAAATGAGGAGTTCTTCTCCACTGTTACCACCATCAACAGAGCAGACCTCAGTGAGGTGGGTCTCCTCGCCAGTCCGATGAAGAGCCTCCCTTTACCTGGAGAGCAACAGGACCATGAAGAGGACGAAGACCTCGGTCTGGGGAAGGACATGGATGTCACTTCCAATGCGGACAGTGAGAGGTGGGGACAGGGAGATGGGCTGGAGGAGCAGGAATTCTCCATCAAGGAGGCCAGTTTCTCAGAAGGCAGCCTAAAGTTGAAGATCCAAACGACCAAGCGGGCCAAGAAGCCTCCTAAGAACCTGGAGAACTACATCTGTCCTCCTGAGATTCGCATCACCATCAAGCAGCCAGGAGAGCAGAAGACCGCCAAACATGCCAAGAGCGGCAAGGGAGGGAAGGAGGAAGATAAAGGACCCCCCAGAAAAAGGGTTAGTGTCACCATCACTGTTTGGAAGTGCTGTTGTTTTCTTGTGTCATGTGATTATTCTGTTGTGTTGATGTGATATGGTATTACAGCAATAGCCAGTATGGATCGTAGTCAGATTAGATGGCATATTGAATTTGACTGCAGCGTGAGCCATGGTCAGCATATAAAATATAGAAAATGTCTTTTCAATGGAAGCCTGTTTATATATTTTTTTCAATAACAAAATATTTATTTTGTGAATTTATAATGTGATTTTTGTTCATCATTATGAATATGAAATAATTAATATGAATACCTTTGATTTTAAACTCATAATTCTGAGAAAGAATGGGTTATGAAAAATAGATGCAACCAATGACAGTACGACATATTGGACCTCATTCATGAAGCATTAGAAAAACTAATTTCTGTATAAATCATTCGTTAGTTGAAATTTAAATGTTTTGAGTTACATATCTCTTTGTATGAAATATTTCTTCTGTTTCTGTCTCTCCTATCCTTGTTTGTGTCAAATTAACTATGGCATCTGACTAAAGATCTTAAGCTAGCTCCTATAAGAACTAACTACTTAGACATGTTTTTTTTTTCTACATTTTATCATGCCAATTACAGCTTTCCAGCTCATATTCTCAATTTTGTGAACATTGTGTTTGACATGGCCTTTTTATTGAATATTCCACACAGTATTTGAAGTCTGTGCTCTTCTCTTTAAAAAAGAAAAATCACATTTGTGCTGGGCCTAGATGATACAATTGCATTTTCTGGGCTTTCAGCTTTTTGGCTGCTTGTCAAATGAAGTGTGTCCAGTGTGTGCCATAGAGTAACGTAACAGCTAGTCATTAACCTTTTGTGGCATTTAGACTGAGCGAGTTCATTGACTTGCATGTAATCCGGATATCTTGAGTGTAAAGGGTCTTTTTTGAATATTTCAGGCTGTTTTTGATTTGGGATAACAGAATGATATGAGTAGAATGATTTTTGGATATGGCTTCCATGGTAATTTCATGTTTTTTTCGACATGCTTCATGGTACAGTAGTATATAGCTATTCTTTGTAGTCTCTTGGAGTACCATGTAAATACTAGGGATGTGCTAAACTACTGTTTTCAAAATCAACTAGTTGTGACTTCCTAGGTCACAAGGTAGACCTGTATAATTAGGCTGGTTTTGAGTTCATATGATTCTGATCAGGTGCATTTTATAGGTGTATACAGAAGATGGGTTAGTTCACCCAAAAATGAGATGTTGCTCCAAACCCATAAGACTTTCATTTATCTTTGAGCCACAAATGAAAATATTTTAATGAAACCTGAGAGACTTCTGTCCCTCCATTGAAAGTCCATGACTGAAAGAATTTTCATTTTTGGATGATCTAACCATTTAATACAACAGCTTTAAAGGGTTAGTTCACCCAAAAATGAAAATTCTGTCATTTATTACTCACCCTCATGTCGTTCCACACCTGTAAGACCTTTGTTCATCTTCAGAACACAAATTAAGATATTTTTGATAAAATCCAATGGCTCAGTGAGGCCTCTATTGCCAGCGAGATGATTAACACTTTCAGATGCCCAGAAAGCTACTAAAAACATATTTAAAACAGTTAATGTGAGTACAGTGGTTCATCCTTAATATTATAAAGCAACGAGAATACTTTTTGTGCGCCTAAAAAAACAAAATAACGACTTTTCAACAATATTTAATGATGGCCGATTTCAAAACACTACTACTAAAATCACGTGACTTCGGCACTCCGAACCACTGATTCGAAACAAAATATTTGTAAAGCTTCGAAGCAGTGTTTTGAAATCGGCCATCACTATATATTGTTGAAAAGTCGTTATTTTTTTTTATTTTTTTTTTTTTTTGGTGCACAAAAAGTATTCTCGTCGCTTCATAATGTAAAGGTTGAGCCATTGTACTCACATGAAGTGTTCAATTATCTTGCTGTCAATGGAGGCCTCACTGAGCCATCAGATTTTATCAAAAATATCTTAATTTGTGTTCCGAAGATGAACAAAGATCTTTCGGATGTAGAACGACATGAGGATGAGTAATTAATGACATAATTTTCATTTTTGGGTGAACTAACCCTTTAAAAACTCAATAATAGCTGAGCGAGATGCTCTAAAAACAGCATTGCGTTGGTCTATATGTCTGTCTGTGGAGTATGAATGTAGCTGTACTTCATGAATTCAGAAAATAAAATATCTCAAAGCCAAAAAAACACCTAAGGCAGGACAACTGACATATCCTTAGTAAAGACCATAGTACATGAAAATAGTAATAATTCAGTACCATGGTATTTATCAGCCATTTGATACCATCAGTGTACCATGGTCCTGTTACAATCGGCTACTTTTTTTTGGAAGAAGAGCTAGAGAGGTTTCTGCCAAATTGTGTGAGTTCATGAAAATGTGAAACTCCAAAATGGCTCCTTTTAGTAAACACTTTCAGCTCACCACAACGTGCTCCATCAAGTTTTTAAAACAGATATGTCGCATTTTCCCCGTCCTCGCAGAAGAATGAAGGATTGTGGGAGAGAATGGGAGGAGAGGCTGGTGATCCCACAGCCAGAGTCTGTAATTTGACCATAATTAGGGAGAAAAATCTGTGCTTACTGAATCAGAGAAGGAACTGCCAGCATCAGCATCTTTCAGCAAACGCACCGCAGGCTCAAATTGATCGCGTTTCGTGTGGAATCTCTGGCGTTGAAACGCACTCATATCTTTTAATCTTTACAGTAATCTCTGTGGGTATGAATTATTTGTACTGTAATGGAAGACCAGCTCCTGCTGTTTCGTGTGATGTGCATTTAAAAGCCCATCCACGTCTGCCAAACGCATTTGACTTGATCTCAACAATTGATGGTTTGATTATTGGCCTTGAATTTTGTATGTGGCTGCATGTTATCTGATTTCCCCAGGGATTTCACTTCGCCTGGAGAGGAAGGACATTGTTGCCACAAAGCCAAAGCCAAAGGGTCTCGAATTTCTCTTATTTTCAGGCTGGGAAACTTAGCCTTCGTCCACCCCACAGAGATGAAATTTTCTAAAGCGGGCAGATACACACAGCGGAGAGGGTGATGGAGAAATCAATGGAAAACAGAGAAAGGCTCAAAGAGCAACAGGGAACAGAGGCGGGAAGCCTGGAGTGCAGCTGTCTCTTTCTGGCAATCTCCACATTGACCACAGACAGAGGGTCAAAAGGGGCAGAAGGAAGAACAGAAGAGGTGGCCTCACTCCACCGTCTAAAGTGTAGCCGTGTCTATAGAAAACCGCTCCAAAAAAGCAAAGAAAAGCAACTGCCCATCCCCCAAACACACACTACAGATGGAATCCCATTCACTTCGAGAAGGGACAGTGCCACAAACTCCTCATTTAGAGCCACCAAATCCCATTCTGTCCTTGCCGTTTGGAGCTTAGGCGTCAAGCCCAGCACCTCTTCTCATCTCTCGGTTACAAGCAGTGTGGGGTCAGGGGTTAGTGCGTAATTGAAACCGGCACGGACTCGCTGAGAATAGGGGCTTACATCAGCCCTCTCGGACCGCGACAGCTGCTCGCTGCGTCTTCCATTCGTAGCAACAACCTTTTTTCCCCCTGCTAATGTAATCAGAACGCCAGGGCAATGGCAGTTTAGACAAACCGGCACTCTGATGAATTAACTCGAGCTCCTCACATGGATTAGACGTACTCTTCCACTCACTCCACTTGATGACCTGTTTTGCACTTTAAGTGTTGTCGTGGGCTGCGGTGCTGGAAAATTAGTTTAATGCAGCAGAATTTTCTGCACCCACACAATAGTGTGACCACACAGCCAGAAATAGCTCGCAGCCTTCTCGCTAGCATTGTAAAAGCACAGAGTCTGGATGTGCAATTAGGCGGTCTGAATATGCAGAGGTCAGGACACGTTGTGTTTGGCGTCTCCATTAAGACTTAACCCATAAGTTTCGCAAATGGCATCTATTATTTTTTCCTTCTTAACAAACTCTGAAGAAAAACATTCAGTTTGAATTCACATTTTGCTAAAACGCACAATTTAAAAGCCCAGTACAAATGTTTCTGGATGATAATAGTGATCGCCCACTTGTGTATTTTGTATTTTTTCTGTTCATTTTCTCCACTAGGATTACAAAAACATCCCCAATAAAGAGTTCTAAGCCATGAATTAATTATTAATTATTAATTATTAATAATTATACTTATATTAAAATGTGTAATGAAATGTAATTTGTACTATACTTGTTGTTTATTTAAAAAAGTAGCAGTACTGTAATATATAATATAAAACTATATAATATAAATAACAAAAATGTTGATCTATACACATTTAAGCTATATATATATATATATAGATTAAATGTGTATAGATCAACATTTTTGTATAATAGTAGTTGTTTATGATTGTAGGGAGACTGATTTGATTGCATAATTAGTTATGAATAAATGCTTTATGGGAGTGGCAAGTTTGTTGTGGTTCTCGTTTCTGTGGTAACAGTCAGTTCTCTGATTGGTGGATTCAAGGCACTGCCCACTTTAGGATTGAGGATAATGTAGTTCTTCACAGGGAATTTGGCAGTTAGAATATTTTAAAGATGAAGTTAAATTGACACTGACCTTTGGCTTCTACAGAAGCAAATATCATCTCCTGCTAACCTCAGAGCTCATGATAGGTCTGTCTTTAACAGTTTATGCATTTTTATGTAAAAAATACATTGTTTACATTGAGATTGTTACTTCTGGAACCCTAATAGTTGTTACCTAAATACATTTCATATAGCATGCACTTTCTATGCTAGATGTTAGGTTGTCCACTGAAGCACAGTTGACTTTAAGTCTATAATGTATTTGTATCCAGTATCACCCCTGTGGTTTAACACAGTAGTGAGTTCATTGTGATGACAAGCCCGATAGAAGGTGGATCAATGCGTGAGCGTGCACTCTCTGAGGGCCAGACGGCAGCGATCTTTGCCCCGTCACTGCTCCATGTTTGACGACAACACTTTGATTGTCAGCCATTTCCGCCGGAGTGGGCATGCTCATTGGTGCGTGTTCGTCAGGGGAGAGAGTGAGCGACTCGAGCCCTGACTTGACAAGGGGGCTGAGAGGATCGTTTTCCCTGTCAAGACGAACTTGTAGGGCCGAACACATGCAGCCATGCTTCCTTCGCGTCTTTACCTTGTATTGTCCCCCTGATTGTTCATATTTGGTTCACGTTTGCTCGCATCCATAATCAGGTTGAGGGATGACTTCCTCTCCGAGCAACGATAGCAGAGGGGATAAGAGGTTTAAAAACGGTGGATTGTGTAGCAGGGTAAATGCAGCTTTTGTGTAGTAATGATTGGGGAGTCTGGCAGGGAGCAGATGGGCTAGCTCTCTGTCTCATTGTGTCTGGCTCTTTCTTTTTTTCATTTTGGCTGAACTAATATGCCAGATGGTGGCAAAGAGGAAAGGCCAACAAGTGAGCTGGGGCATATGGGGAGCCTGGTTAAAATGGGACCCTACTGTGGCGGGGGATGGGCGGGAGACGTGTGATACAATAGCAGGTAATTAAGGGAAGGACTTGACTTCGCCACTAAGCCTTTGTGCGCGGCAAAATATTTTTCAGAGAACCTGCCGTCAGCTTCAGACAACACTGCTGTATGTCAAATTATTCCACTGATTTCGCTCAATCAGCCGTGATTATTTTTTCAACGTTCACATCTGTGTTTGGGCCTTCATTAGGTGCTACAGTCTTTTGGATAATAGTCCATTCACATGGTCACAATATTCTCGTTATTTTTTCAGGATGGCCCATTTGCTATATATACACTATCGGTCAAAAGTTTGGAATAATTATGATTTTTTTTTTTTTATGTTTTTTTTTTAAGTAGTCTTGTGTTCTCACCAAGGCTGCATTTATTTGATCAAAATCCAGTAAAAACAGCTATATTGTGAAATATTATTACAATTTAAAAGAACTGTTTTCTATTTAAATAATTTTTAAAATGCAATTTATTCTTGTAATGGCAAAGCTGAATTTTCAGCATTATTACTACAGTCTTCAGTGTCACATGATCCTTCAGAAATCATCCTAATATGCTGATTTGGTGCTCAAGTATTAATAATTAAAGGATTAGTTCACCTTCAAATGAAAATTAGCCCAAGCTTTACTCACCCTCAAGCATCCTAGGTGTATATGACTTTCTTCTTTCTGTTGAACACAATCTGAGATATATTAATAAATATCCTGATGCATCTAAGCTTTATAATGGCAGTGAACAGGGGTCATGAGTATTAGCTGAAAAAAGTGCATCCATTCACATCTATCCATCTTAAACGTGTACTCCTCATGGCTCCGGGGGCTTAATAAAGTCCTTCTGAAGCGAAGCGATGCATTTGTGTAAAAAAATAGCCATATTTAGCAAGTTATAAAGTAAAATATCTAGCTTCCGCCAGACCGTGTAGAAGTGTAGAACTCTTGTAGTTTAAAAAGCTTACGCTACGTCCTACTCCTTCCCTATTCAACTTACAGAAAAAGTGTGACTGACGCGATGCCATTTTACACTTTCTTCATAACTTGAATATGGAAGGTGGTGAGTAAAGCTTGGGGTAATTTTCATTTGAAAGTGAACTAATCCTTTCATAATTGATCAATTATTCATTTTATTATTATTAATGTTGAAAACATCTTAATATTTTTGTGGAAAATGTGATCACCAAATCACTTGAGCACCAAATCGACATATTAGAAAGATTTCTAAAGGATCATGTGACACTGAAGACTGGAGTAATGATGCTGAAAACAGTTATTTTAAATAATTGTATTAATATTTCACAATATTGATGTTTTTACTGTATTTTTGATCAAATAAATGCAGCCTTGGGTAGATTAAGAGACTTATTTATAAAAAATTATTCCAAACTTTTGACCAGTAGTGTGTTGTGTACGTTCCTTAATCGGTTTGTCTTTTGTGTGGACAATTATATTGTCTGGACGTCTAGTAATAGATTTATCAGGCTTAAAGGGTTAGTTCACCCAAAAATGAAATTTCTGTCATTAATTACTCACCCTCATGTAGTTTCAAACCCGTAAGACCTTCGTTCATCTTTGGAACACAAATTAAGATGTTTTTGATGAAATATGTTTTCCTTATGGTGTCATTCTCCTACGCAGTTTACGTTGAAGACACATTGCAGAGCTTCTCTGTTCTACGTCAGAACGCTGGCTAAGTATTGGCCGACGCTGTACACATGAGCAGCACGACGCATGCGTGTGATGCTGACGCAGGAGTTGGCCAATAATGAGTCGGCGTTCGGACATAAACACGGAAGCCTGCACTGCGTTCACTACGTTAACTGCATATGACAACGGTTCAAATTGTTAAATAAAGTCATTATTTTTGTTTTGTTTTTTCCCACAAAAAAGTATTCTCGTCACTTATTCTCATAACATTAAAGTATTCTCGTCACTTCATAACATCAAGGTTGTAGTCACGTGGACTATTTTAATAATGTCTTTACTACCTTTCTGGACCTCAAAAGGTGCAATGGCATTACTGCCAATGTGTGATTCAGAAACCCTCGGATTTCATCAAAAATATCTTAATTTGTGTTCCAAAGATGAACGAAGGTCTTACGGGTTTGGGACAACATGAGGGTGAGTACTTAATGACAGAAACTTAATTTTTGGGTGAACCTAACCCTTTAAGGGTATGTATGTTAGGCCTATATCAAACTCTGGTTTAAACCCTCTGTTTGAGTTCCTCTCACGCTGTTCAATATGTATCACTTCAACACCTCAATGTCCACACACACATGCACACAGGCTCATCACTCAGGGTTACAGCCCATCAACTCTGTTTCTGTGTACACAAGCTAGCGCTCGTCCGCCCGCCAAAAGTCCGGCCTTCATTCCCAAATGCATAGCTCACCCAAGTGATCTACTGCCACGGACTGGTCCAACTGACATATGTATCATATTTTCTTTTGGCCTGTGTGTCCTAACCATAGTTGCCAGTGAAGTAGAGTCAACAGTAATCACATCAAAAGAAATATAGACTGACATAAACTGGCGTGATGTTTGGTTTTCCTTGGTTTACTGCCAGTTTCACCTTTCAGCTACGTTCATCTATCTCGCCATCGGCAGGAGCTGAATTTAGGTTTAAATCCATTTAAGTATCTGTGAGGTGTGATAAGGAAGCCTCTTTTAAGAATGTCCAAAACCTGGCCCTCCTGTTGGCTGCCGGTTTTTATGTACTAATGGCATTGGCCACTCTCTTATCAGTCTGTCACACAAGCCCTGCTCCGAAAGCTTCATTACCCAGTGCCTGTGGAGTCATCCTTTAATACGGGACTGTAATCATTAGGAGCCGGTCCAGTGTATTCACCGGAAAATTAATTCGGCATCTCTCGCTAAAGTCGATAGGTGACTCCCTCAGCCTCTTGATGTGAGGTATTTATAACAAGCTGTTTGTCATTGTGGGAGTGTCGATGGTGACCGGGGAGGAAATTGTGGGCAGTTGAGTAGTCAAATAAAAGTGACCTTTGTGTGTAGGAGACTGTCAGAATAAGAAAAAAGTCCCTGAATGTGGTTTTGCTTCCTTTATTTAGTAGCCTAGCTACTGTTGTTCATTTCGGTGTGTGAATATGAGTGGGATGCAGTTGTGTTGAGATGTTTATCATTTTGTAGATCAGAGGGGTTTTTACTGGTACTTGCTAAAGCAAAAATTACTACTGCTATTGCAAGTACTTTTCAAAAACCATAATCCTGTGTATTAGGGCTGTCAGTTGATTGATTTAAAAATATAATCAAATTAATTATGTGATCTGTTGATTATTAAATCTTTTTCAAAGACATTACTCTGCCTTTAGAAGTCAAAATATTGTTTGTTTTATTTCCATGTCCTTGAACATAAGCTGGTTGCTGACCTACAGTTTACAGCAATCCATTTTGCAGTGGAGTCTGTCAATCTGTTTTCACACAGAATGTATTCTTGCACTATTTTTCAATATTTTTTTTGCTTTTTGTACGTGTTAGATGGACATCTTTGGCCATTGCATCATGTCTTGCTGTTTTCTTGGTGTCTCACACCTTGAACAATACATTTCTACGATGCAGTTTCTGTTTTGTTGCGTCCAGCTGTTGAATGCAAATACGTGTCCTGTGTGACCAGAATTTGCAAAAATATGGTCTGCAGGGTGTATTACTTCGTTGGTATGAAAATTACTTATTTTCACCTTGCATGAAGTGTTAATTTGTGTTTACTTTTCAAAAAAATTCTTAACAAATGAACATTAACAATCCTAGTATTAAACGTACTGCAAACTCGGAAGCATCAAAAAAACAATAACAGCCGTACAATAAAACTGACCAAAAAATCCTGTAGACTTACATTGAAGAAGGGACTTCAGTCATGTCTAGAGACCAGAATATCATAGAGATGGTCGGCCGTCGGACAACATCAGGCTGTTTTTGAGCGTCGGTCTGCATAGTGTTTTTCGGTGTGTTCCACACCGCTGGTTCGTTTTGGCCAATTCAGCATGTTGAATCGGCGTCAGGTCATCGGTGAGAGAAAGAACTCTGATTGGCTGTTCAGTTTAGCGAATGAGTCAGTGCACAAGAATAAAAGCGAAAGTGATGAAATGAGCAAAGAAGTCAAGATGGTACAGACTGATGGCTGTTATAATTTTAGGTCATCTTACCTGAGCATTCGAATGCACGAATATTTTCATAATAACATGAGCCGACTGGAATGAATAAAGTGATCAGCATGATTGATATTCAGAATGGTAAGCAAGCGCTGCTTTGTTTACAGTTTGTATATCTGCAGTCCTAGTTTCAAGCTTTCCATTTTTAATAATGAAAATAGACACCTGCTGATATAGACAGATATTACCTACACGGAGGTAGGTAATAGTTGACAGTCAACTTTAGTCCTTTTGGTGTGTTCAAGTGCAACTTTTTGGCCGAGACACAGCCGATGAGAGGGGACATAACAGTCAGCTTTCGTCAGCACTAGTTCTTTGACATGGGCTTGGTGTGTCTGTAACTTTAGAGGTCAAATATTTTTACTTGGGTCTGTAAGCAACCACCCACAACATCCTAGCAATCACCTAGCAATGCCCTAGCAACCACACATAACACCCTAGCAACCATTCAGAACACCCTAACATTATGCCAGCAAATTTTCACAAAGATTTTTGAGATCCAGTTTTAACTACAGCTCTATTCATATTTTATGAGAAATGACCCAGTCATTTGATGATAAAATCTTTGATGCGAGTTTAGGATGTGGTCACATTTATCTGTTCTGTGAGTTTTTGCGGGCAAAATCCAGTCATTTCAATATGATCTACTCGTTCAGGAACTCTGCGTGAAGGCCAAAGAATTCCACACACAAATTTTGCATCAGGTTCAGTTGGTTATGCGAACTCACCAAGTTGACCAACAGAAAGCTGCTTGACTTCTGTCTGAGTTGTGCTTTATACATCGCTACACTATTGACAATAAACAATTGACCCTTTTTCATGACATTTTGCTGAAATTTTGCATGTGACAGTGCCTTTAGTATTTTCATTATGCTAGGTTTATGACTTCTCACTGTGGCGGTTTGATCCCAGGTGAAAATATGTGAGATTACACTTCTTACCAGCTGCTTGCTAGTGGTCCCTGTCTTTGTTTTTTGGGCTACTGGTCTGGAAGGGCTGTTTTTTTTTTTTTTTTTTCCTTTGGAGAGGTGTGGGGGTTGGGGTTGGGTTTGGACTGAGTCTATATGATTTACTGCAGCTGAAAGACCAGCTGCCCCTCTGTGTCTGTTCAAGCTAACCCTCCTCCTCCTCAGCCAGCTCAGGCACTCTGCCATTGCATGTGTTCATCCCAGACCCGAGGGCAGTGGACATCCCTACCGGTCTCTAATAAAGCTATCAGCATCAGGACTGCTGCTCAGACAAATGACATTCATGTATTAGGAGTGCAGTTTTGGTAATGAAATCTGTGTCTTTAACAAGACATAGATTTAGATTTAAGTAGATAGCCCTATTTTAACCTGGGGTGAACTGTTGGGTCGGTAGGCCACTCTGGGGGATGGGTTGAGTGTGTGTGTGTGTGTGAGGGGGAGAGAAAAAGACCAATTTCAGCCTGGTGCAAATGATTTGACAGCATGAATCAGCCAGCAGCCTTGTACGAAAATGAAATTAGGAGCCCATTTAGCTAACTAAGCTACACCAATTTGGACAAGCACCAAGCTGAACTTTTACTTAATCAATATATTTCATCTAAATTCTACATCTACAAAAGTCTGAATAGACTTGAGTCCACTTGAGGCCCAAAGAGATTGTGTTGCGTGACTCTAACTAACTAACTAACTATCCTGTTCTTCAGTATTCGTATCAACGAAATCGCAGTTGAATTGAATTGCAAGTTTATGAGAAGATCCATCCATGATATTATGAAACCCTTAATTGAATCCATGAAGTCTGAACTTTTCAGGATAGGTGATTGCGTGATTAAGTTGTCCAATGAAATCAGCTCTGGGGTGGGGTTTGCGCTTTACTGGTTTGGCTCAAAGAACTTTGAATTTGAACTCTTTTTAATGTCTGATCAGAAATCCTACAAAATCATATGACTGTTACAACCATTAATGTAATTTAAACGATTTTACATAGCCCATAGTTACCCATTTACATTTATAATAAAAACAATTTGCGTTTTAGTATTTACCAGTGGTTTCAGGTGTAAGACTATTTTGATTAGCTTGAACAAGATACAGCTTTGAATCTGGTATTACATACGACTTTCAAAACACCTGGTAGGAGAATGGTCTTTTAATTGACACAACTACACTGGGAATTATTGCATCAAGTGTACACCATAATGCTGACACACATCGTTCTGATGTAAACATCTCTGCAAATCATCTTAATCTCTGCAAAACATCTTAATCTCTGCAAGTGCTGTGATTTAACATCCATTTGGGAATGCAATGTGTGCTAGGTTCACGTTATTTATATTCACATTCGCATGATTTCCAACAATTATGTAGACAGAAGTTTATAGCATTACTTCAAATAAATGTTTGGGGTTCGACTGATAAAAGTTTGGGAACCCCTGACGTAAGTAGTTGAATGCTTTAGAAATACTGAAACCCTTTGCAGTCATACTAGTAAAGCTGTGTTGACTCTGACAGACAGACACAGGTCAGGGTTTAGACAACTGGAATCTCCCCCCTGGTGAGACCTTTACATTTTGGTTGGTGGTTTCTATAAACAGACTGTTGCCAGCCACATCTAATCCACGAATATTTCTGTTACGAGCGCTATGCCTCAAATACATACAAAGAATATCTTTTACCCATGTCTGTATGTGGTACTCTGTTTCAAGGCATCTTATGGCACGCTCACAATCCCTCTGTTGTGTGTATGCCAGTGCTGTGGGTGGACTGTATACATATGTTCTCCTTAAAACGTAAGCAAGCGTCACCTTACACTGCAGTATCATCCGTATGCTCAACTTTTATGTTAGTTGGTAATGTGGTTATTTAGGTTGCTTCACATTCTGAAAGGTTTAAATTCTTTATGCTAAATGCAACTAACCAACATGGACAGGTTGTGTGACATGAATGCCCTTGAAAATTAATTATTATTAACAAAACTATGTGAGGTAAAAGAAAATATGACCTAGACTACTTTAAATACGGGTTATCTTGTATTGAGTATAAACATGGTTTGTACCGACCATGATGTTTTGTGTATTGAATTTGTCGCTGAGAGCATGAACCCATCAAAATGATGCTATAATTTTGATACTGTGTTAAATCACCACTTGATGTTTAATGTAAATTTTGGGTCCTGAAGCAAAACCAGTTGAGGACCACTGATGTTGATCATTCAGAGATACAATCACACCCTGTGTCATTTGTACATTCACAACTCTTTTAAATTGGGTGAATTATTTTTATTTATTTATTTATTTATTTTTTGGTCTCTAGACTGGATTGCAAATTGAAGTCTGTTTATCCTGATTGGAGAGGGGACAGACAGGATCTCTGAGTTCTAGTATGCATGTCAGCAGATTACCTTAAATGAATGTTTTAGGATAAGCAGATGTAGTTTGTTAGTTAATTGATTTGCATAATTTGCAACTGATTGGAGGCGACTGAGGTCAAAGTTTCTTGCTTAATGGTAGAGTTGGACTGTGATTTCAGTTGATTTCCCATTGCCGTTCTTCAGTGGCCACAAATACATATAATTCTGTTTAATAGTTTGTTTTATTGGCAAGTTTTAAAATGACTAAAATGAGCTAGTTATAGTTATGAAGGAATACTTTGCCCAAAAATTGTCATTGTTTATTCAACCTCAGTTTGTTCCAAACCCATGTGACTATTTCTTCTGTAGAACACAAAAGGAGATGTTTTACACGATATTCTCGCTACTATTCTCCATACTACTGTCAAAACATATAGTGACATATAACTATCAAACTTCCCCAACATTTTCAAAAATAAAGGTTCCAAAAGGGGGTTTTGAAATCATAGATGCCAACAAAGAACCATTATAAGGTTTAAAAAAAAAAAAAACCAGTTTGAATATGCAGAAATATGAATGTGATTTGAGAGCTAAAGACATGTTCCTAACACAAAGCTATCTTCAGACCTTTCAAATCATATGGACGTTTTTTTTAGTAATTTTTTTTTTTTTTGGAGATTGACATGCTACGGTTCATTCTATGGAAAAGAGCAGTATCAATTTTTTTCCTTTTGTGTTCCACAGAAGAAAGTCAAATGAGTATGGAAAAACATTTTTGAAGAATTTTCATGTTTGACAAAACTATCCCTTTAAAGGAATAAAAAAGTGAAGTGAAGAACATCAGAGTGCTCGCACTGTTATATTCTGTACTGAACTGTTCCTTTATTCATTTACTGGTTAAAAGTAGCCTACTCTAGATCAGCAGTGTTTATTATCACTGCTCCGTGGAACAAAAAACCCTGTTTAGCCGCAGTTTCCGTTAATATTGCCCAGATGTCAAATTACAGTTTTGGGACCAGAGAAATGCCCAAGGAATGTGGGAGGGCACAGGGTTACGGACTGTAATGTTATTGGTGTTTTCAGGAGGAGTGGATTTATTTTACACGGATCACCACTTTTCACGCTGTCTCAATAAGGATTGTGTTCAGTAGGTGAGGCAACAGTGGATGTGGCCTCCAGGTTTTATATTAACAAATGAAACTAGCTGTATATCCTGTTGTATAAAGGGAAATTAGCTCGCAATCCCACCAATCAAATCCCTCATAAAAGAGCTGTGGCGTGCACATGCGATTGTGATTCTAGACTATACAAAGATCCACGTTGACCATATTGCCTGTTTATGTGGCGATTACTACTATTAGTAGTATGAGTACACCCTCCCTGCCCCTGAGTTTAAACCAGTGATAGAAAAGCACTGTGTAAAAGGGCACTCCATCCTCCTAAAGCCACCACACTTGAGTGCTCTGTGCACACTTTTGTGTTACTCGAGACTTAAGTCCCTCTTCATTGATCCTGATCCCGTCTTGAACCCTGTAATCTCCTGATGTCAGCCAGCTTGTAAGGCTTCCCACATTGGACTTTGCTCTGAGAGAACTTTGCCTGAGTTTGTTATGAAGTAGCCCATTATCCCATATCAGCCCATTGGGGTCTCAAAATAACAGGAAGTGACCCACACCACCTGGATGAGAAAACTTTAGCAGTTCAACCAGACTTCAACATCCTCTGCATTAAGGGGCATCCAGACTGACAACAGGAGGTCGCCAAGTCACTCTTCTTTGCTAGTTGTAGTTTAAACTTGGCTTCTATGTAAAGATGAATATCAAAAGTATGCTACTTCTGTAAATTTAAGTCACTTTAAATGTTTATAGTTACAGTATCAATAGTACTGGCCATACTGACTGAATTTTTTTACACAAAACAGACGGCTGCTTTCCAAAGCTCGCAGTTGAATGTGTATGTTGTTAACACAGTCAGAAATCTCTTAAGTGGATGTTAACAGATGTAACAGAAATAGATCTGTGCATTAGACCTGCTGCTGTCAGTTTTATTGTTAATATTAATCAGACATCAATTTCAGTTTTGGCTGGACAACTTTAGTAGCTTCAATAAGCTCTTTACAATCAAACATGAACACGAAGTTTGACCCAAAGACTTGAAGACTTGACTTTTTTATTTTCAGTTTTTTTTTTCTATTCTTGCTTTTATTTTTTAAATGTTTGTTCTTAATTTCTCAATTACTCTGAATGTTTGAGTAATTGAATCTTGAAAATCTGTTTACTTGGGTGTTAATTGACTTAATTCAGAAATTCTCTAGACTACATGCCATTTTTAATTTAATTTGTTAATATTTGCATTTAATATTTAACTTTTTAGTGTGTTCAGTAGCACATTCGTTTTGCTGTGGTATTGAAGTTATGGCATCTGAAATCATATTGAGAATTGTGATATTTGACTGGTATTGGAGCTGAAATGACTACTAATTGATATTGTGAAATCAGCAGCACTGTCCAAGTGTATTAGGTGGCAGATCACGAGTTTCACTGACTTCACTCCCATTACTATGTGCCTCCTTGAATGCTACTCACATGTTGCTCCACCAGTGCTCATGTCACCTTAAATCGTTCTCTCTCACTGAAAATGAATGACTTATGATTACTTTATGGTGTTGGCTGTGACACATACTGTGTGGATACAGATGTCTAGAGTGTCCCCTGGTGTTTGGAGGGTCCTTTAAACTCACTGCAGTGGGTTTTTTTGCTCATCAGGAGTCTGAGACCTTCTCACTGCATCAGTTCTCTGTGAGTGGCACGGACTGACCTCATAGCTCAGCACACTGGTTCTCAAGATAGATCTGAAAAACAAAACCGTGTCAGTATTCTGGGGCGTCTCATGAATGTGACCCTCGGTGCGCTAATAGCTGGCTGTCCTGCCGGTGCAGCAGTAATCATTCCCAGGAAGCTTTTGTGTAAGCTTTAGTGTTAGTATAAAACCTATGTACAGGTTTTTTTTACATTACACTTACATTTACATTCATTCATATGGCCCTAGCCAAGCACGGGCTTTTCAAATAAGGTATTATATAGACCTTGTCATAGCTGACTCCATACTCCACAGTTGAATGAACTTAGTATTCATTACATGTACTTATTTAGCTGCTTTGTTTGCAAAACATAACAAAATTATACCATATTTGATGACATTACGGACCATTACTGCCCTGAAGAAATGAGCGAATATGATTTGCATAAGAGTATGTGTGGGTGTCTCTTCAGTGTAACAGCGGTTTGTTAATTGGGTCCCCTGTAAGAAGTTGAGGCCTGTGTGCTATGAAAGTGTGTTTCCTGCCTGTGCTGATGCCTGCAGGGCAGCTGCCTTTGGTAACCACAGGTTCTCCTGTGAGAGCCTTTGATTTGGTCAATAAAGTGAGCCTGGTGATTTCAGAGAGCCTCTCGTGTGTATGTTGGTTAGGATTATGAAGGTTTGGGAAACCTCACGTCTGGTGAGCAAGAATGTAGCAGTTAACCGTCTATGCTCTTTTTGTTCTGTGTGTTTGTACTTAATTAAACAATGCTAATGTTAACTTGCTACACAAGAAAGAAAGATTATACTTTACATGGCTGCTCAATCTAACGTTAACCGTTATTAGGCAAGTGTTTGTGCGGAGTGTGGAAGCTAAAGAAGAGCGCGCTTACTGCAAGACACGGAGGCGCCGGCGTGATCACTGCATTTTTTTCTGATAACAGCGGAAACAACTTAAAATACTGTCATTTTTGGTCAGAGTAATACATCATTCGAAACTGTAAAGGGTCTACTTTTATTTGTGTAAACTCACAATAACAAGAAAACGTTGTGCCTTTGTAAAATAAAGAAAACACACAGGATGTGCTTTCTGCTGTCTCGGTCTCCCTGAACTGGAGTGCTTCAAAAAACCAACCGAAACTCTGCGTATAGGCTACTTATGTCTATAGAAAGCTTGAAATGTCTACTTTTAAACGAACTAATTCAAATCTAAATGAAAAACTCTCTGCTTATGTAATCCGTATGAAAGGATTTTTATCTCTCTTTATAGGCGCATTCACTATACTGCTTAGATGGCGAGTCAGCATCGTCAACTTCATCTTTGCAGCCGACACTAACTCAGAAAACAGTTTATTAATAAATAATTAAAATGTCTCCTTGATATTTTTTCCCGACACATTCATAATCATTACTTTTGCAGTGCTTTGCGGCAAGCTTTATGTGTGTGCTTGAGCGTAGAATAGGCTATATTACGCCTATATATATATATATATATATATATATATATATATATATATATATATATATATATATATATATATATATATATATATATATATATATATATATATATATTAAACATTCATTATTATTTAGTATTCTCCTCAGTATATATTTAAGTAAATTAATAAAAACGTGTGATTAGTCGACTAATGGCTTAAATGAACAACTAATAATAGTCGACTAGAAAAAGTTTCTTTAAAAATACCCTAGTTTCTTTAAAAATATATTCATTTGTGTTTCAAAGATGAACGAAAGTCTTATAGAATTGGAATGACAGGAGGACGAGTAAATGATGTAATGAGTACATTTTATATGGAGAACTTTCCATTCAATTTTGCATTGTCAGTGATCAGGTTTTTGTGTTGTCCTGCTTTTGGCAACTAGAAAGTTTTTCAGTCATGCTAGCATGTGATTATTGGGCTCATTAAATGGTGTTTTGTTAATTGTTTCAAGTAGCACTGACTAAATGAACACTGTAAAGCGCTGTCACATCTTTCTTTGGGAGTTAGTTTTCACCTGGGAACCCAAAACTGCATGGAGGTACGGTTGGAAATATACTGAATAAATGAGTGATATTGGGTCTTGGCAAGTGGACAGTACAGCCACAGGGGCCATGTGGCATATTGACTTTCATTAGATCTCACTCGACGTGCAATTGAGTTTGTCAGTGAAATGCGATCAGACCCATCAGCTGTCTGCTGGAGATGCTCCCTGTCCCTGCCACTGACATGTTAGCGGACCCAGATACCTTTTCACAAAGCAACTCTTCATTTCGCTTCCTCTCTTACCCTCTTCCAGCTTGACAGACCTCTGAAATTTAGTAATTAATTGTGCCAGACAGGGTCATCCCAGGCTAGGATATGTGGATGATCTCCTGAAATGTAAAATTCTTGAAAATCAATTACATTGTTGGTTGTACATTTTTGGATTCAGTCTTCACTAGGGATGCACTGAAACGAAAATTCTGGGCTGAAAGTGAAAATTCAGGATGCACTTGGCCGAAAACCGAAACCAAAAATTACTTTTTTTTTAAAAAATAATTATTAATTTCTTATTTTAAATTAGTTTTTTTTTAGTATAATTGTATTAATATTAGACTTTTTAATTGAAATTCAATAATTTTATTGAATCTGAATTTAAAAAATACAAGCCAATAAAATAAAATAACCACACTTTTATTTAAAGTAAAATGCCAAAATTGGAGAGAAAATGTATTAAAATAATATTAATATCAATATATTATTCTTCATTAATTTCTATTTCTTACATAATCAGATTCAACAGATTTATTTTTTTGACCAGTTATCTAAATAATGTATAGCCCTACAAAGCTATTATTATGCGAGCATGTGAACAGAGTGTTGCTTGGAGTGGATCAGTGAATGAGAGGGTAGCGTTATTTTACCAGTGTAGCCGTGCTGGGCTATACCACACCATGTTACAGTACACTAAGTACAGTGTAGGGCTATTGCAGACAGAAAGAAGTCTGCTACAGAGAAATTTAATGTCTGCACGTTATTTGAGCAGACTTTGCTTTTCTGGTGAGTAGTGTTGTCAAAAGTACCGACCGCGATACCAAGTCGGTACTGGAAGTTTAAAAATGTGATGCTTTAAGCGCTGTTGAACGGATTCGTAAACACCTCTGATTGGCCTTTGTGTTCACGCACTCAACAGATATGTCTGTGATTGGCTACAGTGAGCACGGGAGCATTTGAAAGCACACGGAAGTGTTTGAATATGAAAGCGTTTTGAGAGCGGGTGCATTTGAAAGCAGGCGTCTATCAGCGGACCGGTCCGCTGACAGACGCCTGCTTTCAAACGCTCCTGTGTGTATCTGTGTAAGCACTCGGTGAAGAGCATCATTGATGTCTATTTACAACATGTTTTTGAAGTGAACACAGTTGCCAATCAGAGGTGTCTACGAATCCGCTCAACAGCGCTCAAAGCGTCACATTTTTAAAATTTCAGTACCGACTTGACGTTCCATTTTGACAAAACGTCCCTTGATCCGACACGACTCTAATGACCGACTTGCTTTAATCGTTCAGCCAACCCACTTACTAGTTGATTAAGAGAATATATCTATGCACATCCCTAAGTGTTACTGACATGTTGGCCCTCAGTGCAATATCAACTGTTGTTTTTACTTATCACAAAAAAAATATATATATATAATGTTCAGTGACAGCAATATGCCAGCAAACATGAGACATTTTGAACTGGCCTACAAAAGCAACCTCTGTCTCTTAGATGGTGTCCCTTCCTTTGGTCAGGGGGAAAATGAATACTCTCATTGAAGTACTTAATATGCAGGATTTGTTCTCAAAGATGAACAATTACTGTGGAGGCCTGAGAAGGGCCAAAAGCATGGTGGACAAATGAAGAGAATGGTGTTTGTGTTGGGTATTTTGTTAGTGTGACACCAGGAGTGACCCTTCAGAGTATTCAGTGTCAGTCTAATTGTGAAGATAAAACAGGGAGAGCAAACCAATGCAGTGGCCCTCTCAAACAGCCCAGAGCCATGAAAGAGCCTCTTTATTCCACAGGCCGCACTCCGCTCATGAGAAACTACAGCCATGCCTGTGAACCTGGACTCACGGCGATCAAAGTATCTCATGCTGATGAGTCTTGATGTGGTTTCCAAATCAAATCAAGTCATTTAACATGCCCATAGACTTATGACCAGTGTGAAGATGATATTATCCCAGTGGATTGTAATGTTTGACCACACACACCGTGGGAGCTGTGGGCGAGCTGTTAACCGTAGCTTTTCACCGGGAATGGTTTGGGTGTCCTTGCAAATCCTCCAGTCTCTTGTGGGATTAGGGACACTAAACCCCTTTCCCCCCTCTCCTCTTTTCACAGGGCTGTGTCTCACTCTCTGTGGAATGCTACTTTACCATGACCTTTCACCCACACGCTCAATGCTTTGGGGTGGTGGGGGAGGCGTGTGGGTGCGTACTGGGAAGAAGGTGGTTCGTAATGGATGTGTGTTCAGGTGAATGTACAGTAAACCGACGGCATGTTCTGCTGATCTTTCGAGGATTTGGGAAGGGAATGGATGTCACCATAGTAACTGAAATTTTAGTGTCTGGTGGTGCATGCTAAAAATTGGTCATCTTTGTGCAAAGTAACAAAGTTTAATATTGTAGGACACTGTTAATTTCAGAATTCGAATAGTATAAAATGTAAAGTGTATTTGTGTAAATTTGATTGGGTTTTAACTAGTATGCTTTTTCTATTTTAAATAATTGAGTTCACACATTTCTAGGTTGAAAAGAGGATTGAGGTATTTGCAACATTCCTTTCTCGGATCCAAGTGACAGCAAACAAGTGAAGATCCTGCTCATTAAACAAATGTTTAGCCTAAAATAGTCTCAGCCTCAGACGGCACACCCACAGACCGCCTACTGTCCGTTCACTGACTGTCTGATGCTTGTTGCATACAAAACTGGCAAGAGTTTGCTAAAAGTGCCAGTTCCTATCTGATTGGCTGGCGTTGCACAACTTCCGGGTTTTTTTTAATCAGTTGGCCTGGGAACGTTGTTTAAGCTAACCAAAATACCAGGATGACATTGAGCGCTACTAAGGAAGAACTAATCTCTGGAAGTGCTGAGTTTGCCAGGTTAGTGTCATCAAATCTTTGAAAGATATTCTTTTTGAGTTTTGTTTCAGGCACTTATTAGCAAGTAAATGAGATGTCCTCGAGCAGTTCTGTGTGTTATATTTTTGAAGTAATTAGTACTTTTATGAAATTCTAATTAAAGGAGTAATCCACCTCTGGCAAGATGGGCTTTATACTGCATAGACAACCAAGTTTTATTTAAAGGCGAAAAAATTCTGAAAACGATGCAACATGACTAGAGAAAACAGAGAAAAAGAGCTGTGGCGTTCCTTTTTACCTTAATTCAGTTTTGATTTTGGTGCTGCCCCTCTGTTGATCCAACTGTCCCTGGGCGGGAGTACAAAAATGCGGATGTTCGATTTGTAGTTTCAACAAAAAGAGCTGTCAGAAATCTGCTGGATAGCGCAAAATGACACTTTTGCATCATCTGGCAGACTTTAGCTGACAAATAAATGGAAATATTTGGGTACAGGTAACATGGCACATGGTTCATTTACATATACTACATATGTTGTAACGACAAAGCTTGTTGAAAGTAGACAAACTTATCCTTTAATGTCTACACCTATTTCCGCTAGTTTTTCTGTATTTTCTGTACAGCTAGTAGTGGACTAGTCTCAGCCTCAGACATCATGCCCACGGACCATTGGCTGAATGTCTGTGGCATATGACACTAAAAATTGGAAACACTTCAAGAGTTTCAAAATTGTCAACTGAATTCTAAAGGATTTCCAGGAGATGTGTGTGTCGCGTTTTTTGACGGTCCACTTGGAAACAAACCCACTGTGATACCAAACCCCCTCATGGAAAAAGAAAGTGCCGTGTTTAGAACTGTGACAATGAGCACTTATCAGTATCACATACTTTTGAAAATCCAGCTTTAGTTGAAGTATGTGAAGCTCGCCTCATAAATTCTTTAAAGTACATCCAAGAGTTTTGCACGCCAGTCTGTTATTGTAGGGACATCGATGTTACATTTTCACACCCCTAAACATGACGTTAAACAAAACAAACTATGATTGGTTGCTTTAGACTGCCTCTGTTCGGACCTTGGCCAATTAAAGCTGCTATGTCCAGACCTTCTGTTGTCAGTCTGAAGGTCTGGTTACGCGAGACTAGTTGTGGACTGACATGTTGTGCAGTCATTTAAGTGTTTTCTATTATTGTCTATTGTTGTGGTATTGACTATTTTAGATAACCCCACCCCTAAACAGCGTGTAAAAAACAAAACAAACTGTGATTGGTTGCTTTACCTGTCGGGCAAACAGATTGCAGTGAATTGCTCAGAGCAAGCTGTGCACTCAATGAACTGAAGCACTTCTGAACAACCATCTTTATTGAGCAGTTCTGTAATTTGGCAACTAAAAAGTCATTTGGCTTTTAAATATTTCTTTTTAGGAGTCAATGGCTCCCCAGTCATTTTTTTTTTTTTTTTAGTCTAGAGCTCTAAAAGTGGATCAGACTTCATGCTGTTCAGTCAAATGTTTAGCCATGTGAGGTTAAAATGCATTATCTTGTCAAGTCTAGTGTAGTGTCATCTGTCATTACTGCTTTTTCAAGGTTATTTCCTCTATCTGTCAGCTAACATTCATTCATTCTTTGGAAACATGATTATGAAATGTGATGAGCAGTTGGCCTGTGGGTCATCATTTGAAGGCACTTAAACTATGACTCTGCAGCTTTAGCATCGATCTGCTCTTACATTAATGCACTTTTGAGAAGTTGAGGTCATTGATTTTATCACTATGTGATACTTTTCCTTCGGATCATTGTTACCTGCATAGATGTATTTTGTGGAAGCAGATTTAAGCTCCGATTTGCTTAGCAGTTTCTACTCTTGTCCTGTATTCCAACGCACAGGTGCTTTTTTGGTTTTCTTTTTTTGGGTTAGATCGATATCGAGTGGTAAAACAGCTGCCTGGGAGCCAAGTGCTCACTGTCACAAAGCATCCATTGTTCAGTAACTTCAGGATTGAAACTAAGCAATCCTTTTTATTGGTTTAAGCTATTGTGCCCCAGTTTTGTCCATTCTTCCTGTTTGGGCTGAAGGAGTACTGCCAAGTGTTTTTGTTGTTTGTTGTTGTTGTTGTTGTTGTTGTTTTTAAACTACCATTTTGAAAGCATTGCTCTTAGGAATGTGTCTGTCTGGATCTGTCATAGATGCCTAATGAAATGTGTCACCAAGTGAAGGCTTGGAAAGTAATGCATTGGAAATCAAATGATATCCAGCTTCGCTATTTGAGTATTTCTAAATTAAGACCAGTTGGATTCACCTATTTTCTGTCTTGCCAAAATGACTAGTCATTCTGTCTTTATCAATGGTACATGCCAAATTTAAACCCAGTAAGGAGCAGGTGTGGATTGCATCAACATTTATAGGACATTTTGTTTCTAGAACAGGTGTAGAACATTTAATCAATCTAAGCAGAAGTCATTTGATCTCATAAAGCAAGACTGTTTATGAGAACGTAGGGTCTTGGAAGTGTATTAATTTTGCAGCACTTGAATACAGTGCAAAAATTCAGGGGGAAAAAATCATTCAGACTATGTTAAAACATTGGCACGGAAGTATCTACCTGCTATGTGATCAGACACAACCCTTTAGAACACGAGTCTAGAAATGGATTTCTTCAGACTAGATTCTGTAAACTACCATTTTTGATTGAAAGGAATCTCACCTCCAGAAACTGATGTTCTTATTATTCTTTCACTAGAGTAAAGTGATCCCACAGGGGCAGTACATGAAAAAAAAAAAGATGGTAGCTTTAAATTGCTCCCTATGATACTTCTGCAATCACGTTGTGTTAATTACACAGTGCTTGGCTTGTGGTGAAGAACACATTCCATCAAGTCTGTGCGTTTGTTTTTTTTTCACCCTGACATTTTGGTGCCTGAAGCACTTCCACAAACTGAAATAACCCAGAATCTCACAGACCTCGGATCATTTCCTTTTCTTAAAATGGCTGCCTGGCCCTTTCACGTTCTGCCTGTGGGGCTTTGTGGGTTTTGGTTAAATGACTTTTAAGAAATAGTCAGTCAGTGCTTGTTTGTGTGAAAACTCTATTCTTCATATTTGAAGCATTCCAATTGCATTTCAGGATATTTTCTTACCAGATAATGCCTTGATCCATATGATGAATGTTCCCTTCCGAATCAATTATTTTGTAGGTACCATGGCTATATATATATATATATATATATATATAATTTATGTATATATATAATTTATGTATGAATATAACAGTGCACTGAATGGTTTTTGTTAACATTATTAGCTTGTTTGTGCTCAAGGCACAGATTCCACTATTAATACAACAAGCCAACATCTTATTTTTCTACAAAAATCATTGATTTTATTGGGCTCATTTGTCTGTCATGGTCTTGGCAGTGATGACTTGTCTCAGAACATCTGCCTGAGTCATTTAAATGCAAAACCATTGAAGACCCAGGTGAAATGAGCCAGCAGCGGCCAAACGTATTATTACCCGCATTATTGCTAGAAAATTGAGGTAATTTCACACACAAAAGAAATGTAACGTTTCATTATATGCATTTCTGCCACCAATCATGTGGGTGTTTTCGAAAGGGGTTTTGATGTGTAGTGCAAATGTGTCTTGTTCTAGGTGTTTGTATTTTAGGCAGCTAAAGTGGCTCACATGTTGCGCATACTGACAGATGACCAACCTGCAGTTCTGCCTTTCTAGAAATATTTAGAGATGTTTGTGCTTGAGGAGCAACTGAATTTGTCAAGATGAGCTTCAAAATAAACTTATCACACAGCTCAAGTTCTGAGTCGTGTAATGTCTTACTCTTGTTCCCAGCACTTGAATGAGAGCGCGCCACTCGAGAGGTCATGAATGGGGAGGCTGTGAATGTGCGGAGGGAACAGACTTTCAGGCTTACTGGCCCGCTATTGGCCCACCACTGTCCAGCCTGTGACACACATCAGGCCAGGCGCACCTTGAAACGCCGTGGCCCACGGGCCCGCTAAATGGAGCTCTTTATTCTCGCAGTGGCAGGGGGGTATTTTTGTCTGTGGTATCAGGGTCCAGAGTTTCTTATCCCCCCTTGCTTTTGTCATCTCTCCCGAGGCTGCACTTACCACCACCACCCCCCATCCTTAAGTGCCGCTCGTTGGGAAGCGAACACAAAGGGGTGTTAGTATTCATTTTGTTTGTTTGCTCTGGACCTGTCAGCCTGTCACACAAAGCAGGCCAGATCAGAGAGGGCTGCTCCACTTTCAATGGAACCCGAGGGGGTCCGCTGAAGAGGACGGGAGGGGGACATCTCTTCCCCAGCGTTGTTCCCACAGGGTAGGGTGGTCCTCTGCAGAAAAGGGGGGATAGCGGAGGGGGTACGAGGGCAGGGCAGGGGTTTACTGGGCCAGAAAGGAGGGTGTAGGGTTGTTTCAAAGCCAAGGGAGCCATGTGAGGATCATATCAATCACTCACAGTTTTTGGAGGGAATAGTTATGAAAGAAAAGGGTTTGGGGGGCTTCGTCTCACTGTTCCTGTCTCTGCTCTGTCCTTTCTCCTTAGTATATCTCCCTCTCCTCACTCCCTCTCTCTGCCTCTTTGTGCCGAGGCCTTTCTGGACATCTGCCCAGACCTATACACAGGAAAAAATGAAACACTCAAGCCACCAGGCGTTTTGCCAAATAAAGGGCTGCAAAGAACTAGTCTGTGTGTGTGTGTGTGTGTGTGTGTGTGTGTGTGTGTGTGTGTGTGTGTGTGTTTGTGCATGGATGAGTGTACGAGAGAGAGAGAGAGAGAGAGAGAGAGAGAGAGCGGCAAGAGATGTCAAGGGTGCTTTTATTCTCTAGAGTTGGTAGTTTATTATTATTTTTTGGAGGCATCTAGTTTTTTAGTGGAGCTTAGTCTGTAACCCAAAGTTCAGTTTCTAAAATCACAAAATAACCTATGTCAGACGTAAATACAACTTGTATAATGTTCTTTTATAAAGGTTGTATTCATAGTTTTCATGTGACGTCACATCTTTATACAGGGCTCAACACCTAAGGATTTTTTTTTTTTTTTTTTTTTTTTAATTTTACTTGCAGCAATTTTCACTGGCCCCACCACTGAAAAAAGTAATACATTTATTAAATAAAATAGGCCTAGTTATTGTTTTCAGTGTTTTTGACCCATGTAACCTTAAAGGTGCCCTAGAATTGAAAAATGATTTTACCTTGGCATTGTTGAATAATGAGAGTTCTGTACATGGAAATGACACACCATGAGCCTCAAACACCATTGTTTCCTCCTTCATATGTAAATCTTGTGCGTGAAAAACACCATGGAGAAACAGGCGATTCTCAACATAACACAGACTGTGACGCAACAGTCGAGGTCATTAATATGTACGGCCCCAACTTTTGCATATACCAGCCCATGTTCAAGGTAGTATTAACGTCGTGGAGCTGCACAGCCGAATCATTAGAAGTTCTGCAGGTATTGTGAAGCATGCAAGCAATGACAATAGCGAAAATGGCAGATGGATCAATAATAACTGTTCATGATCCATGATATATTTAGTGATATTTGTAAATTGTCTTTCTAAATGTTTTGTTAGCATGTTGCTAATGTACTGGTAAATGTGGTTAAAGTTACCATTGTTTCTTACTGTATTCACGGAGACCAGAGCCATGTCATTATTTTCATTTTTAACCTGAAAACGCTTGTAGTCTGTATAATTAATAAACGCATCTGCATTCTTATCGAGTCTCTCCAACTGTGTGTAGCTTTAGCCCCGTTAGCCGTGCAGCATTATCAAACTCATTCAGAATCAAATGTTAGCAAACATCCACAAAATACATGCCATACTTACGTGATCTGATATGCTGCATCACCAACAGTTTGTAATGATCCATTTTTTATCACAGTTATATTGTGAACTTCAGTATTGTTTATGCAATGTTTAATGGAGTTGTGAGCTTGGGGGCGGGGAGCACGAGCATTTAAAGGTGTACACACCCCAAATCAGAGCATTTTTAATTCCACCCCAAAATAGGCAGTTAAAACATGGTATAATAAAAAAATCTATGGGGTATTTTGAGCTGAAACTTCACAGACACATTCTGGGGACACCTTAGACTTATATTACATCTTGTAAAATGTCAATTCTAGGGCACCTTTAATAAATAAGATTATGACACCCAAAACTACTTGCCTAACTCATATAAATTTCAAATATTGTTAAAGACAAGTAAATGGTCAGTAATAAAATAAAAACAAATAATCAAAGTACAGGCAATAGCACAAATAAACACAATAGAACAAACATACAAATGAAATAAACAGTGCTTTTCAGGTTTTTCTGGTAGGTCTAATAGTAGTTTGCAGGTACAGAAATTGAATAAAGTAATCAAATGTAAAATAACTGCATAGTCTTCACTGTATAAGTTAAAAATTGATTAATCCTTATTAAAGTTACAAAAGTTATTCAGTTAAGACCAGTGAGGTTTTTTTTTTTTTCTTTGTGCTTTGTTGTTTGATTAACATTGAAAACAGACGGCAGCAGGTTTATCAGGCTGCTGTCACTTTAAGACCAAATGCAAGGATCCAGTACACTAGTACTGTTACACATGCATTTTATTTTTCAGCTGTTTACATTCACTTAAAACCAACGATAACCAACGATGTGTACTAGGATACTTACCAAGACAGGCATTTTGACATCATTTTGTGTGAATTTGTCTGTTCAAGCACAAATTGACTCAGTCACTCTCTGTTCAAGAAAGAGAACTCAATTCAGCATTCTTGTGCTGTCTGAGACACGGCTTTCTGGTCGCACTTTCCGGATGTATATGCACACAGGCACGCAAGTACCAAATTGAGTTCTCTTTCTCATCTTCTTGCACTTGAATATTTAAATTGGCAAGGCTTAAAAACACGTGCAAATGATAAACTTTCATGACGATGCAGCAATGGCCTGATCAGACAAGTGTCCCAAGCGTTGTTCATGCTGGCCCCGGGCCATCGAGCAGTCCCTATTGTCAAGCCCTTTTAAAGGAACTCCGATATGGAGGGCAAAACAAGGCTTCCTCTGCTGCCCATCAGTTATTTTTACTAGTTTTGTACTAAGTGCTAATGTACTAAGACTGTGATGTTAAAAGATCAAACTCATTAAATATCTTATGCATACTATATACAGGCTAGCAGCTGAGTTCAGAATATGAACGCAGTGTGCTAAATTATACGTTAAGCATTTTCCCCTAGAAAACCATTCCAAAGAAAATGCTTAATGTGGTTTAATGCATTAAGACAGTGATATCAGAGGACCAAATTCATTATAAACCTTATTAATAAAACATAGTATGTACATGTAAGCAGATTAACCCAGAATATGAATGCACCGTGCAAAAATTTCATGTTAAGCATTTCCCATAAAGAAAACTCCTAATTGGTATTTGGTGCATTGCGTTCATATTCTGGATCTTTTCTCACGTTTTCCTGTATATAGTATGCATCATCAATAAGGTGTATACTGAATTTGATCTTTTTTGTATCAAAATCTTCCATTTTGATACATGACTTTCTGCATGGCTGAAGTTGATTTGCTATCTGTCTCACTAATGGTGTTTAGTCTGGCTATATCTGATCAGGCAGGTGAGCCGAGGCCATCCATTTATATACTAATCAAGAACCTTTCACCTACCCAGATTAAAAGCTAACTCCAACCAGCAGAAAACATTTAGTTCAAATTAGCTTAAAACAGCCACTTACAGTAAAAGTCTTGGCTTTTCATTGTAGATAATGGAAGTGAGCGAGGTATGGTTTTCATCAGGCCTTTGCCCCTCAGTCTCCCCCCAGACCTCTACCGCCGCACCACTCTCTCATTCCTGCGGTGCATTCCACAAACACTAGAAATGCCAAATGGAGGAATACTTCATCTGGATAAGGGGATTTAGTGAAGTGATCTATTGTAAACAGTCTGAGACTGATTGATTTTCTAAAAGCACTAGGTGACGACATAATGACCCCTGGCTTTATGCCACAAAGTGTGTCAACTACAAGATGCTGAAATACATCAAAATGTAAGGTCAGAGTGCAGTTACTACAGCTCATACTTTGGTCTAGGTTTTCAAAACCCTTCACCTTAAGTATTAAACTTCAGAGCATAATACGTCTTGCACTGTTTGTGCTCAAATCATGTGGTTGGTTGAGATGTGTGCAATTTCAAAAGATTAGGGCCAGTAAGATTTTTATTATTATTATTATTATTATTATTAAAATAAATTAATACTTTTTACAAAAGTGACAATTCTGTTATTTTGATCAAACAATGTATCACAGTTTTCACAAAAATATTAAGCAGCACAGCTGATTTCAACATTGATAAGAAATGTTTCTTGAGATCAGCATATGTGAATGATTTCTGAAGGATCATGTGACTGAATAATGTATAAAGACTTGAGTAATGACTGCTGAAAAATCAGCTTTGATTTTATAATATATTAAAATAGAAAACAGTTATTTAAAATTGTAATTATATGTACTTATTTTTGATCAAATAAATGCAGCATTTGGTGATCATAAGAGACGTCTTTAATAAAAATTACAAAATCTTCCCGATCCCAAACTTTTAGTGTACTTTTGTAAGTCATAATGTGATTTTCACTTATCAGACAATAAAACAAATAAAAGTCTCATACAATATCAGCTACCTAAAACACCTTGGCATCTGCCTAGCATAATGCTAACAACCACTCAGTACCACTTAGCAACACCCTAGCTGTAACGTTTGGTTTGGTTTTCAGTTTCTGTTTCCAAGGACTTTTAGTTTGCATTTCCTTGTTGTCCTGTGTTTAGTTTTTGTTTCTTTTGTTCTCATGTGCCAGTTTGTTTCCATAGTTACTGATTATGTTGTTCACCTGTGTCTCGTTGAGTTCCTCATTAATCTGTGTATTTAGTGCCCTTTGTTTGCTCAGTTCATTGTTCTATATTGTCTTGCCCATGTGTAAAGCTGTTATATGTTGATTTTTGCCTTTGTGGATTACTGTCTTTGTTTTCATTTATAATTAAAGTCTTTCCACTGCAAGATCCACTTCTTCTCGTCTTTGCCTCACCTGCATCATGACACTAGCATCATGATAGTGTTTTATACAGACAAGCACCACTCACATTTCTACTGAAAAGGTAAAAATTCTTTGCAGATTTGCAGTAAATGCATCACGCTAAAGCAAGTCTAAAAAGTTAGAATACTTATAAAATGTATATTATATATATAAACCATTGAGCGTTAAAGCTTAGGTGTAATTAATTTCCCTTGGTATTGTGAAGCATATTTCTTTAACTTTAGCAGTAAACAAACATAATTTATGCCACATATGGAGGTTAGTCATAAACCCTTAAGAGTCGAGTTGCAGACTGAACGCAGCTGTGGAAAGACATTAGTCACGGAGCCGTATGATTCCTGCTAATGACCCCTGCTGACTGTTCTCATCAGTGCAGGTGGAGGATACTTCATCTTACTGACGTCCTGCTCGCCGTGTTGCCTAATTTTTTAAAGAAGGGACTAAAAAAGCCTTTCTCTCTGTAAATATTTTGATTTCAATTAGCAGTTTCTTTATAGCATTCGTGCAGGACTAGTGAATCTGCACGTCTTGCAGGTAATGGAAGACGTCGAGCAATAAAGCAACCAGAACTTCAGAGCTGGCGCTCTCCGCTACTTAATAAATCCATTGGTAAATGTCTGTTTATTGTGAGTCTATCTGTCATTGTGACTCTGCTCCTCTCCACACAATGGCCATAAACCAGAAAAGCAGCACTCAATGGATTTCTTATTATCACTTGAGCTGCTGTTCATAGTGGATTGGCTTCGAAAGCAACCATTAAACGACACAGATGTTTCCAGAATCTGAGCTTCTTCAGTTGTTGGCGTCTGGCACATGGCAGGATGGCATCAGAATGCTGCTACGTCCTATTATCCTCTATTCAGCATCTGAACTGCCACAAATGTTTCATTATCCATTCACGTATTCATGCAGCATCTCTGCTACAAACTGGGAGCTCTATTTAGTTTGTGCCAGATGCATTGTTAAAGCTACGTATCCGTTGACGGTTTATAATGGCCCCAGAATGAGCCCATCTTTTCCTGCCATTCTTCTTCTGCGAAGAACCATCATCCAGATTGGTCTTCTTTAAAGATAGAGGAACTTGCTCATATTGTGACGAGTAAAAAAAAATACCAGTCGTTGATATCGTGGCAACCGATAGACACGCTTAGTGAGGAGGGTGGTCGGTATACTTTCTTTTATCATCTCTCCGACGATGCTGGCAGTTTTATCTCTTATATGTTAGCGGCAGATTGAGCGCTCCGCCGTTGCTGCCTACGGTCTGTTAATCAGTCAGGGCGGATGAGTTCAGAGGGCCTGGTGGGACTGCTCATAATTAATTATTCCCCACACCAACAAACACACAGCGTGACTGGAACTTTAAAGCCAATTGCCATGATTACGGAGGCTAATAGTATTAAAAGCCAAATTAAGAGATGAGAGAGTACAGCAGTGTAGCCAATGAGAGAGAAGGGCTCGTTTGTGTTTGACCCTCTCCTCCAATCAATCTAATTCATCATTAAAAGCATTAGACTGAGAGAGTGCGAAATTGAAATGGCTGCTAATTGTTTCCTTAGTCAAATAGCTCATTTTCATGCTAATTCTGATGTATTAGCAAAGAGCGAAGGTGACGTAAACCAAAAGTTAAACGTAAACCATTCCCTAACGAGACATTCGTTGAGTGTCGCAATCTTAATGATCTACTGATCTACTTTTAAGGAAAGTAGATCAGCAGTAGATCCTTATGTTTATTAAATATTATGTACAGTGAAATGCCTGTATTATAGATTTGACAGTATGTTATCTATACCGTATGACTTTGAAGTCAACATGAAATCATAATTGACACTAACCTATTCAAGCCTAAGAAACAGCAAATTATACTTCAGTTGGCAGCATTGTTCCCATATGGAGACAATGAGTGTAAAAAACACTGTAAAATAATACAGGCTGCTTTTATAAAGTGCATTATGTCAAAATGATTTTTGATCTGTTGATATATCATGAGACTTAACTAAAATTGTTATTACAATTAAAGCTTTTATGAAGCACTTAAAACGCTCTTGATAACATAATTAAAGCTTTTAGATTTGTGACAAGCATGTACTTTAGTCAAATACATTACATAATTTCAAAATCTAGGATCATCAGATGTTTCCATGCAGCATTTACTCTATATTAGACTTTTCTACTTTGTAATCCACTGTGTCAAACTAGCGGACATTTTGACTGTCCGAGGATGGATTTAAAGATGCCTCAAGTCCTGTAACTAGAGCTAGATTTTCCAGATCAGGTGATTGACACTCTATCCCAGGTGTGTGTTGTCCTCAACCAGGTGTCACATTACCCACGGCCACCATGGCAGGAGGGCTGTCTAACAAGTCAGCGCTGGCTTTCACTAACAAATTCAGAAAGTGTTACTGAGACCGTGTTACAAAGGCTGTAATTTGACCAATTAGCCCTGTGGCTAGCACACTGCCATTTGATCAGAAAACAAAGCTGACCTGCTGTCATGTTAATCGAACTATAAAAGCTTGTGGGATTGCAGGGATGACGTGAACAAAAGAAATGACCCCTCACAATATTGCATTTGTGCTGTGCTGGTTGCAATTTGTGTAGCAGCTCTGCTTCTACAAGCTGTTTGAGTGTTATTGCATCGTTTGTCAAAGTTTGGATGTGTCTGAACTTCGAGAGTCACGCCAAGCTGTGTTGATCCAGCATCAGACTCGTGGACTGCTCATCTGTCAGTCTGAAAGGCAAACAGTGAGCTCTTGCACCAGGACAGGCAGGATTTAGTGGAGGGTAGAGCAAGTTTGGCCGGGTATCAGTCGGGCAAAGTTGCATGTTTGGCTCGCTGCATTTCTGTCTATTTTCGGTGGCTCTGACTCACAGTATCCCATGGTTACCAAACACATAAGAGGCCAATGAGGTTTTGGCTGGCCAATTACCATGGCGGTGATGGAGGGGGGAAAAAATGAAGAGAACAACAAGAGAAAGCAAGAAATGGAAGGGGGGAAAAGGGGGTATCGAGGGCTCCATGAGGATGCCAAACCTAGCTTATTATTATGCAAGGGACTCTGTAATCTCGGCTGCCTTCTCCCTGTCTGTTTATCTGGTCTGAGACTGACTCGTCTCCTGCAGTTCTGGGCTTTGAGTGCAATGGTGTCCGCCAGGATTTGGTGCCTACTGCGCCAGACTGCCCAGTGGCCCTGCCAGAACTGCTGCTCTGTTTACAACAGATAGGAAGTGCTCATTAGAGGGCTCATAAGTCATTTATGACTGCAGAGATTTTTATTATCTGGTGAGGGACTCACTGTCAACACATTGACACAATATGCTGTGGTGTATTTACACTAAGCAATGGCATATTTGTAACGTATGACTGCTGAACAATCTCCAGTTTCATTATTTTCTTTTTCTGATTTTAAATCACTTGAATTGTATGTTTGACACCTGTTATTTGAAAGGGAACTCTATTTACGTGTCATATTCATGTCCAATTACAAACTGTCTTATTCTGAAGAAAGAAATGGAATATGACTGGCAAACGATGAAGATGACGGATATTGAGTTTCCCGGTGAGTTTGTAGAATAGCTTTGACATCCTCAATGGCGAGGTTACGGCATATCCCTCAGATATGGTTGGGGGGGGGGTTTGAATATAATGCCATTTAGGCAAATTAAAGGGCGGCCAGGAGACTTGGCATTCAACAGCGGAGACTGTATCCTGTGGGCCGGGGTAGACCGCAAATTCCTCATAGGATTACAGGATTAGAAATCTGAAAGGTGATGCAGTTTCTCACAGATGGGGGAAATAAAAAGGACAAGGCTGGCAGAGGAGTGATCCCTCATTAATGTCTGCTTCCCTTTAATTAAAAACTACTGATTGAATGATATTGGAGAGGATTAGGCTGAGGGATGACTCCTGAAACACACACTCGCACATGCGAGTCTTCCCAAAGCATGCTGGGATATTTTAGGTGAGGGCTGTGCACGGCAGATAAAAGTCTTGCCTGCCTGGGCTCTTTCAGGAGCTGGTTAGGAGTTAAGTGATGCATTACTCTTGGCTGATTAGAGGAGGAACAAAGAGCTCTTCCAAATAGTGTGAGAGGTTGGCAGGTCACCATTATAATGTTTGCCAGTGGGTTCTATAATTGTCTGTGGTCATTTAACCTGTCAAAGGTAGCTCCTGTGGTTCTCAAATTGGCTTTAAGGGAAATAAATTTAAAAGACAACCAAACTGCAGTTCACCTTCCACCAGATATATCTTTACTTTTGGTCATTTTTTGGAACAACTATTCATAAAGCAGTGGAGAACAAGAAAATTAAGGGGTAAAGAGAGAGAAACTGGATTGGGAAATGGTGCAAGCCAGGTTTGAGCTCCCATCACCAGGCTCCCATCACCATTGGCACTAACTAACCTGGATTAGTACATCAGGACACCATAGAAACCGCTTAGAAAACGACCCACAAAACCTTGGTAGTGAGTTTTTCAGAGGCACATTTTATAAAATGTAAAAAATTTAGTTTTGTTCACAAGATTTTTTTTAAGTCATTAGTTAGGCATACCTAAAATGACTAAGATTTTACATCAAGTAAGAGATGCAGTGCTTTTTAGAGATGCACATTTTATAATGTGCTTTTTCATTGTTCAGCTCAGTTCAGCTCACTTTCACTGTTGTTTAAAGACAGGCCTTTCATCACTCCAGAATGTCATCTTTCAAGGGCACTTACTTAAACTCTTCTAAACTCTTTTCCCACATTTGTATTTCCATGCATTTATTTGGTTTATGTCAGAAATTCTTTAATTTGCTGTGCTGTGACCCAAACAAACCAGACTCCAGGAGACTAAATTATCTTCTACTGATGTAATCAGACGTGTCAGTGCCAAAGTAACATAACTTATTCCTACCACTTTCTTTAAAGCTCTTTAAGCTTTAAACATTCAAAGACTCTTTGCACAATAATTCTCAGTTTATTTTATTTTTTTTTCTTTGTTTTTCTTCTGTTTTATGTAGTAACATAAACAGGTACAAGTTGTATTTTCTAAAGGTACATTTTGCATTTGGTCTCTTTCCTGTTGTGAGCCTGTTGAAAACACTGGGACCCCAGATGTAAACTAATCTGAAACCGCAGCATAGACTGTCTTAGCCTCAGCTGCAGAGCTCTGAAATGGAAGTTGACCTGCTGAAAAACAAAACTGTGGTTAAACTTCATTACCGCCTGTAGCTGTTGGCTTTGAAAACAGGATGGCTTTACAGAACATATCCTAGTATCAAGTGCTGATCTTGCAATACGTTATTTCTAACAGACCAAACCACAAGTCTCAAAGGCTTGCACAATGGTGCACAGTATTATATGCTTTCAGTAGGTGTGGCACACAAGCTGAGAACTTGGCAGCAAAACAGTAGTTATCAGTAACAACATGTAGGTTCCTAGTTAGTTTTCTTATATATGTATATATGATGTGTGAATGTTTCTCTGTCAATGTACCTTTTGTAGGATAATGAAGAGTTTGTGTAGGTTAAATATAGTACTTAAATATTTAAATATTTCTTAATATTATCTAGACATAACGTTGTTCTATTTTCTAAATTCTTCCTTTTGTTTTTCATTTTCAGACCTATGAGAGGCCTTATAAACTCGTGAATAAAACTGACAATGTGATGATGGAGAGCACAAAACCAAAGCATGAGTCTAAAAGCAACGACATTCACCACCTTGACTGGACAAAGCCGTTGGATACTGTTGGAGATGTAGTGTTTCAAGAGCAACACAGGACTGAACCAGAATCAAAAAGAGAATCAGCATGCACCAACAAGAACCCAGAACTCAACACATCATTTTCGAAACCGCAAGTTAAAAAGGTCACAGACGGTTCATCTGGAGGTCTCTTTGCATCTGCCATGTCTTCCCCAAGCACTGACACACTAGCATCATCTCCTGTTGATACAGTAATGAGTCCCCCAGCTGACTCAAGTCTGTTCTCTTTTAGCAAAGACAGAGGCTTGCAGGAAGTCACTGAGCAAGTTTTTGGGAACATCAAACGTAAATATGGAAGGAAAGACGCAATGAAGGCCCCGACCACGCAAAATTTAGGCCTTCACTGGGCCAAAAAGATGGAAAGGGATACTGAAAACCAAGATAGTACTAAGGAAAGACAACCATACAAAACTGATAAGAGTGAATTTGAGACAGAGGAGCCTGAAAAGTCAAGCAGTAGGACAGATGATGAGAGTAAGACAACATCAAGCTGTGGCACCCATCACGCAGATGAATCTATGAGTAAAAAGCGAAGAAATAGAAAAGTAGTTGAAGATAACTTATCTGATTCACAAACCACACAGCAAGCTGAGAAGACTGATAAAACAGACCAAGGGAGCACAAAACCTAAAATGACAAAGAAAATAGATTTCATTGCACCAAAACAATTAGGTGTGAATTTACGAGAGAGTGAGGAAGACAGTGCTGGGACAATGACTGATGATGTTGAGATGTTTCAGAATAGACAGAGGAAAACACCAGCTGGGAGACCAAGATCAATGATTGATGCCGACAAGCAAACAGAGGGTAGACTATCAAAGGTCAAGGACAGGTGGTCTTATTTAAAGTCCCAGAACTCCTCTCCTCATAAAGACGTGAATCAATCTCTGTCCATTGAAGAGCCACCTTCTGCTTTCCCTATTACCCCATCCAGCCCACTCTACACAAACACAAACAGTTTGACAGTCATTACTCCAGTAAAAAAGAAACGTGGACGGCCCAAAAAACAGCCGTTACTTACTGTGGAGACAATTCACGAAGGAACCGCAACAAGCCCAGTTAGCCCTATTACCCAAGATTCATCCAGCACTTCAAAAAGATGGAAGAAGCATAGTATGTCAAAATTAGTGCAGTTGGCCTTCAACAAATCCCCTCCTGCACAGCAGTTAAAACTCAAGAAATCAGGTCAAGAAGGTGTCCTTAAAAAGAGGGCAACTAAGAAAATGAAACTGGTCAAGATGCAGAGCATTTTGAATGAACTTTTGTCCACTTCTAATCCTGGCAATCTTGCATTGAAGTCCAATGTTCCGGTTTCAAATGCCATGACAACCGTGGCATCGACAATCGAGGCCCGTTTTGGCAAGCAAATCAATGTCAGCAAGCGTGGGACTATTTACATAGGCAAAAAACGGGGAAGGAAGCCCAGAATTGATCTTCAAGCCCAGCAAAATGAGCACAAAGCCAGTGATAAGCACTCGTTGCCTATTTCAAGTCCCTTCGAGAACCCTCTAGTGCCTTCTAATACATCATCCACAACCGGAATGCCTTCTCCCAGGGTCATGCAGTCCCTCTCTTCTCACTCTACAGCAGGTGGGACAGCTCACCCTGCCACCACAGATACCAGCCAGCATGACCTGAAGACAATGCCAAATCTACAGCCTATCAGTGCATTGCCCACGAAAACGCATAAGGGCTTGCTCAGTAGTAACTGGAAGCTGTCTCCCCCAAGACTAATGGCCAACTCACCATCCCACCTGTCCGAAGTGGCTTCCATCAAAGAAGTCACCCTGTCTCCAGTTAGCGAGTCCCACAGTGAAGAGACAATCCCAAGTGATAGTGGAATTGGCACTGACAACAACAGCACATCTGACCAGACTGAGAAAGGCCCGGCATCCCGTCGGAGATACTCGTTTGATCTTTGCAGTTTCGATGGCACCGAGGCGGCTGTTATAGAGGCAAAGAGCAAAGCAGCGAGGGGGCACTACCAGAAGCGCGTCACTGCGGTCACTGTGGAGAATTTCTTCGCTCAAGAGAGCCTGAAGAAGCAGAAGCATCGGAGGAAACGCAAGGGCCTTCAGAGCCAGGACGACCTGCAGTTTATGGCTGACCTCGAGGAGCTGGTTAGCAAATTCCAGGTCTTCCGAATCTCTCACCGCAGCTACAAATTCTACCATGAGAATTCCTATCCCAGCATCTTCCGTCTCAACTTTGACCACTATTATCCTATGCCATACTATCCCTATGACCCTGTGCACTATCTTCGCAGGAGCTCTGATAAGTCAAAGAGGAGGCGTGGTCGGCCAGCCAAGTCAAATGAGCCAATATCAAAGATGCCTTTTATTCAAGGGTTTGGCTGCCCAGTGCCTGGTGGCAATTACTATGCACCCTACGCGATGCCTTACACATCCATGCCTCTTGCCACAAGTATGATAAACATGGGCTATTATGGTCAGTACCCTTCTCCCTTGTACTTATCTCATGCACTTGGACCATCAGCCTCTCCTCTCATGAGGCCACCAGTCCCTCCACCAAAGTTCCACCCTGGTGCGTCCTCCAGTCTCACTGCTCCTAGCAGACATCGAGCGAAGAATATGCCACATGAGATGCCTTCATCTAGAATGAGCGACTCCCATCTCCCTTCGAGCAGCTGTTTGGGAAGTGTCTGTCTCCACAAACGCAAACACAAGCACAAGTACAAACATAAAGAGGATCAGTACATCCCACAGAGGGAGGACCTCGGCGGGCTCTTCAGTGGAACCCAGAGTCCTGCCTTTCTCAGCCTCTTGAATGAGAGACTCGAGAAGAACTCTCTGTCCAAACTGAAGGACAAGCAAAGAGGCAAGCAAAGCACAGATGCTTCGCCAAAAGCTTCCAGGAACTACTTTGAAGTAGACACGCTCTCATCATTATCCTTATCTGACTCTCAGCATTGTAAACGCACTCGAGGAGAGACAATGAACAACTTCCTTAACATCTGCACTAGACAACCACACGAGCGCCTGCGAGCCAGCCAGGACCAGGTGCTGGACTCCTTCAAGGGGCAGCACTTAGGGGATGATGATTCTAGCATTCACATCAGGAAGCATAGCTTGGAGGACTTTGCAGCATACAGAGAAGGAAGCATGGTGTCTTTCCAAGGAGGTAGAGAAGAGAGGGCCGAGCAGATGTTCCAGTCCAACACAGTTGTAGCAGGTAAAAATATATCTGTCTCTATGAAATGCATTCAGACAAATGCAAGATCCTTAAAAGATATCGATTCACTTATTTTTTGTTATAAATGAACATTATTTTGCATTACCAAGCAGTGATTAGTTTGATACAAGTGAAATCATGTTCTGCTATTAAGTACAAAATCTAGAGAAACAAATGTGCTTTCTGAACACTTTGCATTCTGTATTCTGTAATGCATGGATGGAGACAACTATAATTCACAAATTTCTCTTTCCTCCCTTTTCGCCCCTGCCTGCCAATGGTTTTTTCTTAGAGATATATTATTCACACGTTTTGATTTATATTCTACAGACATGCAATAAAAAACCTTGCCTCTTGTTAAAAGAGCTGGAGAGAAGCCAGAGGTTTAATGAATCCAGTCTACTCCACTGAAGGGGAATTGCAAGCCCAAGGCACAGTTAGATTACATTTTCACTCCCCTAGGGGAACTATGAGGATGACTCACATTCTGCCTGCTACCACCCACCTCCATGAATTAACTCGATGCTTCAAAGAGCTAGTTTGTTATACTTAAACAGAGAAATATGACATACATCCCACCTAAGTGTACATCTGTGTTGATTTCAAAGCACAGATTTAGATAAGCATGTTTTGACAGAATTGCTTTTTTATGGCAGTCACAATTTCTGCCAGTGGCTTTATGGCTATCATGCAATAAATTGCAGCAAAATGAGGCTTTTATATGCTCAAATTTGCATTTAAGGTCACATCTCATTTACGATTAATTAGTTCTATTTGCTATGGAATCATGGCATGACGACAGCACCTTTTTTATAATAAGGCTATTAATCATTGTGATGGGAGTGTCTAGTTTGGAGCAGATGTTTTTCCATATTTTAAATGTAAAATCTATCTATATCTATCTATCTATCTATCTATCTATCTATTCATATCTTATAACATTTAATTGTGTGGAGGCTCTCATAGGTACATTCCACAAAGAATAAGGTGATATAAAAGAAAAAGGCTAAATAAATGTATCCATTAGAAATATCACCCTTTGACAGGCTCTTGAATGTAATTCATCATACATCAGTGAGCACATATGGTTTGGATTGAAATTCTGTTGGAGCTTTCAATGTACAGATCTTTCAGCTCTCTAAACCCTTTTTAACGTACAACTTAATGCCACTCATTTGCTAGCACAGGAATTACACAAAGGATCTCCCTTTGATCGTACTGGTATAGCGTTTCATCTTTCTTTACACTGCAAGCAAGAAAACCTATTAAGACCATTACTAATGCCAGTGCATGATGAGTTTTCAAGCAGGTCTGCACCCACATTTGCTTAACAAGGATTTTGTGTATTAAATAAGTAGCTTGCCTTGACAATCGACTAGAGAATTTGCAGGGGCAAAAATGTGATCTTACACAATTTTTTTTTTTTTTTTAAATCGTTTACCTTTGAACTGTGGAATTCGGTTGCCATGGCAACAGGAAGTAGGCCTCCACTACTGTGTAGAGCGGAGCTGTGGGGACAGCGGCGAGGCAAGTCCATAAATTGCTGCCTCTAATGAAAACATTGTGCACAGGATGCAGGTAGAGATTTCAGGGAATAAATGAGTTGTGACACTCCCTTTGAAAATGAATGTCTCTGTCCAATGATTTGTTGGCACTTGGGAAGACTCTGCAAGTTTCCCAGTGATAAACTGAGGCCAGAGAAGGAAGGGCTCATGTTTAGTCAGGCACACATTTTACTTTATTGAAACCAAATGGGCTGAAGGAGCCCATGCACAGCTGGTTAGTGACCCATGCACATTTTTTTTTCGGTTTTGTTTTGTTCTAACTCACATCCAAAATAGCCCTGGTGATTGTTTAGAAAGTGTGGTTGCTATTTGATTTAACATTGCATTTTAATGCTATAATGAGGAGATTTGAATATGGATTAAGAATTAAGAAGGAGTGTATCCTGTTTTTGGGTTTGCACAGGTGCACTCTTAAAAGAGTCTTAAGAGTAATGCATAGGCATAGAGCGCCCCTGATCTCAGACATCTTCCACAATTACAGCTCTTGTTTGTTTTCATGGAAACCTACCAGATGGAGTGGCAATCAACAAGAAAAGAGAAAAAGAGACCTCTCCAGAGATATGAAAAGAGTGCAGGAGAGATCTTAGATGTGGAACACACATTTTAGGCAGCTTTAGGCTGTCTGAACTCATTTCAAACAAGGCTGCCAGAAACCCAGCATTTCCTCTGGTCTGGGCTTCCTTCCAAAGCTCCAACGTGAAGTGTAGAGGCAGTAAATTAATCACAAATGTATCTGAGGCCTCATAGTTTATTACTCACATTTACAGACGCATCTATTCATTGTGAATGTGAACACTGACTATATTCACTGATTGACTGATAAGTGGGAGGTTCCTGATGTTTCCTTATTATGTGCATGGATGCAGTTATCCACATGTCAAGTGTTAAGTGAGCTGTTGCTTCACAGTCCTCTCCTCTCGTGGGGCATTTTTCACGTGTTCGCTTATTAACGCTTCGCTCTGTTAGACTGACAGCTGATAATGATAAACTGCATGACTCAACAAGCTTGGCTGTATCAATTGCTATCAGATCTGTATATACAGGAATATTTATACACCAGCTAATACAAATTAGAGTGTTGACACATTGGATTGTCACATCATTAAGCACAGAAGAAAGTTTATCTCTCTCAGTCTGGCTGCATACGTCATGACTCACTCAGGGGTCTTGAGTTTACTTTAGAAATATCACTGCTTCAGTTAGCGAGATGATGTGCAATTCAATTATATTATAACAAACGACTGGCCAAATGTTTACCAGACTGGCTTAGCACATTTTTCACAATCAGTGTCTCATAGCTAGGGGTGGGAACCGTAAAGAATTTAATGATTCCTTTTCTGATTCCTCTAAATGATTTCAGTTCCTTAATAGTTCCATTATTGATTCTTTTAGTACTTTTAGGGACTAAATATTTAGATAAATGCAATTCTATTGCCAAATGATGATATCATTTCAATATTAACTATTTTAAAGTCCCCCTGTAGTCAATAATTGTATGCCTTAAAACTCATTTTTGATCACCAAAACGACACATTTAATCATTTTTTCCTCATGCCTTAAAATAGCTTGAATGTAACTCTAAACCCTTGCTTCATTTAGTATATGTGGATACATGAATATGCAAATGAGCTCCGCCTCCACTCACTCACACCAGCTCAGAGATTCACTCGGTCAACTGAGGTAAACTCTATCGCTCTTTACAACATCGGACACATAACGGTTATTAATATGATTAGCCTTTTGCTTGACTACGTTATCAATCAGCTAATAATGTGTTGCTAATGTTACACAAACCATGTTCCCGTTCGTCATCTCAGAGTCAGACAGCTGCCTTATCCTTAGTAACGCTTACAACTCACCAGAGGTGTAAAGTACTTGAGTAAATGTAATTAGTTACTGTACTTAAGTATCAGTATTTGTAGTTGTACTGAGTATCAAAGATATTGGCAACTTTTAAAAATTACAATTACAATTACAAATTACATTTTTCATGGCAGCTAACTTTTTCTGCAGCAGTTTGTTTCTGATATAAAGAAGCGATATCGCCATCTAAGGGCATTGAAGGTACTATATCTTGTGCATTTTGCCTTTACTCCCCCAAAACTTGTCAACAAGGATCCTTTACGTGAATGTGAGTGCATTAGCAGGTAGTTGCTGATCGCAGGTGTTTGATTTATTAGATGAGGAATTGACTGCAGCTGGTGATGAGGCTCAAACTAGCACATACAGTAGACTTTGACTATTTAATTTTACTTAACATTGTTTTATTTATCCGCTATATTGACAAGACTGTTTTGAAGGATATTGGTTTACTTATGGCCACTTGAGCTTAACTGAGACTTGAGAGTTTGTAGACACCCTAAGACTTTTACTCAAGTCGTATTGGAATTGGTTACTTGTAACTTGTAGTGGATTCATTTTCGATGCAAGATATCAGTACTTTTACTCAAGTATGGTTTTTAGGTACTCTTTACATCTCTGCAACTCAGACAGCTCATCATAACATCGTAATATACATCATATACACAATTCACCCACTATATTGCTAAACATACACGATTTTTTATATCGGCAGAAAAATATACCGGGATAACCTGGCTTCTCTTGAGACTCCCCGGCTTTTTTTTTTTTTTTTTAAGAAATGCAAAATATTGTCCCTTAACTATATATTAAGTAAAATACTACACACAAAAAAATGTGGTAGTGTATTATTATTGCTAATAATACTGGCAAAACAATGTGTATCTTCAACTATACACATTGTCAAATGAAAAACCAATCGGTACTACTCTAATTAAAATCACACAGGTATTTGATTCACTAAAAAGTCATTCATTAGTGTCATTTTTTTTGGAGTCAAACTGGTTGTGCTGTATATTATGTGTAGTTGATTCAGTAGTGGAATAAGTAGTGCAGGAAACTCAGTCATAGTATTTTAGTACTCATTCCAAAAGCGAGAATCGTTAACAAACATCATTCAATTCTGATTAATTTCTCATTCTGATTCAATTTTGATATTTTTGGAACTGTTGCTTGTCATTTTCATTGATTTTGGTTTTTTGTCCATTCATTTCCAGACCACAGTTCTTACAAGAGGAGGTACAAGGGCAAAGAAGTAGAGGAGATCCAGTGCGACATGCGAAAAATGTGTGCCTTCTCCAAGATCCTCACCACCAAGAAAAACCTGGATCACGTCAACAAGATTCTAAAAGTCAAGAGACTTCAAAGGCAGGCCAAGACAGGGAATAACATGGTGAAGAGACGTCGAGGGAGGCCAAGGAAGCAGCCGCTTTCTCTCGAGGAGGGATTGCTGGGTCAGATGCCAATTCTTGAAAAGTGTGTGGACCTTCCTGGGAAGAGGAACCTTCACACCGGTCTGGTGCCTGCTCAGCTTGAGTTCTCCAATCACGACTCCATCACAGACGCCATCGAGTCAGTGGTACACATGGCCAGATCCCAAACCAACCCGCAATCCATGCAGGGAGGCAAGCACTGGCACAAAGTTCAGCCGGAGCTCCAAACGGAGCGTCCAAACCGCAGAGGAAGAGGGAACAGGAGAGAAGAAGCTACTCTCACCTCTCATTAGTGAGGTCATGACAGTGCACTGTGAGTTAGCCTTGTGCTTGGGTCTTTGTATCGTTTCTTCAGTTTGTTTTGATCTGAATTCTGCTGATACATTTTAATGGGCATTCGCTGAGAATTTGGATCATGGTTGTGGTCTAAAAAGCTCCGCTTTCAGTTTGTACATTTCTATCACATACTTTCTTATCGGTCTCAAGGAGACAAACTGAACTTTTATTCTCCCAAAGCCCATAACCATGAGGATGTTGAAACTATGGCTTTAGCCATAATCTACCAGCACATGTAAATGAACTTAAATGACAGTACTGTGCACTTTTTCCTTTCTTGTTTTTTGTTTCGCTCAAGCACAAAGCACAGATCTTCTGGCAGAGGTTGATTTCACCGTAACTCACCGCTAACACGCTTACATACGCTTGCCTGTGCTCAGGTGTGTTTCAGGCATGAACTAATGGCAATACTTTTGGATGAAACCCCTTTCAGTGATGTTTTGATGGCTATCATTTCACTGTACATAGCAACATATTCTACTAACATTTCAAATTCAAAGTATTTTAGATCTACCTATACTGTCAGCATATCAAATCAAGAACCATATAAAGTTTGAAATGTTTTTGTTCCGTTTTTAACCAAATAGAAGTAGAAAGCTTGTTCAAATGGAGAAACATATTTAGTCGTGTAATCTTAACGAAGTGGAATCACTGCAGATCGAAGGCTTGTTGACGACACAGGACATCAAAACACATCCCAGTAGTTCACAACAGGCTTGATGAAAAATGCTACGGTTGCATTTAAAACCAACAAAGCACTTATTTCTTTTCTTTCTTTTTTGTTGAACAAGTTTGAGTGGGCTGAAGTTTGACACGGTGTCAGTGTTGGTTTTTCGCTTTAAATAATAGTGAGCATCTGGGTGATATTTTCATGATCTGACTAGAAAACAAGTTCTTATTCGAATGGCCTTCTCCAGACACTCTTTGAGAATGTGCCTGCTCTTGTTAACTAAACAATAGTATGTCTATATACCTGTCAGTATTAGATATCCACATGACCAAAGTTTCAGTGTAGTTGTGCATCATAGGATAGATCGGTTTCAGTTTAGCTGCTGTAGTTTAGCTGCTGTATATTACTCTGAATGGTGTGGTGGTGTGCTTATTTTTCCATTAGTCTGTCATTTGAATTGGAAAAACACAAAACAGAATGTACACTGAAGACTATTTAGGTGATCGTCTTGAACACAGGACATCACGAATTAATCAAATATATGTCCTACGCTGTTTTAGAAACAAGTTACACTGATATAAGCGACATTTGGAATCAGAATAGATTTGAATGTGGTCCTAATTTGAATAGCTTTCCGTTTGTTAATGATTTCTTAGTTTTTCCATATATGTGCCTTATGTTTGTCTATAAATCCATAACATGTTCAGGTACTGGGAACAATTAATGGCAAGATATCAGTCTAGAATGTACATAATAGAGTTTGCTGCCCTGGTTGTAATGTGTTCATCATTTCGATACATTTTCACAAGTATTGCTACAGTATAATAGGCTTCATTCTGATTATATACATGCGTTTATATACATATATACAGTTCAGTAACCAGGCAGCACATCTAGTACACATAAAGACACTCAAAATATCTCTATAATCAAACCCACGCAGGGTTTTTGAATGAATACATGCTTATTTACTATGCATCAGGTTATTGCTGTGAATCCACTGACACATAAGCTTTCTGTTAAATGAAGTGGTCTTACTGAAATTTGAAATCTGAACCGTTCAAATGAATAGTGCTAAAACTGACTATCATTTCTTTTGCAATTCTAGTCATTGTCTAGAGGAGGAAAATCAGCCTCTAAGCAGTGCAGCCTTAATCAAGTATTCAATTCAACAAATTGTCCCCTGTAAATAGTCTACCATCTGTAGGTTGCTGTATAGCTGCGTGAATCATGCCTAAGAATCATGTCAATATTGTTGCACTCACAGTTGTCCAAAGCAGGACACATGTAGTGGCTTAACATGCCATGTGGTGTTATGAACCATTCTGTCCTCGTGATAACTTGCAGTGCATTAAAGCTCAAAGAAATAATATATGCCGGCAGCTATTTGCCTCAGCCAGTTGTACTGGACCTTTTGTAGGATGTGTCCATTTGCGCTGGTTCTGCTAAACACCTGCAAACATTGCCAAAAATGTTGACCTTTTATTAGTGCTTTAAGCACCGAAAGCTATGTTTTAAAACAAAATGTACACCGTAGCAGTTTTCTGAAACATTATAGATGATTATAATAGGTTAATCAAACGTGGCTTTGGTAACAAGGCCTGGCAGCTCAAATATGCTCGGCTTTGGTTTTAAAATGCCAGATATATTTTCTCCACCAGCTGATAATTGGTGCCTTGTGAAGTTAAGTGTATTTTTTTATGTTCCTGCTCCTAAACATCAATAGCGACTTTGTGTCGAGTAAATGTTTCCGAGGTCACCGAGAGAATGTCATCCACTCAAATGTAGTATTGTATTTTAGTTTGTATTGCTATTAATGAAGTTATAATACAAGTAAAGTGTTAATCGAAAGTAATATTCCTAACGAGGACACAACAGAAGCTCTTATCGCTCTCTAAATTTGAATTCATACATATGGTGTTATGACCATTTTGACCATTTGATTTCTGTACCTGCATGCTCTGTTTCATTGTATGCATAGAAATTTTGAAGTCAAGAATTTCGATTTGAATAAGATCTTATACATTGTTTGATATGTTTTTGTTTTGTTTTTTGTAATGGATTTTAAATTCATAAAGCATTTTGTACATTGTATGGATATTAAAAACAGCAAATAATGGACGTATATAGAAAAGAATAAATACTGATATACACAAACATATGCATTGTACATAGAATGTATGTATACACATTCATGTTTTGTGTAACTGTGTATACAGACATGTTTATAAATACAAGTACTAGCGTGTATATATGTACATACATATAAGCTTGCATGTGTTTGGTCATGTTTGCCGTTCATGATCTTGTAGTTTTATTTTTTTATTTCTTCTTTTTCTTACTGTAAAGCTCATTTTGTGCAGCCATCTCCGGTGAGCAGTATTGAGCACTTAAAATACAGTTGATCTTGTTCATGTCATTCATTGTGCAAAAAAAATAAATAAATGAATTTATCGAGAGCTCACTTCTGTTTCTTTTTTTTTTTTTTTTTGTAGCCATACTGACATTCTAGCCATACTGAGCAAACCATTTATATTTATTTAGGAATATTTTACACCTTGAAACAGAATGTACACTACCATAAAAGGTTCAAAACCATTCAAAAGTTTGGTTCATTACATTTTTTTGAAAGAAATAATACTTTTATTCAATAATAAATTGATCAAAAGTGACAGTAAAGACTTTTACATTGTTACAAAAAATATGTATATTTCAAACAAATGCTGTTCTTTTTAACTTTCTAGCTATCAAAGAATACTGAAGAAAATGTATCCCAGTTTCCACAAAAAATATTAATCAGCACAACTGTTTCAAACTGATAATAAGAAATGTTTCTTAAGCACCAAATCAGCATATTAGAATGATTTCTGAAGACTGAAAGAATGCTAAAAATTCAGCTTTACCATCACAGAAATAAATTACATTTCAAAATGTTTTACTTTTTTTTTTTTTTTAATTACATTATTATTGGATTTCCTTATACATAACATAACTTATGTTTGTCTTAAGTATGCTAACACAAAAGGCACAATAAAATGATAATGCACAACAAGATGAGTTAATTGGGAAGACAATACAAACATGGCTCTATACATTCAGTCCTTCTAACATTTTTCTTATGAAACACTCTCAATCATTGATTCAAACCACATTCTAATTGTGGGAGATTAGAATCTAATCTGTCATGCTGCTGAGACTTACAGTAACCTACAGTAACGAGGAACTCATTGTTATTAATCTTTGTATATGTGTGTGTGTGTGAGCGTGCATTTTTGTGATTTATGAGGACACAAATTTGTATAATGGCATGGGTATTACACTGGTATTACAACGTAAACATGAAATATGAGGACATTTAATGAGTCCTCATATTTAAAATAGCTTTAAAACATACTAAACAATGTTTTATTAAAAATGTAAAAATGCAGAATGTTTTCTGTGATGGGTAGGTTTAGGAGTAGGGGTAGTGTAAGGGGATAGAATGTACAGTTTGTACAGTATAAAAACCATTATGCCTATGGAATGTCCTCACTTTGATAGCAAAACAAACCTGTGTGTGTTTAAACTTCCAGTATTTCTTATTCTTATCTTTAAAAAAAAAAAAAAAAAAAAAAAGAATAATTTATAAAGCTTTGCTGGTGTGTAGTAATACTGATGTAAAGCCTTATTTACCTCTTGCTTCCTTCATATTTCTTCAGTCTCAGATTCTCACAGTTCCTGTCCTCAATCCTTATACACCTTATATATAAAATTAGATGCCTTCTGAGGAGGCCTTGGTAAATTTGTAAAAAACATCCTTTCTTTGTCCAATGTGAACTGATGCCTCAAACAATTTCTATTCTGTAAATATTTCTGGAAATCCAGACACTGGTGATTTTCCAGATTTCATTTACATTAGTTCTGACTTCTTGAGTTATTGGTGCATCCACTGAATTTCTTTCATCAGAGGATAAAGCAGGTAATAATACTTTACAAAAAGGTTTCAACTCATTTTGACTATAACTGGAATCTGATGTATATAATTTGAAATAAAACTGATTAAATACCCTTTTAATTTCTTTGTCAGAATTAAGCACCTTATTTCCATCCCTTATTTCAGGTATGACATTAAATGTATTCTGTTGCTTTATCTGTATTCAAATGCCTTTTCCAAGTAACCAGTTTGCTTTTCTAGATGTCTGACTTTCTTTTTTCCTTCTGCTAACATAAGCAATACATTTTATCCTAATGTATGCTTTAGAAGCCTCCCATACAGTTGCTAAAAGGACTTGACCCAATATTAAGTTCAAAAAACATAATATCTTCCTGTAATGAATCTGCAAAAACGTTACATTTCCAACATAAATCTGTTTAGTCTCCACCTTTTCCTATGGTCATCCAGTATTTTTGATCAAATAAATGCAGCCTCGGTGCATTTATTTATAGGGATTTTCACACTGCGCCTAACCCCGGGTTATCGTCATTTTACACCCCGCTTTTAACCTCGGGTAAAGTAAAGGAACATTTCACACACATGTAATTTAGAAGTGGGGTTAGCACCGCTTTTTACCCGGGGTTGTGAAACACTGCTCTGGAGCAGGGTTAGCACCGCTTTTGTGGTGTTAGCCCCGCATTGTGGCGCCAAACTTGTACGGTGTGAAACAATGCTGTGTTAGAATGTTACGGCTAGATGCTTAGAAGCAGAAAGCCAGTAGCTTACTGGCCAGCAGCTTATATTCACATGCTTTGGGCAGTCAAGGAGACTCTTGTTGTAGCCTATATAAAGCTCATTGTAGCCTATCGTTTCATTGTTTGAGGGGGCAAATGGTGACAGAAAACACCACAATTGGCGTGAAGAGACAGTTTCATTCTTACCTTTATAGTCCGAAAAGTCCATTCAGTGAATTCCATTCCATTCCATTTGCATACTGCATTCATCCAATCAATGACACTGGCACCGCAAATATGCAAATAAGAATGTTAACCCAGGGTTTATGAATGTACAGTGTGAAACGTAAAGCAAGATAACCCAGGATTCCGTTTACCTGGGGTTTAGAATGACCCAGGGTTAACTATTTTAAGTGTGAAAAGCCTTTTAAATAGTTAACCCTGGGTTATTCTAAACCCCAGGTAAACGGAATCCTGAGTTATCTTACTTCATGTTTCACACTGCTCATAATTTATCTGGGGTTAACAATTAATCCTGGATATTCGCAAGATGACGTTTCACACTGTTTCACACGTTCTTATTTGCATATTAGTGGTGTCAGTGTCATTGATTGGATGAATGAAGCATGCACCTGTTTACATAAACAAACAAAGGCGGTGCTAACCCTGCTCCGGAGCAGGGTTTCATAACCCCGGGTAAAAAGCGGTGATAACCCCGCTTCTAAATTACAAATGTGAAACGTTCCTTAACTGGATTTAAAAGCGGTGTTTGGAACGGAGATAGACCGGGGTTAAAGGATTAGTTCACTTCAGAATTAAAATTTCCTGATAATTTACTCCCCATGTCATCCAAGATGTTCATATCTTTCTTTCTTCAGTCGAAAAGAAATTAAGGTTTTTGAGGAAAACCTTCCAGGATTTTTCTCTATATAGTGGACTTCACTGGAGTTCACCGGGATGAAGGTCTAAATTGCAGTTTCAGTGCAGCTTCAAAGGGCTCTACATGATCCCAGCTGAGGAATAAGGGTCTTATCTAGCAAAACGATCAGTCATTTTCTAAAAAAAAATACAAATGTATATACTTTTAAACCACAAATGCTCATCTTGCACTGCTTTTTGATGTGCCACTTATTACGTAATCACGTTACAAAGGTCATGACGTAGGAGGAAGTACCGATCCAGTGTCTACAAAGAGAACATGCAAAAATTAAGCTAAATGGTCTTTACAAAAAAAAAAGGTAAAACAATGATATCGGATGATTTTGAAGTTGGAGGAGAAAATTAGATGAAGTTTTTCGCCCTACCACGGTACTACCATCTACGTCACGCGTGACCTTTCAATGTAATGCATGGCGCATCACAGAGCAGTGCAAGATGAGCATTTGTGGTTAAAAAGTATATAAATTTTTCTTTTTTTTGAGAAAATGATAGATCGTTTCACTAGATAAGACCCTTATTCCTCATCTGGGATCATGTAGAGCGCTTTGAAGCTGCACTGAAACTGCAATTTGGACCTTAACCCGGTGGACCCCAGTGAAGTCCACTATATGGAGAAAAATCCTGGAATGTTTTCCTCAAAAACCTTATTTTCTTTTCGACTAAAGAGGAAAAAGACATGAACATCTTGGATGACATGGGGATGAGTAAATTATCAGGAAATTTTTATTTAAAGTGAACTAATCCTTTAAGCGCAGTGTGAAAAGCCCTCAAGTATTCCATTTATCCTGAGTTTAGAATGACCCAGGGTGAACTATTTCAAGTGTGAAAAGCCCTTATGTTTCAAAAACATAAATCTAAATGACCCCAAACTTTTGAACTGTAATTCAACTGCATTGATTTCTAAATGTTTTGTTTGTTTGTTTGTTCACTCACTCGACAGATCTTCTAGTTTTCCTCAATGTTTGTGCTTTTACTTTTAAAATCTATCAATGTTGTCATCTATACCTCTAATTGGCATTAGTGTGCAGTTTAGGAGAGGGAATCCCCGCTCATCAAGCTCTACACCTCATACAGTCCCTCTCACTGCATTATCACAACTCTGCATAGTAGAGATAAACGGATTGGCCCAAATCCCAGCCGTTGGTTGGTGAAGGCAAAGTGAAAAGCATCTAACCATAGGCCTGTGCCTCTGTAAAAATTCCTGTTGCCATGGCAGCTGGGTGAACTGCCCAAATATTCCAGTGCTCCACTTGGCTTGAATAAAATGTCTCAAGTCAGGCTGGTGAATGCGTACGTCTGCAACGCCGCAACATTTCGTCAATATTATGCGTAGTGCGGAAATTTTGAGACTGTAATTTCTGTTGAAAAGTCATAATTGTGCTTTGAAATAGAAAACAGATGACAGGGGTCTAGCTATTAGAGGTAATGGGGTGCAGATGATAACGAGGGATGTTTGTGTGAATCATGTTGCCGTGACTCATCTGAGGCACTATGCTATGCGTCGCTCACAGCGTAGCCATGTTACCCCTAATTATGTGAGTTAGGGCTTGACATACCTATAAAAAGAGAAAATAAACAAGCCAATGTCATCTGCTTTCCCCTACCTGTACTTCGCTGGATCTGCTTGCTGTCCACATTTTGACATTGACATGCTGCAAAATGTCAGCTAGCCTAAAATGTATGCTATTAGGAACCATCTCGACCATCTAGATACAACTTCAGGATTTGTTCCAACTGATCTTTTTGCATAACAAAACATAGCAAGAAATTTTGAAAATAATACATTTTCGCCTTCATTTCTTAAATGTTTAATCCCATATTGGAAAAATATATATTTTCGCATGTATGTTTTAGATATATTTTAAAATGTCAGATGTCCAAAAACAATATTACTATTAAATGTTAATATATGTTCTATAAATTTAGTTATTTGCATTTCGTCATATATATATATATATATACATTTAATTATATTGGACAATATATTTACATTTTGCATTTACTTGAAATGTATTTTAAGTTTGAAAATGTATTTTGAAGCGCCCCTTGAAGCATATTTTGTAACATTATAATTTTTTGGCATTTCAAGGTTTGATATTTTGCAAAAATATACTGTATTTCCTTAAGATGTGCTGTTTACAACATATATAGCATATATTTGAAACATATATTTAGCTTTTTTTTTCAGTATGAAATAAACAGAGTCAGGAAATATCTGTAAATACTGGAATAATTAAAGTAAATTGTGGTTTTATATATAAAATCTCTCTTAGCTGTGGATGATCAAAGACTGGTTTACTGTTAAAAGATTGTTTGTAACCCATAGCCTCTAGTTTGAAATGCTTGCATTTTAGATTTTGGACAGAAACAGACTTCCAGCATTCACATATTGCATCTAACCGGTTGAAAATCCCTGAAGAAAGAAGAAATATTCTATAGCAAATCACTTCCTCTCCATCTGCCTGTAATTACCTCAGCTTGAATGTAGCCACCCCTCCCTCTTGACTCCCTCCCATCTACTATTATTCCTCAAAGCACCACTTACTATTTGGGTTACGCTTCACAATGTGCATATATGTCGCAGGACGCAAAGGATGCTATTCTTTATGATTGGCAACTGGCAGGGTAGCAGCTGCAGTTGCTACGGTGACAGCCTGACTTGCAGCAATTTGGATAGCGAATGAAGCTGTTAGTGTTTTGAGGACTACGTGATGAGGGTTTTAAAACATGCTCGCTCCAGAACCCGTCAGCAGCCCCCTCACTTAGGATTTTTGATTTACATGCCAGAGCAAAGTCAGAATATGATACTGTCTCTCTATCACCTGCATGGAAAATCTTGTTTTATAGGAATGAATGTTTAAAATGTCAATAAAGAGAATGTTTCATACCACAGGTATTGTGCGAAGATGAAATCGAAAGGTGCATGTTCATGAAAGACAAGGTGTGTTTGACAGTGTGAAGCTTGTTGATCATCAGATTGAGTCTCAAACTACAAAATTAGACCCAAAACATAGTTTCATAAGGCCTGCAAAGCATTAATATTTTATACTTCAATCTAATATATTTTTTTTAATAAAAATAATTTAATAATACAAAAAAATTTAGGTACACTAACTGACCAACAGAATTTAATGTTATTTTTATAGTTTGGTAACTGTATATTATTAGTATATTAGTATTTTTAGTATGTTTAATAATAACATAAAAAAAAAATATTAGTATATAATAATATACCATGTGGGATATTAAATAATTTATTATTAGGGTTTGAGGTTACATTTTGTTTTTATTTGTTTTCTTCATTCCTTATTATTTTCCTTATGCAATTTTTAAAGGAATATCCTGGGTTCAATACAAGTACAGTGCCCTCCACAAATATTGGCACCCTTAGTAAATATGAGCAAAGGCGGCTATAAAAATAAATCTGCATTGTTTATCCTTTTGATCTTTCATTCAAAAAATTCACAAAATTCTAACCTTTCATCGAAGTGAAACAATTGAAAGTGGGGGAAAAAGCTCATTATTAAATAAATGTTTTTCTCCATTACATGCTGGCCACAATTGGCACCCCTAGAAATTCTTATGAGTAGAATATCTCTGAAGTATATTCCCATTCATATTTACAGTTATTTAGCACACCAGGGTGACTAGGAGCATGAAATTGTCCAGCCATGACTTCCTGTTCCACAGGAGTATAAACATGAGTAAACACAAAGGCCAAATTCCCTTAATCATTCATCACAATGAGAAAAACCAAAGAATATAGTTCTGATGTGCAGAAAAAGATTGTTGAGCTTCACAAAATAGAAAGTGGCTGTAAGAAAAAAAAACTAACACATTAAAAATCCACCATCAGGGCAATAATTAAGAAGTTCCAATCAACTAAAGATGTTACAAATCTGCCTGGAAGAGGACGTGTGTCTATATCGTCCTAATGCACAGAAAGGAGGAGAGTTTGAGTGGCCAAAGACTCTCCAAGGATCACAGCTGGAGAACTGCAGAGATTAGTTGAGTCTTGGGGTCAGAAAGCCTAAAAAAAAAAAAACCAAACAGCACCTGCATCACCAAAAGTTGTTTGGGAGGGTTTCAAGAAAAATCCTCCTCGCTCATCCAAAAACAAACTCCAGCATATTCAGTTGTCAGACAAGACTGGTACTTCAAAAGGGACCTGGTTCTATGGTTAGATGAAACAAAAAAAAAGAGCTTTTTGGCAGCAAACCCACCAGATGGGTTTGGTGCAAACAGGGGTAAAAAGTACCCCATGCCCATGGTTAAATATACTACTGGATCTTTAATACTGTGGGCCTATTTGTTTTCCTGGTGGTCCTGGACATCTTGTTCAGATACATGGTATCATGGTTTCTATCAAATACTAACAGATAAAAAATCAAAACCTGACCGCTTCTGCTATAATGATGGGCCGTGGTTGGATCTTCCATCAGGACAATGATCCAAAACAAACATCAAAACCAACACAAAAATGTGTCACTGAGCACAAAATAAAGCTTCTGCCATGGTCATTCCAGTCCCCTGACCTGAACCCTAAAGAAAATGAGTGGAGTGAACTGAAGAGAAGAAGCCCCAACATGGATCTGAGAATCTGAAGGATCTGTAGAGAAGGAGGAAGGTCTCTGATCTCTTGTCAGGTGTTCTCCAAACTCATCAGGCATTAAAGAAGAAGACTCAGAGCTGTTATCTTGGCAAACGGACTTTGCAATAATTGGGTGCCAATAATTGTGGCCAACGTGAACTAGAGAAAAACATTTATTTCATAATGAGATTTTCCCCCATTTTCAATTGTTTTACTTAAATGAAAGGTTAGAATTTTGTGATTTTTTTTTTAATGAAAGATCAAAAAGATAAACAATGCAGATTTATTTTCACAGCCACCTTTGCTCGTATTTACCAAGGGTGCCAATATTTGTGGAGGGCACTGTAAATGACAGAATTTTTGGTACTCCCAACTCATCATTTGCTTTCTTTAATAATATTAATAATAATACAATCAAGGTGAATGGGGCCAGTATATAAAAAGCAGAAATTAATTTTATAAATATTAATTTTTGTACATTAAAATAAATAAATAAATTCCCCAATGATGGAATATTAAAAAAATTAATTATTATAATTATTATTCCATTAATATATATTTATCAGCTTAATTATCAGTATATAATAATAGCAATAATAATATGTCATTTAATATTATTATTTAAAAAAATTTTTTTGAGTGCACTACATGTATAACTGAATATTGTTAAACATCATTTGTAAAAACATTTTGTACAATTTGTGTTACAAGTGTTCGTCTGGCCCCTGATGGAAAACTTAAGTGATACAAGTTATAAATATAAAAATTGGAGGATTTTCAGATATTCCTCCTTCAAATTTGCAAAACTGTTCAGAAATCTATCATCCCTTTTGCACTCTGCTTATGTAATGAACCATCAATCATACTTTCACTCTTTTCCTTGTGCTATTTTTCCTGCAAGACATAGTGACTTGAACTTGAGATTTACTTTCTTGTAACTTTTTTTCCCCTTGTTTCTCCAAGTCTTTGATTGCTCTTCCTGAGAGCTACTTACAGGAAAACTCTCCCAGCAGAGCACTCAGGTTACTGTTTAGTAAAAAGGCGCTTTTATTCGCAGTAATTAGTGAGGCTAACTCAAGGCTTGGAGCAAGCACGCAAGTCTCCTTCTCCGGCTCTCTCTTTCCAAACATACAGAGAGGATCTGAAAGGTTAGGTCCTCAGACGCTGAGGTGAGACATTTTTCCTACGGCACAGCTCTTAAAACATCATAACTACACTGTTATGTTAGTGTCGCATGTCTGTTTTGTTTTGGAAACACTTCACTCTCCTAGCTTTTCATACATTTGCATGGGACTCACTTGTTTTTAGGATGACTATGCAGTGGCCACTCAACATGATCTCACATATCAAATGATAATAACAATGTGTAAGTATACAGGATTCAAGCACTAAAGATGTGGGATCGATGATGCTAGGAAGAAGTGGCTGATGCCACTGCAGAGCTGGTGAGAGTTCACTAGCACTGAGCAAGGCACTTAACACCCGATTGCTAGAGGCAAACTGACCCTTAGTCGCTCTGGAGAATTAATTGAATCTGAAACGGTGGATGACTGTGACATTATGTAATGCCACTGAAGTCAGAAATGGAAGAAGGTAATATGTTACTGTTTATGTTGCTTAGGTTCCATCACAGTGATGAGTGTTGATTTTATTTTATTCTCTTCACTTCAGCGCAGTGTGCTCTTCTTCTCTTTATTGTTTTGGATTCAAGAGCTCTTTGAGCCAATACATTATATAACCCTCTAGGGTTTCTTTTCCATGTTTTTTTTTTTTTTTTTTTTTTTTTACTTGGTACCAAAAGCACTACTAAAGGAATATCCCAGGATCCTTACAAGTTGAGCTCAATCAACAGAATTTGTGGAATAATGTTGATTACCACAAAAATGTAATTTAACTGTTGAATGCTCGAATCTGATTGGTTGACCAACGTTCTAAGGTGTTTCAGGGAAACTCACGGCTAAAGTAGTTCTAGCAGGTCTTGACCGCATTGCAGTTCCATATCACTTCGCTAAATGTTTTCAGTTATCTCCTTACATGGTACAACCGCAAAAGAAACAAAACTTACAACGACACAGACCAAGCAAATAAATATAGTAAACAATAGGATGAAAACGATAAATTATTGTCATGGTTTTTGCCACAAAATACGTTTTATTGTGTCTTGAAAGTTCTCGCGCGCACTCTCTTTCAAGCTTACACGCGTGTATCGTACAGACACACACTCTTGCAAGAAACGTTTGGTCAGCGCTGCTCTGACGAATTATTCAGAGTAAACCAGTTTAGCAACTTAAGATACATGACTCACCGAGGTAATAACTGTGCGGTTCTTGAAATAAACTTATAGTTTCGCAATTAGTAGCGACGCTGCCGTTTGAGACGCACAGATCAGGTAGGCTAATTCACATATGCTGCTCTCTCTCTCTCTCTCTCTCTCTCTCTCAACTGCGTTAATAACTGTATCAACGGTATTCTGCTATCAAGGCTCAAGCCTTCGTTACTAGTTCTGAAATGATGTTTTGGAATTAGCAACGGAGGCTTGGGATGAGATGCGTAATTAGTCCCACACACAAGAGTGTTTTAAGGACAAAAACCTGACAAATGTCTTGAAATACAACATCGGAACAGTGTCTTAAGGTGTGGTAACCGTAGCGGAATAATTGACTCCGGGCTGTTGAATTCTTAGAAAATAATGCACACCCGAGGTGTAACGGCCATTAACTACCACCTCGGGTGTGCATTATTTTCTAAGAATTCAACGGCCCGGAGTCAATTATTCCTTACTTGGTAACACTTTATTTCGATAGTCCACTTCTTAGACATTCTACTAAGTAACTTTGCAACTACATGTCAACTACCAGTCATTAGAGTATTTGTAGACTATCTGCTTAATATCTGCATACACTTTATTTTGTTGGTCCCCCAACAGAAATTCTACTGACTATAAGTTACTTTGCAAGTACATGTCATCTTATTCTACTAACCCTTAACCCTAAACCTAAACTAATAGTCTACTAGTCTTACTCTAGTGAGAGTTAAAGGATTAGTTCACTTTAAAATTAAAATTACCCCAAGCTTTACTCACCCTCAAACCAAGTGTATGACTTTCTTCTTTCTGATGAACACAATTTGAGTTATATTAATAAACATCCAAGCTTTATAATGGCAGTGAACGGGACCAAGGAGTATGAAGCTGAAGAAAGTGCATCCATCCATTATAAACGCACTCCACGCGGCTCCGGGGCATTAATAAAGGCCTTCTGAAGCGAAGCGATGCGTTTGTGTAAGAAAAATATCCATATTTAACAAGTTATATATCTAGCTTCCACCAGACCACCTTCCGTATTCAACTTACGAAAAAAGCGTAATGACCACCGCGTAATTTGAATACGCAAGGCGTATAGGATGTAGCACAAGCGTTTTTTGAACTGTGAGAGGAATTACGCTTTCTTCGTAAGTTGAATACAGAAGGCACTCTGACTTGAGTAAAACTTGGGGTAATTTTCATTTTAAAGTGAACTAATCCTGTAACTTACATGTAGTTGCAAAGTTATTTATTAGAATGTCTAAAGTAGATTATCGAAATAAAGAGTACCCCATGATTTTAGTGAAAAAATATATATATATTTTTTAAAACTTATTAACCTTTAATGTGTACAGTTCTATCTAATTTTATAACTTGTTTTTTTAATACTCCAAAAATTGGCCCCATTCACCTTGGTTTTTGCATATTTTTTTTATTAAGTAATGCTTGGCATGAAAGTGCATAAGGGAAATAATGGCTGAAACAAACAAATAAAAAATGTAACCTGAAACCCTAAAGATCCAAAACTTGACACATTAATGAAAAGAGTCTTCTGTCTACCCGTCAGATTTTTTTTTATCCGTGCCCAAACTGTTCCTGACTATTCACAGCTGGTTTCATTTTCCCGCTCCTTGAGAAACTGCACTCCTGTGCCCCAGCAATAGCACATTATTGTAAACATATAATTTCATAGTGAAAGCAGCTCAGGTTGTTGGCTTTTTGCCGCCATTTCATTTAGAGTAAAACTGGGGATGTTGCCAACATCTGGTCTGTGTCAATGTTAAGGGTTTTCAACCATTTGCCCCTCAAACTGCCAGTGTGAGGATACAACGCAGGTTTTTGTGATTAATCAGAGGTACAGCATTAATCGTCAAGGCCCCATGTTCAGTGCAAAGTAAAGTAGGCCAGATTAGAAGGTATACTGTAGGTGTTTATTCATTTCAGGTTTACATGTTACAGTGAGTCAAATGACTACATGAAATATGACAAAATATAACACATCTGGTTAGCCTTTATGCTGTGTGCCATTTTATTTGGCATTAATGTTCAAATTTAGTAACGCTACTTTTGTTAAATTTTAGGAATGTGAAGCATTTATTTTTATGTAATGCACTGCATAATCATTATTACTTAAAAGGATAGTTTACCCCAAAATTTAAATTCTGTCAATTTACTCACCCTCAAGTTGTTCCAAACCTGTATACATTTCTTTGTTCTGCTGTACACAAAGGAAGATATGTTGACAGTTGACGGTAGCCATTGACTTCCGTAGTAGGAAAAAATATACTGGAAGTCAATGGCTACCAGCAACTGTTTGGTTACTAACATTTTTCAAAAATATCTTCTTTTGTGTTGAACAGAAGAAAGAAATTAATAAAGGTTAAGAAGAGAGTAAATGATGACAGAATCTTCATTTTGAAGTGAACTATCCATATATGAACTATGGACATTTCCCCCCCAAAAATGAAAAGTCTGGAATGAAATTGAAATCTTTTACTCACCCTAAACTTAAAAAAAAAAACATAATTTTGTGTTCTTCGCAAAAAAGTAAAAAATAAATCTTTGCAATGACATGCGGATGATTAAATGATAGATTTTTATTTTTTGTGTGCCATTTCACCAAGTGCAACATGTTCCTGGATCAACATCTTTGTTGATCCTGGATCAACATTCCAATCAACCAATCAGATTTGAGGGAGAAGTTTACAGTTTATGTCAAGTTTAGACTTACAACCAGGGTTAGGTGCATCTACATCCGTATTATTCACCTATCATTTTCCTCTGATTTTAGGGATAACTTACTGTATGGATAGGGTTAGGTTTAGGGGTAGGGATATGGATAGGATTACATTTTCGGACAAGAATGTTGTTCCAGGATCAACAAAATATGTTGACCCAGAAACGCGTCTAACTCGGCAAAATCAGGAAGTGCTGACAGGATCATAAATTGCAGCAGGCCAGGGGAAGTTTGCAACCCATCAGATCTTACTGACAGGTCAGTGTCTTGGATGTTAAAGTCTTAAAGACATCGGTGGCGATGGCCTCATGGGCAGCGTGCCGACATGTAACGCCAATGCGCTTGGGTGACCCGAGTTCGAGTCCCAGCTTGCGGTTCTTTCCCCATCCCATCCCCCCTCTCTCTCCTACTTCGCTTCCTGTCTGAATACTGTCCTATCACAATAAAGGCAAAAATGGCAAAAAGAAAAATCTTTTTTTTTTTTTTTTTTTTTTTTTTTTAAGTATTGTATAGCCCAACATTCTTGGAGTCATGACAAAATATTGCAGTAACCAAACAGGTTTCGGCCCCCATTGACTACCATAGTATTTATTTTTTCTACTATGGTAGTAAATGGGGGGACGAGATCTGTTTGGTTACTGACATTCTTCCAAATATCTTCTTTTGTGTTCAGCAGAACAAAGAAATTTATACAGGTTTGGAACTATTTAAGGGTGAGTAAATGATGACAGAATTTTCATTTTTGGGGGAACTATCCCTTTAAACCTGCCCATTGCCATATACAGTTCTCTATACAACTGTCAAGCCTTGTTGTTGTCTTTTGTAAACTAGTTGTTGAAAAGAGAATTTTTGGCATTGTGACCATTGAGAGATCTTAAACAAATAGTCACTTATAGTGACTTTGACAAGCAAACAGCAGATGTGTTTTTAGAGGCGTCATGCTAGATGCTTTTTAGAAACCATTAGAGAGAACATCCGTACGTGTTTTTTCCTAAACAACTTCAAATATGGACTAATAGTCAAAATATATGACTAAAAATATTTGAATATAGCATCTAGAGAAGATCTACTGTTCATTTCAGCATTTACTTGTATAAATGCATGATTGCATGTTGAATGTTATATATTATGTTAAATGTGAAATATTGTAAAAGAACAACCAGTAATATATATTTGCATTCCTGTATAAGCATTTCTGTAGCAGAGTATGACACTATATATATATATATATATATATATATATATATTTAAAGTATTGTATAGCCCAACATTTTTGGAGTCATGACAAAATATTGCAGTAACCAAACAAGTTTCGGCCCCCATTGACTACCATAGTATTTATTTTTTCTACTATGGTAGTAAATGGGGGGACGAGATCTGTTTGGTTACTGACATTCTTCCAAATATCTTCTTTTGTGTTCAGCAGAACAAAGAAATTTATACAGGTTTGGAACTATTTAAGGGTGAGTAAATGATGACAGAATTTTCATTTTTGGGGGAACTATCCCTTTAAACCTGCCCATTGCCATATACAGTTCTCTATACAACTGTCAAGCCTTGTTGTTGTCTTTTGTAAACTAGTTGTTGAAAAGAGAATTTTTGGCATTGTGACCATTGAGAGATCTTAAACAAATAGTCACTTATAGTGACTTTGACAAGCAAACAGCAGATGTGTTTTTAGAGGCGTCATGCTAGATGCTTTTTAGAAACCATTAGAGAGAACATCCGTACGTGTTTTTTCCTAAACAACTTCAAATATGGACTAATAGTCAAAATATATGACTAAAAATATTTGAATATAGCATCTAGAGAAGATCTACTGTTCATTTCAGCATTTACTTGTATAAATGCATGATTGCATGTTGAATGTTATATATTATGTTAAATGTGAAATATTGTAAAAGAACAACCAGTAATATATATTTGCATTCCTGTATAAGCATTTCTGTAGCAGAGTATGACACTATATATATATATATATATATATATATATATATATATATATATTTAAAGTATTGTATAGCCCAACATTTTTGGAGTCATGACAAAATATTGCAGTAACCAAACAAGTTTCGGCCCCCATTGACTACCATAGTATTTATTTTTTCTACTATGGTAGTAAATGGGGGGACGAGATCTGTTTGGTTACTGACATTCTTCCAAATATCTTCTTTTGTGTTCAGCAGAACAAAGAAATTTATACAGGTTTGGAACTATTTAAGGGTGAGTAAATGATGACAGAATTTTCATTTTTGGAGGAACTATCCCTTTAAACCTGCCCATTGCCATATACAGTTCTCTATACTACTGTCAAGCCTTGTTGTTGTCTTTTGTAAACTAGTTTTTGAAAAGAGAATTTTTGGCATTGTGACCGTTGGGAGATCTTAAACAAATAGTCACTTATAGTGACTGACAAGCAAACAGCAGATGTGTTTTTAGAGGCGTCATGCTAAATGCTTTTTAGAAACCATTAGAGAGAACATCCGTACGTGTTTTTTCCTAAACAACTTCAAATATGGACTAATAGTCAAAATATATGACATTAAAAATATTTGAATATAGCATCTAGAGAAGATCTACTGTTCATTTCAGCATTTACTTGTATAAATGCATGATTGCATGTTAAATGTTATATATTATGTTAAATGTGAAATATTGTAAAAGAACAACCAGTAATATATATTTGCATTCCTGTATAAGCATTTCTGTAGCAGAGTATAGCAACGCAAAGGTCATGGGTTCGACTCCAATGGAACTGATAAAATGCAATGTAAGTTGCTCTAAATAAAAGCACGTGCCAAATTCATAAGTGTAAAATAAAATGTAATTTGCAAGATCACATGCTGAAGGAGTGAAACAAATTTTTAGTGCTGTTCTAAAATGGGGAAGCAGTTGGATGAAAAAATGTTATTTGATATAGGTGTTGTCCTGGTCAGCACTATCAGCTCTTGTCTGAGCATCTCACCTGAGCTTTATAGCTGCAAAATAAATAGAAAATATTGCAATCACTATGTCATTTTTTCCCCACAAGATGGCAAAGTATGTTATTATTATTATTGTAAACCTTGCTGTGTGAGTTATGGCACAGAACATTCACTCCCTTTGGAGAATTCACTGGCTGTGTTCCATGGCAGCTGGAAGCCATCACAAACTCCAATTACTGTCTGTCTGTGTCAACATCTGGAAACCACTTCTGCTCCTTTGGCTGTCTGCATAGTGTGAGTAAGGTAGTTGGCCATATATAGCCAACCTATTGTATATGGAATGTAGGGACAGTGCTGTAGACAGGAGAGAGTAGGTGTCGCTCCACTCACGCTTGACATTGACTAATGACTTGACAGATCCTTCGATGATAGTATGAAGGACCATAACATGAATTACAAGGATTTGTGAACTGTCACCTGTGGTTTATGTAGTCTTCAGGACTTGACCTGAAAGAACTTCAGTCTCACTTTTAGGTATTTCCTATCTCTAAATCTAGGTGATTTATCTCCCACCGTGGACTTTTGATAAAGGCGTTTTATAGTTTAGGAATCACTTTACATGAATCTTACTTGTTTTTGCAAGGAAAATTCGACCAGGTTCTTTTATAATAAAACAAAATGAGAACATCATGCTCCATCAGAATTTCTCCCTCAGGTCTGTTCCATTTTTATCTTCTCGTGAGTTCAATATCACCTGCACTGCACCGGTTGTGTTTTATGTTAGTGACTAGTTCCTTCAAGAAACTACTGTATACAGATGGAATTGTTGCCACTTGTATTTTCAGTGCAATGGCAGAAATTTGCCCATGCAAATAAAGCCAGTCAGGATTATTCATTCTCTGGTAGGCCTACTGGCAGCTCAAATACTACTTTTGGGCAATACGTAATTGTTTAGGCAGGTGGTCTGACTGTCTGCGAAGTAGCACGCTGGCGCTCACACTACAGGAATTCACATTTTGATTTGCAGCTCCATTTTGCAGACATGACAAAAAAGCTGCAGAATTTATAACCTCATTTCCTAGTCAAAAATAATTATTGGTTATTTTAAGACAGTTGGCAGAATTTGCTTTGGTATTATAGACTATATTACTAGGAAGAAGCGCATGTTTTCCTCATTTCATGATACATAAATTGCCTGTTAGAAATTAGGCAGAGCAGTTTACCCCACATGTGTTTTCAATTCAGTTAACTGTGATGGTTTTGAGCACAAAAAAGTCAAAAAAAGAAAAAAGTTGGGCATTTTCTTCGATTAATGATTTTCAGCATAAGTCAGACATGAGAAAGATTTGTTTGGTTGAAATCCAGTGCATGATAAATGTAAATGATGAGTAAGGTAAGTTAATTATAAATTAACCACAATCTCCCATTGTTTGCATAATTGTTTTGGACAATATTGCATTTGCTCTTAAAGCTGGACTTCCATATGGAAATCTCATCATATTGCCTGCCAAACTCTCTCTTAAAAAATGAAAACTTGCATTCCTGTTATTGAGTGTCACGATGTATCAAGTTCAATTGACTTTATTTGGATTAAAATAATACACAGATGGGGAGATAAATGGTCTTATAGTGCTGTTCTCCTGAGGCATCACTGGTCTGGGACAACAGGTCAGTTCATATTTAACTCACTGAATAGATAGTTGTAATCAAGACAATCTGTTTTAATACTATTTGTCTTGAATTTAAGAAATGCATTAACCGTCAGTGAAGAAACTTAAAGCGAAGCACAATCTTTCTAAATTTCCTTCCAAATAGTATGGTAATAAAATTAGTGTTCTTAATATTTAGACATGAAAACACAACATATGATCACAGCATTAAAAGTGGAACTCTTCTGCCCTCTGGTGTTCAATGGATGCATTGATCATCATCTGTCCTGCCTGGAGGTGGAGCTGTGCATCTTGTTTTAAATGAACGCAACTTTACTATTATTTCAACCTAATATTTGGCACTAAAAACTGAGAAAACCTAGTCAGTGGACAGTCTGCTTTTTAAATAGGATACTGGCAGTCCTCATTCCCACAGGTACAAGAATCAACAGTAATTGCAGTGGATTTTTATCACAGTTGTGATTCATCCCAGAAAGAGAGAAAGAACATTGCCAAGGGCACTTGAGGATCTCTCATTATGTGAGTAATTTGTTTGTGGCCATTTATTTTAACACCATCATCACTGTTCAGTCTTAATAACAGGGAACATAGAGGATAAAAACAAAAAAAGAATAATTTAAAGATAAAAATATATATTCTGGGCCTGTTTTCAACAGCTTAATGGGCATCCTCATCTATCCTCTGTTTTTTTCTGTGCTCTGTTGAGTGTTTTTTTTCTTTTTTCTTTTTCAGCCACAACATTAAAAACTAATATCATGGCCCCCTTGTGCTGCCAAAACAGCTGTGTTGCTGTGGATGCATGGAGGCACTAAACGTGACCTGTGGTATCTGGCACAAAGACATTAGAAGCAGATCCTTTAAAGGGTTAGTTCACCCAAAAATGAAAATTCTGTCATTAATTACTCACCCTCATGTCGTTCCAAACCTGTAAGACTGCAGTGGTTCAACATTAATTTTATGAAGTGACGAGAATACTTTTTTGTGCGCAAAAACAAAACAAAAATAACAACTTATTCAACAAAATCTTCTCTTCTGTGTCATTCTCCTATTGTGTCATTCTGGCTCATTATTGGCCGGTTCCTGCGTCAGCATCACACACGTTTCGTGCTGCTCACATGAACAGCGTTGGCCAACTTAAACAGCATAGGAGAATGACATTATTATACATAATTTATGGACATTACATTTACATTTAGTCATTTAGCAGACGCTTTTCTCCAAAGCGACTTACAAATGAGAATAGTAGAAGCAATCAAATCAACATGAGTACAACAGTATGTAAGTGCCGTGTCAAGTCACAGTTTCATCAGTAAAGTGCTCGTAGCAAGGGTTTTTTTTTGTTTTTTTTAAAAATATACGCAATAGATGGAGAAAGAGAATAGAAAATCGAAAAAAGAAAAGTAAAATAAAAAGTGTTAATATTGCTGGGTCAAGTGTTGACGGAAAAAAATATGTCTTTAGCAGTTTTTTGAAAATGGCTAAGGACTCAGCTGCTCGGATAGAGCGTGGTAGGTCATTCCTCCATCCAGGAACAGACCAGGAGAAGGTCCGTGAGAGTGATCATCTATGGTTTGATTTCTTTGTATGTGTGGATTGCATGGGTTGTTACCAACATCTGGTGAAAATTTCAAGTCAATAGCACCTTTAGAAAATTGGTGACGTGTTCAATACTTATTTTACCCACTGTATGTTACCCCCTTCATTGCTATGCACTTTTTTCTGCACAGTGGTTGATTTGTAGTTTATACCACCAAAAGATTCTCTAAGATTTTGTATTTATTTATATTTCCCACTCATTTCCTATGGCGGTCATTTTTTGCCAAGAGTGACTTTTTTTTTTCTGACCCCAAACCGAATCATGTCCATGTTTTTTTGTTTTCACATAGCTAATACGGCAAAAGTCACCAAGTGTCATCCCACGTTAACATGTTAATCTAATTAATTAGTTTTGTAATTAAAATGTTAATTTTGTAAATAAAATGTGTGCTTGTGTGTAGTTTATATGTTGTGTTTCATCTAAGGTTGAAAGTCTATGATAATACATATATAAAGTCTTTGATAATACATGACTCTAATTGATAGGCATAAGGCTGCTTTTAGGACAAGATAAGAGCAAGGGCATGAGTGAAGTACAGCCTTATACTGATTAGTACTGCACTATGTTTTATACATGTCTTAAAAGATATGGTGCATTATTTTCCTATGTTTTTACAATCTAAAAAGCTTTAGTTGTATACAGTAAGACATATATGACATATATTGAAAATACATTAACATTATGCAATTTGTATATGTGGTTTTTGCAGCATAAATGTCCCTTACAATATTCTTTTGGACCATATAAGAATCACAGAATCACAAACTTTTTCCATAGAATATATATTCTGTGTGATCGGACTAGACGGGCCAGCCTTCGCTCCTCACGTGCATCAGTGAGCCTTAAGTGCCACGACTCCGGTTCACCTGCTGTCCTTCTTTGCACCACTTTTGGTAGGTACTAACCACTGCATACCGGGAACACCCCACAAGACTTTCTGTTTTGGAGATGCTCTGACCCAGTCATCTAGCCATCACTATTTTTCACTTGTCAAATTCATTTAGATTCTTTCATTTTTCCTGCTTCCAACACATGAAATTCAAGAACTGACTGACTTGCTGCCTTATATATCCCACCCCTTATTTGACAGGTACCATTGTAATGACATAATCAATGTCATTCACTTCACCTCTCAGTGTTTTTAATGTTGTGGCTGATCAATGTAACACTATAACACGTCAGTTTAGTCACCAAGTTTAATGACAGCTTTGATGAGACACTTGAGTGTGCGTGATTATAATTGTTTAATGTGTAACGTGTAATAGTTGTCTGTCAAAGGCATTTATGATTGATGACATTTCAGTTCTTAACACCTTTCACAGACAATGACACAACAATAACAAATCTTTACTGCATTGATACAGTACTTATGAAGCTACCCAAATGGAAGTGGCCTGTGTCTGATCAAATAATAATCAAAAATGTCTTTAATGTAAATAGTCATCAGAAAGCACAGAATAAGTGCTTTTTAAAAAAACCCTGAAGATCTCTACTACACTGAATTGAAATTTTAATACATCCCCAAATCACAATTTTGCAGGCGTTTCTGTCAATCACCTTTACTGTTACAATGGGACACCTCTTTTGAATAAAATATCATTTTAACTTAATGCAGATTTTTACCGGGTGGCTCATGATACAGATGATTTAGCTACTTTACCAGTTTACCTGTATTCACCCTATCATGTTTTTAAATGGTACAACCCTGCTGAAATCTAGCATAAACTAGCATGAATTCCATGTTGATCCAGGCTGGTAGAGTTGGTATTGTGCTGGTCTAGCTGGTGGAGCAGCAAAACCATGCTATTCACAAACAAAACTAAGATGATGTAGCTGATTCATGAACTTTAATGACATCCCATTCTTAATCTGTAGGATTTTAATATGAAGTTGGTCCACCCTTCGCAGCTATAACAACTTCAACTCTTCTGGGAAGGCTTTCCACAAGGTTTAGGAGTGTGTTTATGGGAATTTTTGAACATTCTTCCAGAAGCACATTTGTGAGGTCAGGCACTGATGTTGGAGGAGAAGGCCTTGCTCGCAGTCTCCGCTCTAATCCCAAAGGTGTTCTATCGGGTTGAGGTGCAGTCCAGTCAAGTTCCTCCACACCAAACTCGCTCATCCATGTCTTTGTGGACCTTGCTTTGTGCACTGGTGCGCAGTCATGTTGGAACAGGAAGGGGCCATCCCCAAACTGTTCCCACAAAGTTGGGAGCATGATATTGTCCAAAATATCTTGGTATGCTGAAGCATTAAGAGTTCCTTTCACTGGAACTAAGGGGCCAAGCCCAACCCCCGAAAAACAACCCCACACCATAATCCCCCCTTCACTTTACACTTGGCACAATGCAGTCAGGCAAGTACCGTTCTCCTGGCAGCCAGCAAACTCAGACTCGTCCATCGGATTGCCAGACAGAGAAGTGTGATTCGTCACTCCAGAGTCCGTGCTTTACACAACTGCATCTGACGCTTTGCATTGCACTTGGTAATGTAAGGCTTGGATGCAGCTGCTCGGCCATGGAAAACCATTCCATGAAGCTCTTACCTGAAACACCTGAATTCAATAATTTGGAGGGGTGTCCCTGTCACAAACAGAAGAGGACAGATGAGGTGAGTAATGTAAAACAGTTCTTTATTGCAGGTAACGGACAGAGCTAGAACGCAACAGGTAAGCATCTTGAACAATGGATAGTTTGGCTTGAACTTAGCTGAATGGCAATATAGCCTTTTCTGGTGATGTGGAAGCAGACAGACGGATGGGAACCAGGTCAGGAACCAGAAGACAAGACTGAAGACGAGGATCAGGATCAGGAACCACAGGTAAGTGCTCAGGCGAGTATGGGTGAGTCTGTTTGTCGAGTGACGAGACCAGACACTGAGGTAAAGGGAGTGGTGGTTTATAAAGGGTGCACTGATGCATGGTGAACAGGTGCAGATGATCAGTATTTAGGGGATTGTGAGCGAGTGGGCGGTTCTGGTGCTGATGGCTGAGTCGATGGTGTTGTTGACTCCGTGACAGTCCCAATACTTTTAGCAATATAGTGTATAATAAATTCTAAAGTAACCCACTAGTAATGACTCAAGTATTACCAAATTCTTCAGAAGTAATTACTAATAATATGGAATAGTATTCTAATGACTGAAATCATGGATCAGAACACTTGGATCAGTATTCTAAAGTGAACAGCATAATAACTGCCTAGTAATGACTGAAGTCAATGTAAGCTTTTGAGGTTTTTGTAACGTTTTGGATAGTAATTCCTTAAATGGATTTGGTAACACTTGAGTCATTACTAGTGGGTTACCACGATCTTCATTTTAAAATACTGATCCAAATAATTAGTAATTCCTTCTGAAGGATGGAGTAACACTTAAAAAAATAAAACATCAAAATCTTACAATGATTTTAGTCATTACAAAGGAGGTTATCATGGTGTTCACTTTAGAATACTGATCCAAATAATTCCTTCTGAAGAATTTGGTAATACTTGAGTCATTACTAGTGGGTTACCACAATCTTTACTTTAGAATTAATTATACATTATGCATTATTCATGTTAATTACGATCCTTAGTAGTTCTTAGTAGTCCTCTGGGAGGTATGAAAAAAATAGTAGTTATTGATTAGCTAATAGTGAACTACCACATTCGACTATAAGCACTAATTTGTTAATCATAGTTTCTTGTTAGCTAATAGTAGTTACTAGAGTTTTAATATTGCGTTGCTTATTTGTTCCTGTGTAGTTATTAATTAATAATGGAACAGTATTCTAAAGCGCTATCATAATAGGAGTTTGACCCACTAGATTCTAATCTGACACCATGGTAAAAATAGAAAGTTGCATCACATGTTGGCTAATAGTTGTTACGCTAACTAACAGATTGATCTGTGACAAGACTATACTGAAAGGAAATCAGGTTGATCCCTTTTGTTCTGTTTACCATTACTGTTTTGTCACATATTGTATTTCCTGCAGTGACTATTACATCTGTTAAACGTTGTTTAGCTAGACGTGTGTGCTTTGACTTTGACATTTGCTTACAAGCAAATACCATTCAGCAATTCCTCGTCCTGTTTTCAGTGAGATTTCAAGAACATGATCTGAATGCATGTAAAAAAAAAAAAAAAATAAATAAATTAATCTTTAATTTGCAGTATAAATAGACCAGACTTACAATATAATATAAACACACTTAACCTGTACTAAAATGTCTTGGGATATATGTACGGGAAAAAAAAACAAAACAAAAAAAAAACCTCTTGGCTTGTTGACCAATCCTTTGAAGATAACTGTTAAAAAAATCTAGTTGAATGGCAAATAATATGAGATAATTGCTAGTAGGAAAGATGTTTGTCATGAGAAAATGAAGCTATTTTAGAAGCTATCTCTTAAATGAAGCTATCTCTAATTTTAAATATAACAGCTGTGAGTGGTATTAAAGATTTCAGGACATATCAAGAAGACTGTCTAATGTTTAACTTAATGTTTACACATTCCACCAGTGAGTATCAAAGAATATTCACCTGTCACCAAAGAGTCCAAGTAGTATTAAAAGGTAAGGTAGGAAATTTCATAGAAGCTAGCAATTGCAAGCTAGCTTAGAAAGCATAACATCCCACCCTCCCTTCAGAGCGCTCTCCAAAGCCACACCTCATCCAAAACACATGAACGCTGTAACAGTCACTTAGAGCATTTATGTAATTTGAGGTTGAATGACAACTGCGCATGTGCATAAATGGTGTGTCTGTAAGAAATGTGAAAGGTGAGCAGGAGAAGAGAAAACCACTCTACTGACTTTTGTACTCTTCTTTGCGTTTCAATGCGCACAGCCAAAGCAGAGTCTGCAAAGCATCATGAGAGACAACATTAAATTACCTCATGTCTCAAAGCACATAACATTACAAAAAATAATCAACATAAACAACTTAGAGTTTGAGTTGTACCACCTGCTGCAGATTCATTTCGGCATTGATGTTGCCATAGAAATGCATAATTCCGAGTCTAAGGACGCGAACAACTCTAAGTACGAACGTCACGGGTTGCCATTACTGTAATTACGACATGGCATAACGCAGCATAAGCTTGTTGTTTTGGTTCAGGAGGAATTGTAAAAGTGGCTGCTGTTTAGTTGTGGCACTCTGTGACTGTCTGTCTACAAGTCTGCAATAGCCTTACAGAACACGCTGATCATTGCATTTGAAATTTTTTTTTTTTTTGGTCCTGAGACTTACACAGAAGATATATGTATATATTTTTTTTAATATAAAGACAACTTCTATTATTGATTGCTATCAGGATGTGAAGAGAGTTTCAGCCAGTATAACAAAAAGTGTTTCTGAAAAACATTGCCTACCCTACCTTTAAGCAATTTCTGAGAAACACTGTTGATATTTGAAATTTTATATTTATAATGGCTTCTACAAAATTATTAAACAGCACAACCATTTTAATTAATAATAGTAAGAAATGTTTCTTGAGCAGCAAGAAAATGATTTCTGACAACAGAGGTCTTTTGTTGTGTTTTTTCTACAAAGCTGATTAACAAGCTGCAATTTGCCTCAAGTATGGGTTAATCCATAATTGTTCTATGTGATCTGCTTATTAAATACTAAGACAAATGTGCGTTTATTTTAGTTATTCAGTAAATGCATAAGAAAAGTATCAACAATTTATATCGATCAATGCTTTTCTCATAAGCCATAAAATGTTATTTGTATGGGTTTTAGCAGCTAATCAGACTCGGAGTGAAATCTAAATTTGGTGACATTGCTGAAGTAGTGATCCGTGCTTAAGTAACCAGCTCAATGACCGCAGGGAGAATGCATAAGGAATGAGAGGAGGTTTTATCACTCATTTTTATCAGCACTGCATGAATAGAGGTGGAGCAACACATGCAGACCAGCACTATAAAAGCATCAGAGCAGTGGATTTATGGACCTCGATGCTTCTATAACTCGCCACATATATGCCTGAAACACAACTAACTAAGGTAGATCTTCTCTCTCTCTCTCTCTCTCACTGAATCTTAGTATCAGTAAATGTCTGTCTAATTTAATATGATGGTATCTATGAAATAATGAATAATGAAATGATGAATACATAAATAATATTTAATGCTTTATTTGAAGGCTGTCCCACATTTCTGCAGAACTTCCACTTCACAGTATTCCAGTGCTCAAAACACAAAGGTGAGATGTTTCCTGTTTTTGTCTTTTGTAAAGGAAAATCCGGTCATGCTCGAGCCAGAATGTAAACAAACCCCAGTAAAGTATATAAATTCTAAAATCCTGTTTTTCATCAGAATCATTATTATACCAATGAAATACGTGAATATTTACAGGAGCTACAACCACTCATGGCAAATCCAGTCCAAGAAACTACAGAGCAGAAGAAACAGCAGCTGCAGGGACCCGAGAAGCCAAATTCACATCAGAAGTTTAAAGCAAAGATCACCCAATGCCTCTCTTACATTACTGGAGACATGGCTGCATTCGGTGAATGGATGAAAGGTACAAGAGTAAGCTAGCTTAGATCTCAATAAGGAGGCAAATTTAGAAAGAAGAAAAAACAAGAACATTTAGGAGATTGTTTGCACACAAGTAATTTAGAAATTGATCAACGAGTTAATCATATTCAACCAGGGAAAAGCCTTGTTCTAACCCACCTAAACATTTCTGTTTCTTTCACCACAAAGATGACTGAACAACTGTCATATTGGAACACTTTGTGTAGTTTTAAAACTGTCGTGGTACTTGTAAACATGTGGGAATCTGCTAGATGTGCTCATCTAGTTAAGGTACTAACCACTTTTTTTAGTCTGCATACGGACACTTTGCCTTTAGGAAGTTGGATAATGAGAGATCCACACCCAACTGAAAAACAATGCACGCTTACTAAGCAAGAGGCAAACAAACAACATTTTTTAAAGATGTTTAATTTCTATCTACAAAAAAAAAGTCATTATTTTATTACATTTTGAAAATGTAAGCATTAGGACAATGCAAAAATTACTTAAGGATAATGTAAGTACAGTTTTGTATTCCAACTTCTATGGAGATTTTCTTTATACCCACTTGTACTCTCACATGTTTACACTGTGCAGGTCAATTTATCTTGCTCCAGATTCTGGACTGGGTGCTGCGTGGAGCAGCTCAGGTGATGTTTGTGAACAACCCTCTCAGTGGACTGATCATCTTTGCTGGACTGATCCTTCAGAACAGATGGTGGGCAATCAATGGTTTTGTTGGCACTTTGTTTGCTACGATTTCTGCACTCATCCTCTGTCAGAACAGGTATTTAGGTGATGTCTTACAGACTTGCAGACTTTGAGTGTGGTTTTTAGTATTATATTCAATATTTTATACTTCCCTCAGAGGAGCTATCGCAGCTGGCCTGTATGGATATAACGGCATCTTGGTTGGCCTCCTGATGGCGGTTTTCTCTGATGCAGGAGATTGGTACTGGTGGCTGCTTCTTCCCAACATCTTCATGTCAATGGCATGGTGAGTTCATCTCTTGGTTCTTCAGTTCATTTATGGCTAATTTGGGCTTGTAACAAAAAAAAAAAGGAAAGGCTGGAATACACTACACAACTATTGCACAGATTCCCTTGCAGTCTGGATGAGTTAACGTTAGTTGCTGAAAGTCAGATCCAGTTTGCAGAAATTTGGTCAGCGGAGTTGACCGATTTTACAGAAAATCATGTATGATGGCTACAGATTTTTTAGTTTCTGACTAGGAATCCATCCAGTTGATGGATATCAAACATGTTTGATATTTTGAGGTGATTTTAGAACACACTTTGTTTTTATTTTCATGCATTACCTAGCAACAATATTTGTTGTGTTCGGAACGACTTGAAAGTGTGGTAGTTTGTGATCGTTAGTCGTTTAGTGTATGATGCCCAGTTTTTCTCTGTAACCATATACAAATCGGCAAGTGTAGAATGCCTAGTATTTTAAAAATTGGTTCGGATTTTAAAAGTTGTGTATTCCAAGAGACATTCCAGGAAGGACAAAAACGCAAGGAATTTAGCTTCTTCAAAGGCAGATAACTGCAAAACACTAAAATGGAATGTTCCATCAGTCAAAGACTGTCATATGATTGAGGTACTGAAGTTCTGTCACATGGTAAAAGAATGTTCAAAAAATTGAACACTCAAACATTTTAAGATTTTTTTTCTGCATAGGGTTATGTAAGGACAAAATGACTTATCTGATTGTATTTAAATACATTTTAGTTATTCATGCTGGCATCTTTTACTCTGCATAGTTTTCTTCATTTTTGAGGGCATGTCATGTGACACATGAATCTGATTGGACACACACCCTTACACACCTCCAAGACACTGGAAGCATTTTTCCTCCCTATTAAAAAGTGTATTGATTTTACAAACTATACACAAAGTCTTTTATTATTTAAATTTAGCAGCTTTTGTTTTAGCAATTGTTTTTTTTGTTTTTACCCAGTGACTAATATTTGGGTCACAACCCAACAGTGGAGAACCACCAGTTTAGACTCTGTGCTGAAATCTAGAATCCTAGCTGTGTTGTTTTTTCCAGTCCTATAGTGTCCAGTGCCTTGGCTTCCATCAACAGTCGGTGGGACCTGCCAGTTTTCACCCTGCCTTTTAACATACTAGTGTGCCTTCATATGGTGGCTACAGGCCACTACAATCAACACTTCCCACAGATTCTCATCCAGCCACGCACATCCTTGTATAACATGACATGGTCCGAGCTGGATTATGCTAAGGTAAGAGCTAACAAGTGAAAATGAGGCCAAAATCAAAGAAGTGAAAGCTGTCCCAAAGTTGCATCTTGATAAAGAGCCACTTCCCCAGAACGAGAAAGGGCGATTATGCAACAGTTCTGCTTTAGGAATCTTCTAGACTGATGTTACATGACACTGAAGAGAGCAGGTTCATCACGAGACACTGTAACTGACATTATGCAATTCAATCTAGCAGGAAATTCCAGATTTTCTGCTCAAATTTAATGTCACCTAAGTCCTATGGCAAAGTAATCTCCTAAAAGGCAAATCTTACATAATACATAGTTTGGAATAATTAAGAATTTTTTTAAATGTTTTTGAAAGAAGTCTCTTATGCTTACAAAGGCTACATTAATTTGATGAAAAATACAGTAAAAAATTGTAAATATTTTAAAATTTAAAAGAGCTGTTTTCTATTTTAATTATTTTAAAATGTAATTTATTTCTGTGATTGCAAAGCTGAATTTTCAGCAATTATTCTAATATGCACATTTGGTGCTCATTTATTATTGGTGTTTAATTATTGATAATGGTTCTTATTATTAATGTTGAAAATAGTTGTTTCTGCAGTAGAATATTATATTAAATATAATATTTTTTTTTTTTTACAGCTTTTCTGCTCAATCCCTGTGGGTATTGGACAGGTATATGGATGTGACAATGCTTGGACAGGAGGGATATTTATGATTGCCTTGTTCATTTCCTCACCCATAACATTTGTACATGCAACTATTGGATCAGCAGTTGGTATGGTGTCAGGTAAGCAATCACAAGTGTATTACAATATTTAGTAATAAATATCATCAGCATTAAGACATTTTAATATTGATAATTAAGGTAAAACTGAAATGTAACTTTCAGGTCTTGCTCTTGCTGCACCATTCGAGAACATCTACTTTGGCCAGTGGGGTTATAACTGTGTTTTGGCCTGCATTGCCATTGGTGGGATGTTCTATGCTCTCACATGGCAGACACATCTTCTGGCTGTGGTCTGTGGTAGGTTCCTATCAGATATTTCCTTTCCTTCCTGATTATGTAAAAATAATTTCCTATAGTAATGGGCAAATCACTGAAATTACAATCTTGTTTTCCCGTAGCATTCTTCTGTGCATATCTCGGCTCGGCAATTGCAAATGTGATGTCTACTGTACGTATTATAAACCCAAAACATAAAATTTATACACAAATTTCTGTGATTTTAAATGGTTTTACATGGTATTTCAACAGTTTGGACTCCCAGCATGTACCTGGCCCTTCTGTCTTTCTGCCCTTACTTTCCTTTTGATCACTACGGAGACAAAAAACATTCATAAACTGCCTCTTGCTAAAGTCACCTACCCTGAAAAAAACCTGATATACTTCTGGAAGATGAAGAAAGAGGAAAGAAATGACAAACAAAGGGAAAAACAAGAGAAGATGCAAGTGAAAGATGTAGAATCACAGCTGAAAAAAGAAGAAATAATAGTTGCAATGGAAAAGAAAGAGCATCCGGATGTTTTCACTGTGGAAGTTCGGCAAGAGGAAACCACACAGAGTAGAACAAATAAGAATTCAGAGGCAACTGAACTTCATTTAACTCAATTATAAATTTCCCTTAAATGGTTCACATGATGTTTATTTGCTGAAAGAAAATGCCACACAGAAATAGCTAAGAGACACTTCTATTTTTAAACATCACTCTCAATTGGACTTTTTTTATTTTATTTTTTTAACTTTTAAACACCCTTTTCCTTTTCCTTTTTTTTTTTTTTTTTTTTAAGACATTTGTCTGCTTCAAGAAGAGACAAATACTTTTCCCTCAGCAGAAGCACCTATTATTCATTAATATATATATATAAACCTATATATAAACAAGACATTATCTAATTTGTAGAAATGTCAAAACAAAGTTATTTTTGTTTTGATATAGCTGTCAAAACACCAATAATGTGTCAAGATTTGAATATGTGCTAGTCAAGTTTTAGCTTCCAGGCAGGGAGGCAGATACAAGTATGACTAATTAAAATGTCAAATACTTCTTTTTGTTGTTTTCAAACATGACATTAAATTATTTGCTGGTGCGGTTTACTTTTTATTTTCCAAATGTAACTCATTTTCATCTGGATATAAGCAGCATGGAACAAAAAAGAAAAGAAAAAAGATGAATGAGAATGTATTATGAGATAGTGCAGGCTATTTCAATGTTTTCATCATCTGTAACAGCTTTGTGCCTTATTTTTACAATGACTTTTATAAATGTCAATAAACATATATTTTCTCTCAGTCTCTGTCTCATTTGGAATATAGGCATTTACCCATCTTTATTATAGATTTATTTAAATAAAAATGTTGGAACTCATCATAATAACTTTAACAAAATATTATGTTTAACAGATATTTAGGTAATGCATATAATGTCAGGAAAAATGTCAGAAAACTGACATTCATATATTTTTATTTATATACTTGAATGTATATGAATAAGTCACCTGTTAAACTTTGGAAAAGAATAAAATTCTAAAGTTGTCAGTGTTAACAAAGATGTTTATATCATGCAGTTATGTGTACATTGTACATGAAATACAATAGAAACAAAATGTTTTAATGTACAGTACATAATACATAAAATGTACTTACAATTACAGCTGCAAGCAGTGATGAAAGGGCCCTTGCACCTGTACCACCTCCACCTATGGCTTTAAGAAAACAGAGCATGGTGGGCAATATGCATTTTGGTATATAAATATAGGACGACTACTTCAGTCATTTGTATTTGCCACACTTCCTGCTACCAGCTGGTGGCGATATGACTAACTAAATTTTGCCATGTAGATGTCTTCAGGCCAGGGCACTTATCAAACATGTAAAGTTTGAGGCAGATTGGACATTTTATGCCTGAGTTACAAACAACTTCCTGTTTCGTGGCGTTAATCGCATACATTAACATTTAGCCAAGTGTTGCATGATTTAACATGTTTCTAGCATGTTTTGTACTTAATGGCATTTTAAAATGTGTTTCAGGGAGTGAATTACAGTGTACAGCATGCCATTTCCTGTTGCCCACAGGTGGCACTATGACTAACTGAATATTGGCATGTAGATGTCTTTAGGCCATGACTCTAATAAAACATGTGAAGTTTGGGGCAGATCGGACATTGTATGCACAATTTACAACTTCCTGTTTCATGGCGAAACATCGAACTTTGTCAGGCCGCCATGGACACGCCGTTCAGCGAAAACTCAAGATCTTCCCAATTTAAAGGCCTTTAGATTAGACTGACCAAATATGATGTTTGTCTGATAAAATCTCTAGGAGGAGTTCGTTAAAGTATAACATCTGGAAATGGCAAAAACTGCAAAAATTTTGCAGAGAAAATTCAAAATATCTTACTTCCTGTTGGGTTTTCAGATTTTGCCCCCCAGGAACTTTTTTGTAGGTATTGGGCTGTTACATGTGTCTACCGAATTTCATACCTGTACGTGAAACGTAGCGCGAATGGCACTTAATTTCAATTTTGTATGGTGCTATGGAGCCATTTTGCCACACCTAATTCTGAAATCCATATCAGACGTGAATTTTCACAACTTCTGACACGTGTGCAAAGTTTTATGAGTTTTCGAGCATGTTTAGGCCCTCAAAAATGCGATTCATTTCGGAGAAGAAGAAGAATTGACCAAGCAATTACAACAGGGTCCTCGCACCTAGGGGCAGGATTCACAATAATTTTCAAATCATTTTCTACTGATCATCATAATTTCTGTTGTACATTACTTAATGTTCCTCTAACCAGCATGCCTGACTGTGTTATAAATAGATCTTTAGTGTATGTTAGAGGAGATGTCTGAAGCATTAATGCATATGATAAAAAGGGCATATATTCAATTCAATTAGTCTTTCTAGTCTTTTTTCATTTTAGTCTATTATTACAGTGCCCTTCAAATTCTCAATCACAATCAAAGTAGCATATAGCTCATGTCCTGATGCTGAACTCCCATCCTGCAAACAGCACTAACAATCTATCATGTGATGTTTATTGTGTGACGCCAACAGCAGTAGAATCACCTCCTATTCAAAGAGCTTTTAGATCAGATACCAGTACCCGTCTGAAGATTAAAATCTCCAGCACGAGGTACCAAAGATCTCAGATATGAAGCACTTATGCAACATACACACTTTTTTGACCCTACATAAATAAGGCATTGCATGGAACAGTGTTCCAAAACCTCTCTTTTGCATGATAACAAAAATAATGGCAATGAATATTATATTGTGTATTAGTGTAGGCAATTAGCATTTCTATATGTAATGTTAACCTACTTTTTAAAAGCACAGTACCTTTACTTGAGGAAACGTGGCTGTTCTTGATATTATCTCTTATGCTTGACAGTTCTCACTTTTGATGAGATAATGGCCAATGAGACAATGTTCTGCATTCCATCAGAATAAGATACAACCTAGAAATTTCTGTGATCACGTTTGCTTTTTCATAAACAGTAATAATGACTATATAAATATGGTCTGTCATTGTAAATTTTGTAACCCATGCCATTTCTGCAAAACGTTTCAGTTTCCAGCTGAAATGAACACTAGAGGCAGTAAAATACAAAAAAATTTTGTTCCTTTTTACACAAATTATGATTACAGAGGCAGATTATAGATTAATACATTAGGTGCTGCCCGCAGAATAATACAAGGTTCATAGAAAATTGGAAAAGTTTGGGGCCTGACTTGTTAAAAAGATATGGTCTTCATCCCTCCTGGGGTGGTGCCGCTCTTCTCTCTAGTAATATGGCACATAGTCTTAGAGTTGGCACTTGACTAACTGGGGCCCAGGTCAGGAAGCAGACAGACTGGCTAAACCAACCATCAGCTAGTCGTCACAGAAGTCATATAAATCCCTACACATAGAGGCTCTTTCACCTAGATATCATCATATAGAGACTGTGTCTGTTCCCTGAACTAGTAAATACAAAAAACTCCCAAACCCTTTTAAGGGTAAAAATGTACAAACCCGATTCCATAAAAGTTGGGACACTGTACAAATTGTGAATAAAAAAGGAATGCAATAATTTACAAATCTCATAAACTTATATTTTATTCACAATAGAATATAGATAACATATCAAATGTTGAAAGTGAGACATTTTGAAATGTCATGCCAAATATTGGCTCATTTTGGATTTCATGAGAGCTACACATCCCAAAAAAGTTGGGACAGGTAGCAATAAGAGGCCGGAAAAGTTAAATGTACATATAAGGAACAGCTGGAGGACCAATTTGCAAATTATTAGGTCAACTGGCAGCATGATTGGGTATAAAAAGAGCCTCTCAGAGTGGCAGTGTCTCTCAGAAGTCAAGATGGGCAGAGGATCACCAATTCCCCCAATGCTGCGGCGAAAAATAGTGGAGCAATATCAGAAAGGAGTTTCTCAGAGAAAAATTGCAAAGAGTTTGAAGTTATCATCATCTACAGTGCATAATATCATCCAAAGATTCAGAGAATCTGGAACAATCTCTGTGCGTAAGGGTCAAGGCCAGAAAACCATACTGGATGCCTGTGATCTTCGGGCCCTTAGACGGCACTGCATCACATACAGGAATGCTACTGTAATGGAAATCACAACATGGGCTCAGGAATACTTCCAGAAGACATTGTCGGTGAACACAATCCACCGTCCATTCGCCATTGCCAGCTAAAACTCTATAAGTCAAAAAAGTCCGTTTTCTCTGGACCAAGGCTCATTTAAAATGGACTGTGGCAAAGTGGAAAACTGTTCTGTGGTCAGACGAATCAAAATTTGAAGTTCTTTTTGGAAAACTGGGACTCCATGTCATCCGGACTAAAGAGGACAAGGACAACCCAAGTTGTTATCAGCGCTCAGTTCAGAAGCCTGCATCTCTGATGGTATGGGGTTGCATGAGTGCGTGTGGCATGGGCAGCTTACACATCTGGAAAGGCACCATCAATGCTGAAAGGTATATCCAAGTTCTAGAACAACATATGCTCCCATCCAGACGTCATCTCTTTCAGAGAAGACCTTGCATTTTCCAACATGACAATGCCAGACCACATACTGCATCAATTACAACATCATGGCTGCGTAGAAGAAGGATCCGGGTACTGAATGGCCAGCCTGCAGTCCAGATCTTTCACCCATAGAAAACATTTGGCGCATCATAAAGAGGAAGATGCGACAAAGAAGACCTAAGACAGTTGAGCAACTAGAAGCCTGTATTAGACAAGAATGGGACAACATTCCTATTCCTAAACTTGAGCAACTTGTCTCCTCAGTCCCCAGACGTTTGCAGACTGTTATAAAAAGAAGAGGGGATGCCACACAGTGGTAAACATGGCCTTGTCCCAACTTTTTTGAGATGTGTTGATGCCATGAAATTTAAAATCAACTTATTTTTCCCTTAAAATGATAAATTTTCTCAGTTTAAACATTTGATATGTCATCTATGTTGTATTCTGAATAAAATATTGAAATTTGAAACTTCCACATCATTGCATTCCTTTTTTATTCACAATTTGTACAGTGTCCCAACTTTTTTGGAATCGGGTTTGTAATTGATGTACAACAAATAAAAGACAGACATAATACAGATGAACAAATGAGCTTGGTTTGCTGAATATTAGATCCCTTTCTACAAAAGCGCTTACTGTAAATATGATCACAGATCAGGTTCCCGGCTCAAATTTTTGATTTTGTTAATATTTCTTCTGTTGAAAGACAAACATAAATAGTGATGAAAGCCAAAATATTAAAATTTCACAGATGTATATTTACTGAGTAATCCACTATTTGGTAGAGGGGGTCAAAATGATAATTTTCACCTGAGATTTGAAGCCGGTTTACAGGGGTGTAAAAATGACTTTAGAAAGATGACAGAATCATTATTTTATTTTTACACAGTGATTGGTAGGTGTATTAGTAAAATCTGTTGACTTTATCAATCTTTGTTTCATTATATGCCAACAGTGACAGTTGTGTTTTTTGTGTCATGTTTGCATGCCTGTAACTCAAGAAGTATAAAGGCCCTGATATACTTCAAACAAAATCGAAGAACGAACTGATGTGACGTAATTTCGAAAAAAATCAGGCCAAAATTAAGTTTGTTTTGTGTTCTTTTTGGAAGTTCGAAATGGCTTGCCAAAGCGAACTTTCAGGAAAAGTTCGCTCCACCTGCAAAACACCTTCGTACTATCATTGGTCCTTGACGATAACGTAATAGGAGGCTCCTTCATTTGCGTGGAACGCTTCTCTGACTCATTTCGCGTGATGAATTCGTTGACGTAAGATCTCCGAGGGTGAAAACATGAACACATTGGATAGCCATTGGATAGCCGCTTTATAGTACAAAATAAAGTTGTGCTTCCGGTGAAATGAGGCACTGACACTGTATTTCATGTTTGATACTGTAAAGTTGCTTGCTTTTAAGGAATCTATTGAATAAAGTGCTATATAAATAAACGTGACGTGACTAGAGTGCTAATTTGCGGGGCTCGTGCTACCAGTGTTGTTATGATCAGATGCTTTTCTTATTCTTTCTATAAAAAATGCTTGCTGAAAAAATGGGCAAAATTCAACAGTTTGAACATGGAGTCACACTGGGGTCCCAATATCTATGGGGCCTTAAAAATAAAGATTCCAAAAGAAAAGTTTATTAAGAATGAGAATCTAGAAGGATATTAAGATATCTTGAATACTTTTAGAGTAACAGGCATGACAACTTTAGAAAAGGATTATTTATGGCACTCAGGTATGTTCTATGCATTTCAGGTGATAGAAAAAAAAAAGAAATACATTTCTAGTTTTAACATTATTTGTTCTTCAGATATTCCTCTTTAAAAAAAAAAAAAATATATCATCTGTATGCAAGAAGTGTTTTTTACTATTTTTGAACTGTCACCGTTGGCATATAATGAAAGAAAGATTATTAAAGGGTCTTTTTAAGAACTCCCTTGATCGATCAGCTCCTGTTGGAGCTGGAGGTACGTCTCTCTTTAGGGACCCTTTTTAGAGTATTCAGCCTCCAGAGTGCTTATTAAGAAGCTCTCTGTAGATCCTAGGTTGAGCAGAGTAACTCCCCTCGATTGCAAGGGTTCTAAGCGCTATGCCGAGTTCTGCTCCCCAGGATGCCCGTCTCTACGTCCGGTCTGAGTTGGTTACTTCCAGTTACTGCCAGTTTGCAGTCCCTCTTTCTGGACCCCTCCTCTGGAGGCTAGTGCTTTAGAGATTCTGTTTTGGTAACAGACAGGTTGCTGGCCAGACTAGGTTTCTACTAATTAGGACCAGGTCGGCCTCCCTGGTGGCAGTCAGGGTAGACTATGCTCCCCTGAGAAGTGACTGGCCGGGGCTCCTTTTGGCTCCCTGGCCACATTCCCTTAAATGGACCCCTTCTGTTTGAAGTTGTTGGTTCCAAGCCTTTGAGCTGCCTTGGTAGGCCTTTAGATGTTTCTGGAGGCCTCTTTGAGGCTTATAGCTTGGGTGGTGGCCGTAGGGAATGCTGTCACTGACAGCCTTTGCGACCCTTAGGAGGAGTGTTTTTTTGGCATTTCAGTTTAAATGGTTTCTGATATTTGTCACAGCCATTCTTTGGCATGCACTCCCCTCAGCATGGCGGCGTGGGTATTCGTTCCCCAAATGCTTTAAGATGCAGTGCGAGCTCCCTTTTGAAAGGGAACGTCTCAGGTTAAGCATGTAACCATGGTTCCCTGAGAACAGGGAACGAGACACTGCGTCTCCCTGCCATGCCTTGGGGCTGCCTGCTGAACAGTCCCTTCAGACGATAAGAGGATGACTTGTTTTCTAGGCGCCCCTTATGTGCGTTGGGGTTGCACTAGTAGTGACGTCATAGGCTGTCATCGGCCAATACAATTGCCGTGATTTGATAGCGTTTTAGACACCGGTTCCCACTAAGGCGTTCCCCAAATGCGTTAAGACACAGTGTCTCGTTCCCTGTTCTCAGGGAACCATGGTTACATGCGTAACCTGTGACGTTTTCCCACAACTAAGTTCTACATCTTTTGCCTTACTCCCTAATTGTGGAATCCTGCCAATTGATGGTCAACCCTTTCTCATAAAATTGTAACAAGGACAATCAACACTACCCAGAGGCAAGAAGCCTCCAAGTGACATATTTATTTCACTTTTATTTCATATTTATTTATTTCTTTTATAGTAAGCAAACTAATTCTACAATTGTTTTCTACAGGATAAATAAAATATTCCATCATGTTTGATAGAAACCTGGCTAAAAAAAGATTACATTAAAAATGATTACATTACATTAAATAAGTCTACCCCCAAGATTAGCCTACTGTTATAAACATGAGCATTATCTGAAAGGCAAAAGGGGAGGTGTTGCTGTAATTTATAGTAATATTTTCAGTATTAATCAAAAAGGGTCTAGTTTCAAGTATAATTCTTTTGAAGTGATGGTGCTTTATGTAATGCTATCTAGTGTGAGTGATAAATCCTTTTTGACATTTGTCACAGACTTTATACAGACTTTATCAAATAATTTGCTGATTTTCTATCTGAGTTAGTATTAGCTGCGGATAAAGTCTAAATAGTTAGAGATTTTAATATCCATGTAGATAATAAAAAAGACGCATTGGAATTGCCATTTATAGACATTCTAATCTCTATTGGAGTTAGACAACATGTGTCTGGACCGTATGCACTTATGCACCCCCATACCATCAGAGATGCTGGCTTTTGAACTGAACGCTGATAATACACTGGAAGGTCTCCCTCCTCTTTAGCCTGGAGGACACGGTGTCCGTGATTTCCAACAAGAATATCAAATTTGGACTCGTCTGACCATAGAACACTTTTCCACTTTGAAACAGTCCATTTTAAATGAGCCTTGGCCCACAGGACACGACGGCGCTTCTGGACCATGTTCACATATGGCTTCCTTTTTGCATGATAGAGCTTTAGTTGGCATCTGCGGATGGCATCGCGGATTGTGTTTACCGACAGTGGTTTCTGGAAGTATTCCTGGGCCCATTTAGTAATGTACTGTAATGAGTGATGCAGTGTCGTCTGAGAACCCGAAGACCACGGGCATCCAATAAAGGGTTTCAGCCTTGTCCCTTACGCACAGAGATTTCTCCAGTTTCTCTGAATCTTTTGATGATGTTATGCACTGTAGATGATGAGATTTGCAAAGCCTTTACAATCTGATGTTGAGGAACATTGTTTTTAAAGTCTTCCACAATCTTTTTACGTACTCTTTCAAAACTCTGCCCATCTTTACTTCTGAGAGACTCTGCCACTCAGAGACATCCCTTTTTGGCTCATGTGATTTGAAAGTCTTTTAGTTTTCATTTTATTCAAATTTAAAAAATGTCCCAAACTTTTCCGAAATTCAGGTTGTAATATTGTCATATGGAATCGATGTTGATGGCATTGAAATTCGGCAGCAGAGCGATGTTGTGTGTTGTGCGATGTTATGTTGTGTTGTATAATATTGTTGACTGAATTGCTTATTGCGTTCTAAACTGCCAGCAGGCGGTGAAGCCACTGGAAGTGTTCAAGCGGCCATATTGGTATTCCCTACTGACAGACGGCTATATAATTGTTAAAGGTCAATTGAGGCCAGGAGTGTATTGTAAGTCACTTGTGGTTTGCTAGTGGATGTTTAAATCACCAAAAAACACAAATGGAGTGTCATCTTCAGGGGAAAAAGCAAGTCTGGCTTATAAATGAAGTTACCCAGTTGACCTTGTGACCAAGATATATAACAAAAAGTGAAATTTAGCAGGATCAGTAACAATAATTACAGCCTGGTCAGGCAAGCATTGTGGGATAATGTGAAATTAGAGAAGAGGGCTGCAGGAATTAATGTTTTCTGCATATATCCAAGTCTCAGAGCCAGTACATTGAGATTTGACTGACTAGCAAAGGATAGAACTAAAACAAGGAATGAAAAGGATTTTTAACCACTAAGAAAGAGAATATACTGTAGGTGATTATAGGATACATTTTACCTCTGTAAAATAGGGTTTGTGCCTGTGGAGATGTATTAAAGACATGTTATAATGAGGATAAATGAAAGAATATCAGAAAAGTCGATTTGAAGAGAACTTGGTGGCTCAGTGTTTCTTGCTCAATGGACTTGCGCAGGTAGACTTGCAGGTCTTAATTTACATTTATGCATTTAGCAGAAGTCTTCACACAAATGCTAACACAAAAATATCTAGTGAATGATAGCTTTACAACTGAACCCAACTACTAACAAGCAACCAGAGGTGTAAAGTACTTGAGTAAATGTAATTAGTTACTGTACTTAAGTATCTTTTTGGCTACTTTGTAGTTGTACTGAGTATCAAAGATATTGGCAACTGTTACTCTCTACTTGACTACATTTTTGAGCAAGTAAATGTACTTTTTACTCCACTACATTTGTGATGAGTAATGCAATTACAAATTACATTTTTCATGGCAGATAACTTTTTCTGCAGTTTGTTTCTGATATAAAGAAGCGATCGCCATCTAAGGGCATTGAAGGTACTATATCTTGTGCATTTTGCCTTTAATCACCCAAAACTTGTCAACAAGGATACTTTACGTGAATGCGAGTGCATTAGCAGGTAGTTGCTGATCGCAGATGTTGACTGCAGCTGGCGATGAGGCTCAAACCAGCACATACAGTAGACTTTGACTATTTAATTTTACTTAAAATTGTTTTATTTATCCGCTATATTGACAAGACCATTTTGAAGGATATTGGTTTACTTATGGCCTTTCTGTGCACTTTAGCTGTAGACGTTTAAAAGGTTGCTGTGTTGACCTTGACTTTTTGCAATATTGAGGTGTTCCCTGGGTTTCACACAACAAGCCCAAAGTAAGCTACTAGCCTCACCAAAATAAGCCAAAATACTCAATTGTATTCTGGAAATAAGGCCTCCAAAATTACATATTTATAAGCAACTTTATTAAAAGCAAACCCAAATGCGATCTAAATAAGCAAGTATGCCAACACTGCCTCCAGTGATAAATTTCTTCTCGTGACCTCAGATGATGATTTATTTCCTGTAAATAATGGGTCAAACACTTGATTATGGCATGCCAAACATTTAAGATACTCATCTAAACAAATAATTTATGCTTCATGATGACTACACTACTTGTGCTCTACTTTAAGTCTTAAAATAACACTTGCAAAACTCTTCCTGCAAACACCAAAATAAAACCAAATTCTGAAAGCTCTTTTATTCACCCAGTTGCTATTACTTTATTTAACAAATGTCAGCTCCAACAATTCTCCAACTCCAACTCGTATCATTATAATACACATATAAATATTTATAAATACAAATAAATATTATATGGAGCATACGCATTTGTATTTTTCTATTAACAGTTCTTATTTACCTATTTCACATTATATTGTTTTCCTTGATACTTGCACCTTGTAAATGTTTCGAAAAAAAGAACAAGAGAACAAGAGAGAGAACAGTGCCATCTACTGAATATCAAGAAAGAAAACTTGTGGAATTTGTGCACAAAATGTTTTTTATTTTTTATTTTTTGTCTTTTATAAAGATGAGTCAGTGGTTTTTCAAGAAGCAACATCTTAAAAACTTAGAATCCAAACCCAGTGTAAAGCTGTTTAACAACATAAAACCTGTTCAAACAAATAAATCTAGTTTTTCTTCAGGCATGATAAGCTTTTCAAGCCATTTAACACAGCAAATGTTTCACAAGCAAACATATTTCTCCTTTAAACTATCTGTCAAGTTTAACAGTTTAATTGTTAAAGGTCAATTGAGGCCAGGAGTGTATTGTAAGTCACTTGTGGTTTGCTAGTGGATGTTTAAATCACCAAAAAACACAAATGGAGTGTCATCTTCAGGGGAAAAAGCAAGTCTGGCTTATAAATGAAGTTACCCAGTTGACCTTGTGACCAAGATATATAACAAAAAGTGAAATTTAGCAGGATCAGTAACAATAATTACAGCCTGGTCAGGCAAGCATTGTGGGAGAATGTGAAATTAGAGAAGAGGGCTGCAGGAATTAATGTTTTCTGCATATATCCAAGTCTCAGAGCCAGTACATTGAGATTTGACTGACTAGCAAAGGATAGAACTAAAACAAGGAATGAAAAGGATTTTTAACCACTAAGAAAGAGAATATACTGTAGGTGATTATAGGATACATTTTACCTCTGTAAAATAGGGTTTGTGCCTGTGGAGATGTCTTAAAGACATGTTATAATGAGGATAAATGAAAGAATATCAGAAAAGTCGATTTGAAGAGAACTTGGTGGCTCAGTGTTTCTTGCTCAATGGACTTGCGCAGGTAGACTTGCAGGTCTTAATTTACATTTATGCATTTAGCAGAAGTCTTCACACAAGTGCTAACACAAAAATATCTAGTGAATGATAGCTTTACAACTGAACCCAACTACTAACAAGCAACCAGAGGTGTAAAGTACTTAAGTACAGTAACTAATTACATTTACTCAAGTATCTTTTTGGCTACTTTGTAGTTGTACTGAGTATCAAAGATATTGGCAACTGTTACTCTCTACTTGACTACATTTTTGAGCAATTAAATGTACTTTTTACTCCACTACATTTGTGATGAGTAATGCAATTACAAATTACATTTTTCATGCGCATTTGTATTTTTCTATTAACAGTTCTTATTTACCTATTTCACATTATATTGTTTTCCTTGATACTTGCACCTTGTAAATGTTTGGAAAAAAAGAACAAGAGAACAAGAGAGAGAACAGTGCCATCTACTGAATATCAAGAAAGAAAACTTGTGGAATTTGTGCACAAAATGTTTTTATTTTTTATTTTTTGTCTTTTATAAAGATGAGTCAGTGGTTTTTCAAGAAGCAACATCTTAAAAACTTAGAATCCAAACCCAGTGTAAAGCTGTTTAACAACATAAAACCTGTTCAAACAAATAAATCTAGTTTTTCTTCAGGCATGATAAGCTTTTCAAGCCATTTAACACAGCAAATGTTTCACAAGCAAACATATTTCTCCTTTAAACTATCTGTCAAGTTTAACAGTTTAATTGTTAAAGGTCAATTGAGGCCAGGAGTGTATTGTAAGTCACTTGTGGTTTGCTAGTGGATGTTTAAATCACCAAAAAACACAAATGGAGTGTCATCTTCAGGGGGAAAAGCAAGTCTGGCTTATAAATGAAGTTACCCAGTTGACCTTGTGACCAAGATATATAACAAAAAGTGAAATTTAGCAGGATCAGTAACAATAATTACAGCCTGGTCAGGCAAGCATTGTGGGAGAATGTGAAATTAGAGAAGAGGGCTGCAGGAATTAATGTTTTCTGCATATATCCAAGTCTCAGAGCCAGTACATTGAGATTTGACTGACTAGCAAAGGATAGAACTAAAACAAGGAATGAAAAGGATTTTTAACCACTAAGAAAGAGAATATACTGTAGGTGATCATAGGATACATTTTACCTCTGTAAAATAGGGTTTGTGCCTGTGGAGATGTATTAAAGACATGTTATAATGAGGATAAATGAAAGAATATCAGAAAAGTCGATTTGAAGAGAACTTGGTGGCTCAGTGTTTCTTGCTCAATGGACTTGCGCAGGTAGACTTGCAGGTCTTAATTTACATTTATGCATTTAGCAGAAGTCTTCACACAAGTGCTAACACAAAAATATCTAGTGAATGATAGCTTTACAACTGAACCCAACTACTAACAAGCAACCAGAGGTGTAAAGTACTTGAGTAAATGTAATTAGTTACTGTACTTAAGTATCTTTTTGGCTACTTTGTAGTTGTACTGAGTATCAAAGATATTGGCAACTGTTACTCTCTACTTGACTACATTTTTGAGCAAGTAAATGTACTTTTTACTCCACTACATTTGTGATGAGTAATGCAATTACAAATTACATTTGTATTTTTCTATTAACAGTTCTTATTTACCTATTTCACATTATATTGTTTTCCTTGATACTTGCACCTTGTAAATGTTTGGAAAAAAAGAACAAGAGAACAAGAGAGAGAACAGTGCTATCTACTGAATATCAAGAAAGAAAACTTGTGGAATTTGTGCACAAAATGTTTTTTATTTTTTATTTTTTGTCTTTTATAAAGATGAGTCAGTGGTTTTTCAAGAAGCAACATCTTAAAAACTTAGAATCCAAACCCAGTGTAAAGCTGTTTAACAACATAAAACCTGTTCAAACAAATAAATCTAGTTTTTCTTCATGGCATGATAAGCTTTTCAAGCCATTTAACACAGCAAATGTTTCACAAGCAAACATATTTCTCCTTTAAACTATCTGTCAAGTTTAACAGTTTAACGTCTGGAATTTTGCAATAACAGCTAACATTTCTATAAAGCAGCCTGTCACAGGCACAAGGAAACATTTCAGGGGGAAAATTATTACATATATACTTATTTTGTGAATGGCAGCCAATAACACAAAACACCTCATGATGGACATTACAGAAATCAAAAGGTTCATATGAATTCTAAATTAAGAAATGGTGTCATAATTATTATTCGAGAAAACTGATTCAACAGATAGATACACTGTATTTTTAACACTTCATTGTGTTTAATTAAGCATATTGTAAATCCAGATGAATTCAGACATGTGGGAATTACAATCATAATGTTTGTGTTTAAACAGATTCATAGTAACAAACATGAATACATTCATCGATAACTGTAACGCTCCAACCTGACATTAGAAGTGTCCATTACAGTGTAACAATGTTGCCGTTGGCCTTCCTTTAAAGACTATCATTCACTTCTATGACAAATATATGAATAAAGCATGAACAAGAGCAAAATTACAACTGCTACATACAAAATAATAACAATGTACCAGCTGTATTACAATGTACCAGTCATTGACATTTTATGAGGTCAAAGCATTGAGCTATAAACAAAAACCTGGTATTACTGTGAGCTTTAGACACAGTGAGCACAGATTTTCACGCTCATACATGGAAAGAACCTAACATCTACTGTATGTATGGAGTTAAAACGATATTAAAAATGCATGCATAAAAATGCACAAATATTCACACACATCATCTCATGATAATATCCCAATAGATTTTGTTCATTAAATGTATTTGTGGTCTGTATTATGAGTTTACAAAAAGGTGGATAAATGTGAATCTTGACACATGCATTTGTGTGAGGATGTGATACTGTTTTGACTCCATATTTTTTGACAAACTAAAAACATTTGAAATATTCTGCAAAAACAATTCCTGAATGGCTAGAAAATCAGTGAGGAAAATCAGTGAAGAAAACATCAAAAAAAAACTCCAATCCTTGAAGAGTAAAAATCAGTAGCAACCAGTGAAGATCAGCAAGGATTGAAAACGTAACAACTCTCCATCAGTGATGTGACTTTAGACGCCTTTTTTTGTCTTGTAGCGATTTGACAATACCGAATTATCCTTAATTAAAGCTCTGTACACAAAGACTTCTCCTTGCTAACAAATATATTTCTCTGAGTCAAATCATATAGGTAAAACTACAGAGTTTACATTTCCTTTGCCTCTTGTATATATATAACAAAAAAAACTAAAATATTCAGCGTCATCAGAATGTGCATAGCAAAATCCAAAATAAAATCCACACTTATGTTTTAGAAAAGCTAACTCAATTTTTCCATTGACAACAAACAAGCAAACTCTCTTTTACCTATATCCAAGCCTGCACAAATAATACATAATATACACACTCAACTCTAAATTAAACTTCAAAATACATCTTGTGCAAAGGATGAAAGTTGGAACATTTCTCAGGCAATAACATTTACACAGTGCTGGATTACAAGCATTGCAGCCTATGCAAATGATTAAAAACATCATGGCCACATACATAAATAAAACTTTTATGCTTAGAAGAATGGGGCTTGTCGTGATATTTCTCCTATAGCATGATTTCAGTATTTCACTAGGTAGCTATTTTTTTGGCAATGCGTGATAAGGGCATATTTAAGAGATACTGATGGGAGGTTTTGGTCTGTAGCCACCGACATTAAGTAAAAGGGATTAAATGCATCATGATATTTCAACAACAACCAGATTTGCCCTGAGCAAGCTGAATTTTTGAATAGTGCAAATAGTGCTTGAGGCCAGAGCCATACACATACCGAGTTGGTGCCCCCCCCAAGTGAACCGCAAGAAGAAAACACATCAACCTTTCCCAAGCAGCAACACTCAAGTTATGACACAGGAAATCATATGCTGCTGACTTTACGCTTTCATTTCACTCAACTTGAAGGAAGAAAGAACATATATCTGCTTTACACTTAATATCCACACTTCTTCATTTACATAGCTAGTATTAAAGGCTAAATGTTCTCAGGCAGATATCTAGTAAGCTTCTTGCTAGGTCACAGCTCACTGGAGTACTCAGGAAAATTCCCTATTAGATGCCCTGAAAAGAAATGTTTTTAAACGCCCCTTTACATCCAAGTAAATCTGCCCTTCTGTCTTGAGTTTGACCTAACGTTTGTACATTTATGGCTCTGGCTGTTGTCATGGTAATATCACTCACACCTGCATGTGCCCGGTGACATCACCTGAGGGAGTGAGAGGCACAAGAGAGGAGCTGTCATGTCTCCTCCTCGCACTACAACCAGTGCTGGAGCGTGTCCAAGTTCTCCTCCATCCATCGCATGTTCTGCTTAATGGTCTCAGTGGCTTCCTGCACGATCCTCATCTGAGAACCTTTCGCCCCCAGAGAATTGAAGAAGTTCTGGGCCTGGATGAGAAGGGTGGAAAATAATAATTTAGTACAAAAACATGAATTAAAATTCGACTTTTTCATTTTATTAATGTTATGAGGCTCTTTTTTTGGATGAACAGACCTCCATGAGATGTGTTTTTGTGGAAAATTGACTGGTTGCGGACATGATGATGCTCTGAATGGCAAAGGATCCAACAGCAAACCTTACATGAAGAAAATGGAAAAGGAAAAACATTAAATTATACATTGAATGCTTTGACATATAATTAACCAACTGATACATTTGCAAAACCAGCTCATTGTAAAAAACACATTTAAAGGTTTTACATGCATTTTCTGTAATGTGGTTTATTGATTTGCATTTACATATTAAGGTTATATTTTGATTCTAACCTTTCATTGAAGGAAAAGAATTGAAAGTGGGGGGAAATTCACATTATGAAATAAATGTTTTCTCCAAAACACATGTATATATATATATATATATATATATAGTGTTTATGTTTTTTCACTTAATGAACACTGTTTAAAGGAATAGTTGACCCAAAAATGAAAATTATCCCATGATTTACTCACCCTCAAGCCATCCTAAGTGTATATGACTATCTTCTTTCAGAAAAATACAATCGGAGATATATTTAAAAATATCCTTAGTCCTCCAAGGTTTATAATGGTTGTGAATGGGGGGCCACGTTTTACCTAGTCGACTTGCGGTGGAAGAGTATCCTTTGACCTGACGCACAACGTAATGATGAACGCGGAGGCACAGAGGATAGAGCAAAACAAATCACCGGTCACGGATTATAAATCTAAAATGATAATTTCTAAAGAGAAATTTCAGAGGATTTCAATATAAGAGAAGAAGAGCTTAAATCTGTTGCCCAGCCCTATTTGTTTGAACTGCGAGATGCGTCTAAGCTTAAAATACTCCTACATCCTGCGTCATACATCGCGTCAGAGGATTATTCATTTGGTATAAGTTGACTTGCGCATTCTGCGTACAGTCGTCCGCCGGAAGCTAGTTATTTAAATTTATAACGTTTTAAATATGGATATTTTTCTTATAAAAATGCATCGCTTTGCTTCAGAAGGCCTTTATTAAACCCCTGGAGTCGTATGGATTACTTTTTTTTTATAAAGGGGGTAAAATTACTTTTGACTTTAAAACGCGGCCCCCCCATTCACAACCATTATAAACCTTGGAGGACTAAGGATATTTAAATCATGGGATAATTTTCATTTTTGGGTGAACTATCTCTTTAAGGTGTTTTCATGACCTTTTTGTCTGTTGTTATTATTATGTCATTACTGTATGTTATTGTTATTATGCATTATCAGTGTATGCAACATGATGCATGTAAAGACCAAATGGTGTAATGATATTTACATTAAATATGTGTGGATTCAAAATGTTGCTAAAAAAAACGAATATTTAAGTAACCCTCCTCCTCCAGGGGTTCTTTGATTCTTTAAATATGAAAAGTTCACCACTCACTTTTGAGTGATTTTCCCCCAATTCTCCTTCACAAAATCCCAAGCGTAGAGGTAGCCAGCAAAGTTCTTGCAAATTGTGTGGATCACCAAAGGAAATTCCTGAGTTTGAATCTCACTTCCATCAAGACTTTTCTGTAGAATCCTAAAATGGAAAACCAAATGAAATTCAGTATTGCATGTGCTGACAGCTTGAAAGAATTTTCCCTCCAACAGAACATGTCGCCCAGCCTTACCAAATGATTTTCCGTACATCCTGAGTGCTGGCCAAAGCTTCCAGTGTCTTGCGCTTCTCTGCGTCACAGATGGAGTGTTTATATGTGCTTAGAAGCACATCCCATCCATCATCTGTTTGGGCAGCAACTTTGAAGACTGTTGTCATGAGATCACTAGGAATCCTAAAACAACAGCATATTACAACATTTTCCTCTGTTCTCGAGAAAAACTGCAGTGAGGAGTACAAGAGTCAAGGGCTTTAGACAATGGCTCTTTCCTTCTCTTTGCAGATTAACAACAAATACATAAGTTATTAGCTAATGAAGAGCAAATAATTCAGCCAAGGGTAACGGGTAAATCACTACTCAAACTTACTGAAATGTCTTGTTGGAATCGACCCACTGATCAAACAGACGTTTGGCCTGTGTTGTGCAGTTGAGTCTGTTGAGGGAACATGCCATCTCCAGCAGGGCAGACCGAAGCGTCATCTTCGACACAGAAGTTTCCAGTTCCCATGACTGACTCTCCATCAAACTTCCAAAATGGTCGTCAATGTAACTCTGCAAAGATTGAATTCAAACAAGTTTTAGAACTAAATACATTTTCCTAAGATGAAATAAAGAGAGACATTTGAATACAACAGCTACATAAAATGAATGTTGTACCTACCTTCATTCTAGAGGCCAAGTTTAACTCTGATCTTTTGTCCAGCAATCTGTAAATCTGACCAAGTTGGAAGAGAGCTTCAGTCAGAGGAGCCGTCTCTGTCTCGTTTTTGATGTAGTTCATTAGGTTTAAGACCTGCCTGAAAGACACCTTGCCCAATCTGGAGGAAATATGAAGCATAATTAAGCATCCCAAACATCTCACTAACAATATTCTTTATTTTCACTTATTTACTGAGGCATATACATGACTGCTCAAAAGTTTGGGGTTTGTAAGGTTTTTTTTAAAAAGAAATTAATACTTCTATTCAGCAAGGACTTCTAGTCTTTCTTTGAATTTTTTTATTCATCAAAGACTCATGGAAAAACTTTATAAAAACAATAAGCAGCACAACCGTTTTTTTTTAACATTGATAATAAGCAGCAAATCAGCATATTAGAATGATTTCTGGAGGATCATGTGACACTGAAGACTGGAGTAATGATGCTGAAAATTCAGCTTTGCTATCAAAGGAATAAATTACATTTTAAAATATATTACAAAACCTCAAACATTTAAATGGTAGTGTATTTCAAAAAAAAAAGAAAATTAAAACAGACAAATCAATTAGTATTAGACTGCAGAAAATATTCTTGAATATATTAAAAAATGTGCATGATGGAATATTTTATCTATTAAAAATATTTTATAGCTGAATCACAACAAGAAAAACTAATGATAATTAAAAATAAATGAATGATTCCCTGATAATTTCAGGTTTTCCATAATTTTAGGGATCCTGTAGCATCAGCTCTTTAAAGTCTTATCTAATAACTTTAACCCTTCATTTAAAATCAGATCTACCTGGAAAGAGCAAAGATGTTATTGATGAGAGCTGCTCTGTCTTCACAGGGGAGGACAGTCACATTTTGCAAAGCCTCAATCAAGTCCTTCCATCCCTCCACATCATAATGCACTATGTAGAAGCCATCACTCCTGAAGTTGAACTTCAACCACTTCACCTTACCTGGAAGCTTTAATATGGCTGGAAAAGATTTAAAGCAATATATTATCATTTCCAGTAGTTGGAATCATCCGTCTATGTCAGTACACTCAGTCCTAAGGACAATACTCACCTGTTTTGTCCTTGAGATGGAACACTTGTTTGCAGGAGCTGAGAACACTACAGCTTTCGTTGACATATGTCAGGGGAATATGCCACAAGCTGCTGTAGGCAACACAGAATTCGATCAATTATCATTCAACATTAAGACAGGCGGACTTCACATAAAGCTTGCTTTTTAAATGGATCAGTATAACAGAGCTTGTTTAAACCTCTGGTATCTTAAAACAAATAAGACTACTCAATCCCATGACATATACTAGTACAGTTCAAAAGTTTGAGGTCAGTAAGATTTTTTTTTATGTTTTTGGAAGAAGCAAATAAATGCTGCTCAAATAAAAGCAGCATTTATTTGATAAAAAAATACAGTAAAAACTAGGGGTGTAAGAAAATATCGATACACGTGAATATTGCGATATTATGTTTGGCGATACTGTATCGATTCTCAAAAATACTGTATCGATATTTATATATTTATTTATTTACATCCAAGATTCGTGGCTTTGTGTTCGGTTTAAACCACAGACTGTATAAAACCCAACCGCTAGATGGCAGTGTTATCTCAGAGCGTAAACTGACGCTGAGCCGGAGAAGAGCAAGGTGAAGGTGCGTGCATCGCTAGTGTTAGCATTAGCAAACCCAGCTCACAAGACGATAGAATTATTCCACTCCCGCGGTATACAGGTGCTGGTCATATAATTAGAATATCATCAAAAAGTTGATTTATTTCACTAATTCCATTCAAAAAGTGAAACTTCTATATTATATTCATTCATTACACACAGACTGATATATTTCAAATGTTTATTTCTTTTAATTTTGATGATTATAACTGACAACTAAGGAAAATCCCAAATTCAGTATCTCAGAAAATTAGAATATTACTTAAGACCAATACAAAGAAAGGATTTTTAGAAATCTTGGCCAACTGAAAAGTATGAACATGAAAAGTATGAGCATGTACAGCACTCAATACTTAGTTGGGGCTCCTTTTGCCTGAATTACTGCAGCAATGCGGCGTGGCATGGAGTCGATCAGTCTGTGGCACTGCTCAGGTGTTATAAGAGCCCAGGTTGCTCTGATAGTGGCCTTCAGCTCTTCTGCATTGTTAGGTCTGGCATATCGCATCTTCCTCTTCACAATACCCCATAGATTTTCTATGGGGTTAAGGTCAGGCGAGTTTGCTGGCCAATTAAGAACAGGGATACCATGGTCCTTAAACCAGGTACTGGTAGCTTTGGCACTGTGTGCAGGTGCCAAGTCCTGTTGGAAAATTAAATCTGCATCTCCATAAAGTTGGTCAGCAGCAGGAAGCATGAAGTGCTCTAAAACTCCCTGGTATATGGCTGCATTGACCTTGGACCTCAGAAAACACAGTGGACCAACACCAGCAGATGACATGGCACCCCAAACCATCACTGACTGTGGAAACTTTACACTGGACCTCAAGCAACGTGGATTGTGTGCCTCTCCTCTCTTCCTCCAGACTCTGGGACCCTGATTTCCAAAAGAAATGCAAAATTTTCTTTCATCAGAGAACATAATTTAGGACCACTCAGCAGCAGTCCAGTCCTTTTTGTCTTTAGCCCAGGCGAGACGCTTCTGACGCTGTCTGTTGTTCAAGAGTGGCTTGACATAAGGAATGCGACAGCTGAAACCCATGTCTTGCATACGTCTGTGCGTAGTGGTTCTTGAAGCACTGACTCCAGCTGCAGTCCACTCTTTGTGAATCTCCCCCACATTTTTGAAATGGGTTTTGTTTCACAATCCTCTCCAGGGTGTGGTTATCCCTACTGCTTGTACACTTTTTTTCTACCACATCTTTTCCTTCCCTTCGCCTCTCTATTAATGTGCTTGGACACAGAGCTCTGTGAACAGCCAGCCTCTTTTGCAATGACCTTTTGTGTCTTGCCCTCCTTGTGCAAGGTGTCAATGGTCGTCTTTTGGACAACTGTCAAGTCAGCAGTCTTCCCCATGATTGTGTAGCCTACAGAACTAGACTGAGAGACCATTTAAAGGCCTTTGCAGGTGTTTTGAGTTAATTAGCTGATTAGAGTGTTGCACCAGGTGTCTTCAATATACCTTTTCACAATATTCTAATTTTCTGAGATACTGAATTTGGGATTTTCCTTAGTTGTCAGTTATAATCATCAAAATTAAAAGAAATAAACATTTGAAATATATCAGTCTGTGTGTAATGAATGAATATAATATACAAGTTTCACTTTTTGAATGGAATTAGTGAAATAAATCAACTTTTTGATGATATTCTAATTATATGACCAGCACCTGTACAGAGCTGAAGTGTGGACTCATTTTGGCTTCAGCTATAAAGAAGCCACTAAGGAAATCGACAAGAGTCATTTTGTTTGCAAAATAGGCCATGTTATAATCAAAATACTCGGGAAACGCATTGAATCTGAGAGCTCGCTTAACATCCCGACGTCATCCGCGCTGCTGAGAAGCGTTTCGATAGAATATGTAGTATGTACTGCACGTTTTCCTCTCAGTAACAAAATAAACACACAATAAAATTGACAGCGGTGGCGGCAAAAAGAAAGCATCTGATCATAGCGATGTGGAAATGTTTGCACCAGCTCTGCAGTTCAGTACTTTAAATAGCACTTTATACAATAGACTGCTTTAAAGCAAACAGCTTTACAGTATTAAATATAAAACAAACAGTCATTCAGTCATGGAATGGACTATGCACTTTCTGTTGTTAAATAGTTTAGAAATTAAAAACTGCTATACTGTGAACCTTTAAAACATACACAAAGAATCCTGCAGTCACTTTACTATTTTCCCTTTACTTAGATTGCACAAAATAGTGATTAGTGATATAAATGCAAATTATACTGTATTGATTAAATAAAATAAAGTTGCTTGTCAGGTTTTATGCATATGGTTGTGTGTTCTTTATGACCGTTTTTTCTCAAATTAGATCTTTCTAAAAAAAAAATAATAATAATAATCGCAATATATCACAATATATCGTATCGTAACCCCTGTATCGTGATACGTATTGTATCACCAGATACTTGGCAATACACAGCCCTAGTAAAAACAGTATTAATGTAAAATATTATTATATTTTAAAATAGTTTTTTTCCTTTTTAAATGTTTTAAAATGTAATTCCTGTGATGTCAAAGCTGAATTTTCAGCAGCCATTACATCCATGGCCAAAAGTATTGGCAGTGACATAAATTTTGTGTTTCACACAGTTTTTCTGCTTCAGTATTTGTAGGTTATATTTTCATGTTTCTATGGTCTACTGGAAAATAATGATAAGCCTTTCATAAGAGAGATTTTATCTGACTAGTATCGTTCACAGTTTCCCCATGTGCTGATGATACGATTAGTGAAATTATATTAGCTGGTCATTTTGTGCATTTTGAAGCTTGTTGCTAATGCATCTGACCATTCTGCACAATACTCTAGAAACAATGTGAATCAACACCACAATAACTAAAGCAGAAAACTTTGCGAAACAAAATTTATGTCACTGCCAATACTTTTGGCCACAGCAGTACTTCAGTCTTCAGTGTCACATGATCATTCACAAATCATTCTAATATGCTGATCTGCTGCTCAAGAAACATTTCTTATTATCTATGTTAAAACAGCTGTGCTGCTTAATATTTGTGTAGAAATCAGAATACATTTTCTTTAAGATTTTTTGGTGAATAAAAAGTTCAAAAGAACAGCATTTATTTGAAATAGATTTTTTTTTTTTATCAATTTTTGATCAATTTATTGTGTCCTTGCAGAATAAAAGTATTAATAAAAGTATTATAAATAATCTTACTGAGCCTAAACTTTTGAATGGTATACATTTTAAAAACTAACGTTCGCAGGAGAATATTTCCATATTTTCCATAATTGACTTATATTTCAAAGTCAAAGTAGGTACCAAGTAGGTACTGAAATTTTAAAAATGTGATGATACCTGCATTTCCCCCTAGCATTTTGTGCACTGTTGAGCAGATTCTTAAACACCTCTGATTGGCCATTGTGTTCACACACTCAACAGATTTGTCTGTGATTGGCTACAATGATCAACGCTTAAAAAACATTTTTTGAAAGCAGGAGTCTATCAACGGATATATTAGGGATCTGCAGATAGATGCCTGCTTTCAAACGCTCCCATGTGTATCTGTGTAAGCGCTCAGTGAAGAGCATCAAAGATGTCTATTTACAACATGTTTTTGAAGTGCTGATCATTGTAGCCAATCACAGACATATCTGTTGAGCATGTGAACACAATGGCCAATCATACCCCTTTTCCACCAAGGCAGTTTGAGTGCTGGTTCAGAGCCAGAGCCTAGTTTTAAATCAGTTCTTTGTCTTTCGTCACTCAAAGCACCAGCTCTGAACCAGGAAAAGTGGTTCGTAAGTAGCACCAAAACATTGCTGGTCTAAAAGCAAGAACCGCTTGCAACAGGGGCTGGAGGCAGGGTTACCGTGACCAACAAGAAACTTGTGATCGCCATTTTTGAAATAGCAGCTAATCGAGCTAATAGCAGCTCGATTGTAATCTCCATCTATACAAATTACGGAGAGCTGCACGAACGCAATGATTTGCTGTCTTTGGATGCCGATGTAGGTTCGCAAAGCCATGAGCATCAATAGTAGCGAAACGTCCACCACTGTTAATAAAAGGCTGGTTCGAGATGCATCGGAGCTGCGCGGACCGGTCGGCGTGTGACATCGGAGTGCCGCGGGAGCGTTTGTAGAGCATACGACTCCTTGTGCTTTTGGATAGCTCTCGCGGTGCTTTGATGTCATGCTCCGATCGGTCTGTGAGAACCCGATGCATCTCGAACAAGCTAGCGTTGCTGTGAAAGATGAAACGTACACAGTGAGGTAAGACCTGGCTCTGTGCTGGCTCTCTAGCATGTGGAAAGGCAAACCGGTTCTTAGAAGGCTCGTCAGTTGAACCAACTCCGAACTGGCAATAGCACTAGCTCTGAACTAACACCCGGTTCGTGCTGGTGGAAAAGGGGTATCAGAGGTGTTTAAGAATCCCCTCAACAGCACTCAAAATGCTAGGGGGGAATGCTGGTATCATCACATTTTTAAAACTAATTCATTACAACACATTTTTAGATCAATGTTCACAGTGGCAGTTCAAATCCTCTACCTGTCGTCCATGCTGTTTCCAGCATTCAGAAGGAAATGTTCTTGCGACAGTGTCACTTGAGTGCCATTCCTCTTGACTGTGACCAGAGGAAAGCCCTTATGAACAGTCCAGGTATGCATCATCTCAGATACATTTACATTCTGTTTGCTCACCTATGGAGAACATGGATGTCAGCACATGCTAATAAAAACAGGGCTCAGATATCAGCTCAGAAAACAATTATTTGCTTTGTTATCGTAAATGTTGAAAGGAATCACTGTTTGGACATTTTAAATTCAATCTAGTAAAAAAGGTCTGACCTGGGAAAGGCTGTTCCATAAATCTTCACTTTCTGTGTTTGATCGGTTATACTTTTGTAAGTACTCAATCACTCCTTTTCGAAACTCCCCATCTCTGAGTGTTGCATTGAGCATTAGCAGTATTGAAGCACCCTTGAATGAAAGGCAGATCAAAAAACAAGTCAATAACAATCAATAACAAATGATTACATTGTGCCAGTTTTCAAAAAGAGGGTTACTGAAAGCCACTCCACAAGCAACAGGTAATGTATGATATACCTTCTCATAAGACACAGAGTCAAACATCTCTTCCACCTGCTCTGGGGTGCTCACGACAGCAGACACTGGGTGGGATGAGTTCAAAGCATCTTTGGCTAGCGCTTTAAATCGAACATTTAAGAATTCAGTGTTCTGGAAATGAAAGACACAAGATCATAAATAGAGATTTTACATGACACACATTAAAACAACAACAACAACAAAGTAACGTACTAAAAGAAACAAAGGGTATTTTAATTCATTTAAAACTTACTATGTCAAGGTCTGGGAACACATTTGAAATAGACATGTACTGCATGTAGGTTGCAAATCCTTCATTCAGCCAAAGATCATTCCACCATCTCATAGTGACCAGATTTCCAAACCACTAAAGAGAAAAACAATATAATGAACATAGCATGTCTGACTCGCCTTTTCTTTTTATTAGAACTGAAAGACTTCATTTCAGATTTATAATTTATATTTTATATTACTATTGTCATTTGCTGCTTAGTAAACCTGAAATAGGTCCACAATATAATCAAAGGTGGATGTAAACAATACTACCTACTGTAGTAAAGCAGTCACCAACTCAGACATTTCTGTCATGTGTGTTGTAAACCATTTGAACGTGACTATTATTACCCTCTCATTAATTACCTGGTGGGCAAGTTCATGAGCAATGACAGAAGTCACCAGTTGCTTGTCTATAGGGGAGGAATTATTCCCTACAAGCAAAGTTGTCTCACGGAATGTGATTAGTCCCCAGTTCTCCATGGCTCCGGCGAGGAAGTCAGGAATGGCCACTAAATCTGTTGATTTTAGAAAGAAAACTTAATCATGTAAGATGACAGAATTAATCACATTTTTGTTTTTTATTCATCCAGCTATTGTAGGAAACTAATGATTCCTGTTTGAAGAGTTTTTGTAAGGAAAGGCGTCTCACCTAACTTTCTTAACGGGTAGTCGATCTCGAAGAACGTATTGTAGAACTCCAACAGTTTTGCAGCTGTGTCCAGAGCATAATGCACTTGTTCCTTTTTGTCTGGAACGGCATACACAGACACCTGCAGAACATTTGAAAAAATAAACTTTACCATAATGCAATATATTTCCAGAATATTTTCAACACAAGACAATGATTTTGAGAAGAATACATACCGTAGTATTAGAGACATTCCTGCTGTAACTAATAAATTCAGCCACAATAAATGCAACCAGGTAAGTGCTCATTGTTTCACTTTCCTTAAACTCGTCTTCTTGAAGCCCATTTTTTAAATTCGTGGTTTTGACCTAAAAAATAAAAACATTTTATGGATAATACAATTACAAAACTATAAAATTATCAAAAGAAAAATAATCAAGGAAAAAAAATCTGACCATTTTTTATAAAAAAAAAAATATAGGCTGTAATATAGTTTGGGGTCAGAAAGATTTTTATGTTTTTGAAAGAAGTCTCTTATGCTCACCAAGACTGCATGTATTTGAACAAAAATACAGTAAAAACAATCATATTGTGATATATTATTACAATTTGAAATAATGATATTCTATTGTAATATATTTTAAAATGTAATTTATTCCTGCAATGTCAAAGCTGAATTTTCAGCATCATTATTCCAGTTTTCAGTGTCACATGATCCTTCAGAAACCATTCTTACATGCTGATTTGCTGCTTAATATTTTTGTAGAAACCATGATGCCGTGATTACTTTACTGTCACTTCTAACTAGGGTTGCAAAGGGGCTGAAAGTTTCCGGTAAATTTCCAGAAACTTTCCAGTAAATGTCCGCGGGAACTTAACCTAGGGGAATTTTGGAAATATTCCAATTTGGAAACTTTGGAAACAGGAATTAATGGGAATTTACGGGAATATATGGGAATTTATGGGAATTAATTGGAAATTTGGGGAAATTTATATACATTTCTATATAAATTTCTATAAAATATATACCAACATAAATATAAACATTTAGTCTGGTCATAACATGAAATAACAGTTATTTCTTTTTTGCGTCCAATTAATTCTAATTTAATAAATGTGTAAAATAAATGTATTTTTATTGCAGCAATTGTTATGTGTGTGCTATTTATTTCAGTGTCACATGATCCTTCAGAAATCATTCTAATATGCTGATTTGATACTCTATCAATGTCGGAAATTTCAGTTGTACTGCTTAATATTTTTTGGAACCTGTGATACTTTTTTCAGGATTCTTTGATGAATAAAAAGTTATAAAGAGCAGAATTTATTCAAAATAAAAAATCTTTTCTAACAAAGCAGCACAACTGTTTCCAACATTGATAATAAATCAGCATATCAGAATGATTTCTGAAGGATCATGTGACACTGAAGACTGCAGTAATGATGCTGACAATTCAGCTTTGCATCACAGAAATAAATTATATTTTAATATATATTAAAATAGAAAACCATTATTTTAAATTGTAATAATATTTCACAATATTACTGTTTTTTTCTGTATTTTTGATCAAATGTGCATGTTATGGAGGAATGCACAGTGCATGTAGGGGGTGTGGCCTTGATAGCCCTGCATTAAGTAGTGTGCTGTGTGAATGTGATTGAGGAATGTGCAGGGTAAAAATTGAAAAACTGAAATTGCATAAAATCTGGTTGTTTTAACCAAGATTATGCTGCAAGATTTTTTTCCAACTACATTAAAGTTACCTGTTATAGGCTAACCTGCAATTCCCTGTTTATTCCCATTAATTCCCATGGAAAGTTTCCAGCCTTGAAAATTCCCGGAATTTTGCAACCCTACTTCTGACCAATTTAATGCATCCTTGCTGAATATAACGTAATTTCTCTCTCTCTCTCTCTTAAAAAAAAAAAATAAAAAAATCTTATTGACCCCAAACTTTTGAACACACACACACACACACATTCACACACACACACACACACACACTTGTATATATGGTTTACGGGGACTCTCCATAGGTGTAATGGTTTTTATACTGTACAAACTGTATATTCTATCCCACTACACTACCCCTACCCCTAAACCTACCCATCACAGAAAACTGTCTGCATTTTTTTAATTTAAGCCATTTGGTTTACGAGGACACAGGAAGTGTCCCCATAATACCCATGTCATTATACCCGTGTCCTCATAAACCATGTATACAAGAAAACACACACAAACTTATATATAGTGGCAAGAAAAAGTATGTGAACCACTTGCAGAATCTGTGAAAATGTTAATAATTTTAACAAAATAAGGGAGATAATACAAAATGCATGTTATTTTTTATTTAGTACTGTCCTGAGTAAGATATTTTACATAAAAGATGTTTACATATAATCCACAAGACAAAAAAAAATAGCTGAATTTATTAAAATAACCCCATTCATAAGTATGTGAACCATTGATTCTTAATACTGTGTGTGGTTATCTGGATGATCTACGACTGTTTTTTTGTTTTGTGATGGTTGTTTAAGAGTCCCTTGTTTGTTCTGAACAGTTAAACTGAGCTCTGTTCTTCAGAAAAAAATCTCCAGGTCCTGCAGATTCTTCAGTTTTTCAGCATTTTTTGCATATTTGAACATTTTACAGCAGTGACTGAATGATTTTGAGATCCGTCTTTTCACACTAAGGACAACTGAGGAACTCAAACACAACTTTTAAAAAAAGGTTCAAACATTCACTGATGCTTCAGAAAAAAAACATGATGCATTAATAGATGGGGGGTGAAAACATTTGGAATTTGAAGATCAAGGTAAATTGTATTTAATTTGTCTTCCGGGAAACATGCAAGTATTTTCTGTTGCTTCCGAAGGGCAGTACTAAATGAAAAAAAAATTATATTCAAGCGAAATAAGAAAAATTTGGACCTCTTCATCCTGTTCAAAAGTTTTCACCCCCAGACTCTTAATGCATCGTTTTTCCTTCTGGAGCATCAGTGAATGTTTGAACCTTTTTTAAAAGTTGTGTTTGAGTCCCTCAGTTGTCCTCAGTGTGAAAAGATGGATCTCAAAATCATTCAGTCACTGTTGTAAAGGGTTCAAATATGCAAAAGATGGTGGAAAACTGAAGAATTTTTGGGACCTGGAGATTTTTTCTGGAGAACAGATTTCAGTTTAACTGCTCAGAATAAACAAGGGACTCATGAACAACCATCACACAACAAAAAAACAGTCATAGATCATCCAGGTAACCACACACAGCATTAAGAATCAACGGTTCACAAACTTTTGAACTGGGTCATTTTAATAAATTCAGCTATTTTTTTGTCTTATGGATTATATGTAAACATCTTTTATGTAAAATATCTTACTCAGGACAGTACTAAATAAAAAATAACATGCATTTTGTATTATCTCCCTTATTTTGTTAAAATTTTGCACATTTTCACAGATTCTGCAAGTGGTTCACATACTTTTTCTTGCCACTGTGTGTATATATATATATATATATATATATATATATATATATATATATATATATATATATATATATATATGTGTGTATATATATATATATATATATATATATATATATAATGTTTATATATATAAAACCAATTAAGTTAAAAAACAAATTACAATATTTTATGTATTAGTCTCTTAAATAAGATGACAAAAAATAGATATAACAAAATATATGTTATAAAAAAAACATGATCTAACAAACAAACAAACAAACTTTTATGTATTAATCACTTAATTTAAAGGGAAAAAAAACAGTAAATAAATAAATAAATAAACAAAACTACCTTAGGCATGTTTGAAAGACTGATATAGTTGGGTTCTCTGGTAATCTTAATTAGAAAAGTTGATTTAAAAGCTGGCTCGTCAAAACAAGGGAAAGCCTTGCGGGCTGCCAAGGGCTCAAACTGAGTAGCGGCCAAAACTCTAGAAGAAAGATGAAGTGAATTAAAAGAAGTGTTAGAGAGGCATAAAGATATAACTAAGTAAGTAACTGTCAATCAGCACACTGAAGCTATAGTTATTTCAAATTTATCCTAAGGTTATTCAGAAGGTTACACAAAGGTTAACTGGACTGCAAATACCTTTTTGTACCATTTGTATCAACATAGGAGCTGTTGTAGAAGCCATCATAGCTGTTGGAGAAGCTTGCTGTGTAGTCAATGTTCAAACCATATGTCCCCTTCTTAAGATCTTCAGGAAATTTGATGGCGATCTGCTGCCAAGGTTTGTACTCCAGGACAGGGACCACTTTACCTTCAAAAGTGGCCTTGGTTATGTTCATGTCAGAACTGTGTAGGACAATAATCTTTGTTTCATGCAACACTTCCACTTTGATTGACACACTGCCTTGAAAGCTCATGTTCTTCAGGTCAGGATGGAGTGAAATATCGTAACGCACAGGATGCACACTGGACGGTAACCTCAACTCGGTCCATGGGAAAAGTTCTCCGCTTGTGGAAATAGGAAAGATCTTGTTTATGGTTGAATTGGTCTTTGAGCAGCCATTTCTGGTGAAAGTGCAGCCTGGAACGAAGTAAATGACCATGAAAATGGAGACCACCACTACCAGGATGAGAACACCTATCACCGTGGTCTTAGCTGAAGGCATCGAGCACGATCCAGAAGGCTGCTGGCGGGTGTAGGATGAGGAAGCGCTGCGCTGGTTAGAACTACGGTTCATGAAGGACATGCCAAGAAGACGGGCAGAGGATTCGTAATCTTCCTCGTCTTCATCCAGGTCGTTTTCTCCAAGGCCTCGGACTAACAGTCGTGAACTGCGGGGTTCATAGACTACATCGTCTGAGTCGATGGGATAGGATGGGGACTCCTTTGCCAAATCCACCACATCTGGCTCTTCCTCAAACATGCTGTTCTCAATCATGTTCCTGGGCAGTGGAGCTCTTTCTGTAGGTTAGCGTAGCAACAGAAAATCAAGAGTGAATACAAAAGCACAGTTGTTTGAAGTGACTTCCTGTTGACAAGCACGATAACGTTTAAAATAACTCAGAGCTTTTCCGAAAAGTTGAGTGATTTTCTAGTCTGCCTACACAAGTGGTTTAAGTCAGAGTGTAAAAGAAAGCAAACAAATGACAGTGAAACTAACCGTGCATACAAACGGTAAGATCTGATTCAGTAAATACTTCTACCCATGACCACAGGCTGCCACCAATGTACAGCATAACCAATTTCATACTAAATTCAATGTTGCTAAACTATTGTCTGCATAACATTGGTCAATACCCTGACAGATAATAAAGTGACTGACCGCAGTGTTCCTCTTTTACTTCTTCAACAGAGAATTAGACTAAATTAACTCGATAACAAATCAAGGCACTGAGTTATCAGTGATCAAATTACTGTTTAACACATTCCTTGAAACCACTAATGTGTCCTACCTGCTAACATGAGGTGAAACTCAGGTCTGCTGCACAAATACTCTTTTTCTTTAAGTGACCTGAATTTCAACTTCTTTTTAACAATAACATGCCTGATTTACTGTTTAGCACCATTCAGAGTTTGTGAACTATTCAGTCATAACTTAAGCAAACACACACACACATTATAAATATATATATATATATATATATATATATACACATTTATATATATATATATACACATTTATAAGCAAACACTTTACAGTTACAGTTCCTTTAATAAATCTCACAAAAGCAAATCAAGTCATATCAAATCATATATTTTGCATATTTTTTCAAGACTCTGCTTTAAGATGCTGTAATTATGTCAGTTGAAGTCGTATGGAAAGTACGTTGATACTGTCTTTTCTTCCTTGCTGTGATGTATATCTGAATGAAATGACTTCTCGAATGACAGAAAAAAAAAATGAAGGACGAGACTTGATTTTGATGATTATTTAACATGATTAAGAGCTGTTGATATGACCAAACCTCCGGAGCAGCTTATGTTCCAGGGTTAGTTTGCTTAAGAGGTTACAAGTTATATAATGTAACTAAATTTGTTATATAGTTACAGTTATATATACAATATTATATTATACAATATATATATAAAGCACTATTATAAAGCGGTAATGTTTAAATGTTTATTCAATTCTAACATATGTATTTATTTTATTGTCATCTCACACATAGATCTGCTTTTTTCCGTTTTATAACAGGATGCTTTCTATGCTATAATTTCTATAATAAAATACATAGGCTATGCGATATCTTATTAAATAATTAGCATCAAACAAACAATATAATTCTTATTCTCAGTGAATAAAGATAACGTGTTTACATTCGAACACCGTCTCAGTATTGGCCGGCTCCTGCGTCAGCATCACACACGTCGTGCTGCTCACGTGAACAGCGTCGGCCGATACTGAGTCGGCGTTCTGACGTAGAACTTGAAAGTGCTGCAACGTAAATAGCGTAGGAGAATGACAGAGGAGAAAAGAATTGGTTGAATAAAGTCGTTATTTTTGTTTTGTTTTTGCACACAAAAAGTATTCTCGTCGCTTCATAACATTAAGGTTGCACCACTGCAGTCACGTTGACTATTTTAATTATGTTTTTTACTACTTTTCTGGACCTTGAATGTGGTAATTTCATTTCTTTCTAATTGAGGATAAAAAAACCTCTCTGATTTTATCAAAAATATCTTAATTTGTGTTCCGAAGATGAACTAAGGTCTTATGGGTTTGGAACGACATGAGAGTGAGTAACTAACGACAGAAATTTCATTTTTGGTTGAACTAACCCTTTAAAGTCACCATGAAAACATAATAGACAATTCTTTTTTTTTTTTTTTTTTTTTTTAATGGAATAGTGCAGTGCTTATTATGTATTATTTATCTGTGTGTATTATTAAATTTCTTTTTTTTAACAACAACATCTCTTCCCTGATGACATGTTTACTGGCATGAGGGCAGGACAACCTGTCACTCACATGAGATCACAGTAATAGCAAACAACAACAATCCAATCAATTCCCGATGGACAAAATCATGGTCTGTCCTACATTTTTCTTGTTTGAAAAACCGGTTCACTAGGATATACATAACAATAATGAAGAAACGACTTTACATGCTGACTTTAATTAAAGATTACATGTATAAAAAAAAAAAAAAAAAAAAACACACAAAAAAAAAACAATTACCTACAGAGATAAATCATGTGTAGATTATTAGTGTAATATTCCATAAAAAGTAAGGATATTTGATTTCATGGTAACTAAGCACATTTTGCACTTAAATTCTCATTACCACAATAATACACATCCCAATTATTCACAATTCTCATTACTGTACGTCATTTTGATAGTATGAGGTTTTGTTTTGTTTATTTTTTGCATTACGGTAATGAGAGCTGGGAGGAATGTGCTTAACTGTAATCTATAAAAAAACTGTGATGCTTCTAAAATGACTGCTTTAAAAAAAGTGTTTTAAAAAAAACTGGGTCAAATATGTTCTTGACAGGTTTTGTGAGCAAAACTTTCTTTAACAGCCAAGTTGTCATTCAGGAAGTCAACAAGAACAAGAAACAAGGTTTTTTTCTCTCTCTCTCTCTCTCTTTCTCTCTGTGTGTCTGTGTGTGTGTGTGTGTGTGTGTGTGTTCTTTTTAGCTTTTTGGTCTACCATTAAAAGACAACACAGACTGTAGTCAGTGGCTGAAACTCTTAAACTAACTAAACTAGGATATAAGCAAATACGGTGCTAAAAAGTGACAGACAGCTGGCCTGCGTGTCACACATGCGCAAGGCCATAAAAACACAAAGCAAATGTCACCTTGCAAAGATTATGACAAGATTTTGGGCAAAACATGAACCCTGGGACTCTGGAGATTCGAGTCTGATGCACGCAGACTGACAGATCAAATGTGGTGATGACTAAAGGGAAAATAAAGTCAAAGGAGGATGCTGACAGCAGAGCATCGTGAGACATCACGTGAATGACAGTAAACAAAACAAATAAATTACTGATCTAATTTACTGATTATATTCCCTTTCCCTCATAAACACTGATACATTTCCATTTAGTCAGAGTCATGACCTGTTGAAACACACTATGAACTTTGTGAAGCTGATGCACTGATGGCAATTTAAATATATATGTCTGTTAGCCAGCTTGTACTTTGCATACATGTCATCTTTGCTTACTTAACCAAACCAGTTCCATAACTAACTAGATCATTTACACAAATCAACAGCCATGATAAAAACAACTTATCACAATACAAGAGCAGTACTTGAGGAAAATAAATTGCAATATACATAAAAAGCGACGCGGCTAGCAGTAGCATGTTAGCCGATAACTTTTTTTGAGGTGCACGACCTCGCGTTTAAATGAAGAGCCCAAATTAGCTGCAGCCTTACCGCTTTCAAACGAATCCATGATTAAATGTTTAAATGTACGTCTGAAGTAAAAACAAATCCCGTTTCAGCTGAAAGTGCGGATGTTTAATCCTGGGAAAGGTGAAGAGTTACACATTCACTCAACGTAGGAAGACATCAGATCAACTGGTGCTAGCTTAGCATTGTTATCCTGATCTACAGCTCTGTCACTTCACAGCATTAAAATAATCGATCAGTGGTTTATTGAGCCATCGCTGCACACTGTTTTCGATAAAACAGTGAACACGACCTGAAAGTGGTAATCACTGCTGCGAAACAAGCAACATGAGTTTTACTTCCCCTTTCAGCTGCCCCGTTTAAAGTGACAGTTCACCCAAAAATGGACATTCTGTCATGCTGTTCCGAACCCGAATGACTTTAATGACAAACATGGGAGAAATATAATTAAAGTGAATATAGGGGGAGGGGGGGACATGTGCAATTACAAACACACTATTTATCGCTTGTCTTATTTTATTATCTGTGTCATGTTGTTTTTTTTTTTTTTTTTTTTTTTTTTTCTTTGAATGGGACTGTGATTGGGAAGCTTCACCAAGACTTGGCAATAAATCTAATTCTGATTCTTCTGATTACCTAACATGCTGCCTAATATCTCTTTTAGTGCTCCACAGACGAAAAAAAGTCATATGGGTTTGGAACGACATGAGTAAATGATGACAGAATTTTCATTTTGGGTGGACTATCCCTTTAAGACGGCACTACTACTGCTGCACCCCTAAAGAAATACAGCCACTGAACTGACTGACTGACATATTGATCATTTTATCCTCATTAATGTCACACAGACACATATAGAAGGTAAATTTTGAATTGAACTTTGAATTAAAAATGACAAATGTTTGATTAAAAACATATTAAAATAATATATATATATATATATATATATATATATATATATATATATATATATATATATATATATAAAACAAGATTTCATAAAAAGATTAATTCATACCAATAGCTCCATATTCCTGTTGATTTAAATGGTTTGTAGATTCCATGCGCTAAGGCAGACTGCCATGCTCAACAAGAACAACTGTAATAGCGTCACTGTTCAGCAATTTGGACAATCACATGCAAACAATTTCACTCTGTGAAAACACACTACAATAGGCTGGTGTATTCTCAAGAGCTTGCAGTGTGCAGCACATTTGTGCACCAGTGCAACTGTTATAAATAGTTGGGTCATTGTATTCCAAGAACAGCAGTAGCCTATAGTCCTGTTTATTGAGGAGGACTATATGTACTTTGAAAACAGTTACAATCCCAGACTGATAAACCACCATATCACCAGATTAAGAAATAGGTATAAAAATAATTAGGCCTACATTGTGGTTTGTAATTCTGTGGTTTTATTTGTTATTAAGCTATTGTTTACAATTTACAATAGTACCAACTTTATGCAGTTGGTATTGTACAGGCTTTTTTGATTGAGGTACTCTGGGAATGGAAGGGAAAATGTAATTCGATTAAAAATCCTTAAATACTTTGTATGTAAATGACTTAATGCGATTATAGACACTGTTGACAGCTATACATTATGGCTGGCTTGAATGTATTGTGAACTGAAGTAAAGCAATATTGCCTCCTAGCGACAGTCAGAGGAGTTCTCACTTACACGTTTACTTGGCTATCAATGGGGAAATTCCATAGACTTCTACTGCATGTTTACAGCATAGTTATAAATGTTAACCCTAACCATCAGAGGTGTAAAGAGTGCCTGAAAACCATACTTGAGTAAAAGTACTGATAGCTTACATCGAAAATGACTCCACTACAAGTTACAAGTAACCAATTACAATACGACTTGAGTAAAAGTCTTAAAGTATCTGATTTTAACAGTACTTAAGTATTTTACTCATGCTGAATGTAGGCTCAGAGATGCACTAGTCCTGAGAGACTGCCAGTGAAAATAAGAAACAACTGATTTGTAAGATGAGAAATCAAGTTTATTTTCTAAAATCAAAATAAAACTGAACACCTCAATATTGCAATAAGTCAAGGTCAACACAGCAACCTTTTAAACGTCTGCAGCTCAAGTGCACAGAAAGGCCATAAGTAAACCAATATCCTTCAAAACGGTCTTGTCAATATAGCGGATAAATAAAACAATGTTAAGTAAAATTAAATAGTCAAAGTCTACTGTATGTGCTAGTTTGAGCCTCATCACCAGCTGTAGTCAACATCTGTGATCAACAACTACCTGCTAATGCACTCGCATTCACGTAAAGTATCCTTGTTGACAAGTTTTGGGTGATTAAAGGCAAAATGCACAAGATATAGTACCTTCAATGCCCTTAGATGGCGATATCGCTTCTTTATATCAGAAACAAACTTCAGAAAAAGTTAGCTGCCATGAAAAATGTAATTTGTAATTGCATTACTCATCACAAATGTAGTGGAGTAAAAAGTACATTTACTTGCTCAAAAATGTAGTCAAGTAGAGAGTAAAAGTTGCCAATATCTTTGATACTCAGTACAACTAAGTAGCCAAAAAGATACTTGAGTACAGTAACTAATTACATTTACTCAAGTACTTTACACCTCTGCTAACCATAGACCCCAACCCACACCGTAACCCTAACAGAAACGTTCTCCATGTTTACAATTAACAAACTTTACTAAGTACTTTACTGATTTCTGTGAACAAATTTGTCTCGATTGTATTGTGAAATTTTACTTGATCTGTTGACATATAAGAGGTCATTGTACTATAAAAATATCCCGTAAGATTCAGAACTCAAAACATTAGTCCAAAAAACAGCTTTTATTGCAGCCAAGCTCCCAAAAACAACTAATTTCAGATTTTGTCTCAGTATGACGTACAGTGGTACGGAAGACAGTTGTCCTCAAAGACTTCAGATATACAAAGGCTGAATCCCAAATGTACGGTGGCCGAGAGAGCTCAACGCGCTGCAAATGAAGAAAACACATGCAAATAGAAAAAACACCAGCAAATAAAGAAAACATCTTCATCAGTTTGACAACACATGCGTTGCAAAAGTCCACAACACATGCAAATAGACAAACGCGCTGCAAATAGGCCTGCTCATAATGCACATACGATCAGAATGTTAAGATAAACAACACACACACACACAAAAAAAAAAACTCACCTTTCAGGTGCACACCACTGAAGAGTAAACATTGAACAATCCCAGCCAGCGGTCCCAGCCAGGTACATCACTGTGTTCGCTTATAACATTTTCGTTGTGGTCTATGCCAGTCCCGGCGCCAGGACAAACGATTTGGGGGGTATTATTTTGCGTTAAAAAAATATTATTAATTAATTATTAATAATAAATAATATATATTTTTAATAATTTACTTGATTTTATGTCTTAAATCCCAGTCAATTATTCACTGCAGAAAGTGAAACTAAAAACTCTTCAACATGTTCTGATAACACTATTTAACCTTAATTTATTTCTTAATATTTCTCTATGGCCCATAGGTAGTGAAAAAAATGAAAAGAGATGTAGGTGTTACAAGTTGTTTTTTTTAAATGAGGAGTTAGCTAATCTTATTACAGCGCGTCGGTTATGCGTGATGCGCTATAAATCAGAATCAGATTGTGCGTGATGCGCTATAAATTATTGTGGGGCAAATTAAATTATTAATTTAATTCTAAAAGTAGCCTAATCATCATCATCATCATTCAGATCATCGCAGAAGGGGCTTGAGATCGCTGGGCTTGGTATGTACCACTGTACAAATGGCATACTTCTATGCACTTTCGGTCTTGTGGACTTACGCTGCATTCACAGGGGGTGTAGGTGTCAACGCTTGACAGAGGGCGTGTCTGAACAAAGCCACTGGAAGGCAAGCCTGCAACCTTTAGCCAAAAAATGTAACGGCTAATGCTAACTGGCGGTACGCATTGGTACGCAGGGAGGAGTTTTGAACGGCGACACGATAGGCTGAAAGGTGCCGCACGTGATTAAGTTAGCCGTTACGCTTTCTCCAATGGTAAGAGATACAGACCCTCTTATCTCCCTATAATAATATGACCTCTGGTCTGAAGCTTGCACTGACGCGACCGCCATAGTACAACAGCCAATCACGTTACTTTTCGGTGTTGCATGAACGCAATTTTTTTGTGTCTGTGATCTGATTGGCTGACGCCTGCGTTAGCGCTTGAAAAGTTGAGAAATCTTCAACTTCTGCCTTGAGCAACGCAGGTGAAGCGACGCGACGGAACCCACAATTCAGTTCGGCAATGCGCAACGTCACCCATTCAAAGTAAATGAGAAGCGTTAACGCTGACACCCCGTGTGAATGCAGCGTTACAATCGCTGCCTCATGCGCGTGTCCGTTAAGTCCACAAGACCATAGGGTGTCCCATTCATCATTTTAGGTTTCAGAAGGGTGTTTGCGAGTGCCCCCTTTTTGGCCGCTATGCGCCCTCGATGCACACTTCAGCTGAGCCTTCAAGTCTGCGAGCTACGCAGAGGACTGCCTATCTGGCAGTCAAAGCGGCATTACGTCACGAAAGTGCGGACTCGGAGGAAGACCGCAAGTGTTTAGGGTGCCATTTGGGATTCAGCCAAAGACGGTGCATTCATATTACCATGAATGGGAGAAAGCAATATAGCGGAATAAGTCCCACCTTCTAAATAAAAGAGGCAATCACCAATTGGTAAAGTCATTGAATATAGAAACAGTCAGGCCCTGTCCCAAATGGCACACTTCATATGCACTTACTGCCTTGTGAACTCACAATGGCTACCGCATGCACATGTCCATTAAGTTCATGAGACCGTAGGGTGTCCTATTTGTCATTTTGCTGAGCCCGCACTGAAGTGAGCTCCACAGCAGACTTCTTCCTGACAGCCAAAGCGGCGTTACGTCATGAAAGTGGGAAACAGCAAGACTCGTAGGAAAACAGCAAGTGTTTAGGGTGTCATTTGGGACAGGGCCTCAGTGTTCTGAGACGCGTGCTTATGACTGCATATGCGCATTGGCTGGTCCAGCCTGAAAAATGTTTTTTGTTTTTTGTTTGTCATGATTTGGGCATTTAGAAACAAAATTTATGAGACAATTGTTGTCAGATTTCATCTGTGATTTCAAATATGAAATTTAATCGTAAGCCTGGTGAACAGCTTTGGTGAATTTGATGTTTCACCATTTAAAGAGATAGGAGCTGCACTTGCATGACTGAAATAGCATGCCCGAGAGGCGTTTTAAATAAGGGAATGTCATGTCATGTACAACCTCAATTCCAGAAAAGTTGGGAAATTTTGTAAAATGCATTAAAATCAAGTGATGGTAATTCTCTTGAACCTTTATTCAACTGACAAAAGTACAAAGAAAAAATTCTAATATTTTTACTGGCCAAATTAACTGGATTTTGTAAATATAAACAAATTTTGATTTTAATGGCTGCAACACACTCCAAAAGTGCAAAAAAGCAAAATAAAAGAGAAAAGATTACAGAATATCTGTCACGAATGTGGCTCTCGCGCCTCCTCCTCCGCACCACCGGAGGGAGCCGTCACCTGAATATTGACTGGTTTACATTCGGACTACGTTTCCCTTAGGCCCTCATTCCTGGGACTGATTGCGCACACACCTGCACCTCATTACACTCACACTATTTAAGACACACACACACACACACACACACACCCTTTGCGAAGTCTTGATTTGCCCCGGTGATCACTACTGAGCGTTTTCTTGTGGATTGTATTTCTGTTGCCGTTGGACTGTTTATTGGACTGTGTTTGTTTGCCGCCTGCCCTGATCCTTGCCTGTTATTTGGACTGTGTTTGTTAGCCGCCTGCCCTGACCATTGCCTGTGACTTTACTCTGTTTGTCTGCCGCCTGTCTCGACCATTGCCTGTCCCCGTTTATGCCTCTGCCTTTGCCCCTGTCTGCTTTGTTAATTATGTTAATAAAGCTGCAAATGGATCCTCATTCTGTCGACCCGTCATTACAATATCCAAGTTAAACCGTTTTGAAACAGTCCACAATTAGCAGGTGAATTGGTAATTGGTGATGAGGGTAGAAAAGAGGTGTTTGGGTAGAAAAGAAGCATCCACCAAAAGCTCAGTCTTTGCAAGCAAAATTTCAAAAATCACATTTCTCAATGCAAGATTGCAAAGTATTTAGGTCTTTCACCTTCTACCATAAGGAATATTGTGAAAAGATTCAGGGAATCCAGAGAAATCTCAGTCTGTGTAGGGAAACAGAAAGGCAGGAAACCTCTGTTTAATCTGCGTGACCTTTGAGCCCTCAGATGGCATTGCGTGAGAAACTGTCATGCTGCTGTGTTAAAAAATAGCCACATGTGCTCAGGAGTACTTTGGAAAACTGTTGTCACTTAACACAGTCTGTCACTGCATCAAGAAATGCAACTTAAATCTCTGTTACGCGAGGAGAAAGCTATACATCAATTCTATGCAGAGATGTGACTTGCATGAAGGTACCAATGACATGAAGGCATATATTGGGATTGAACACGGACATGTACTGCCATCAAGATGACATCTTTTCTGGGAAGCAAGACAATGCCAGGCCTCATTCAGCATGTGCTACAACAGAGTGATTTCCTAGACACTCTATACTGTAGAGTGCTTGACTGGCCATGCAATCCAGGGGCCAGTTGCATAAACTTAGCGGCTATGTTAAGACTGTGTCTTAAGAAGTTTGACCAAATTGTAGTTAACCAAGGGGTAATCAGTCTAACTTTTCCATTTCAAATTAGACTGATCTACCATTTTATGTTACTTATTTTTTAAAAGTTATGACCAGTCTTGACAAAAAAATTTAGATGACTAACTTTTTACTAGCATGACTAGCAGTTTATGCAACCAGCCACAAATCTGTCTCCTATTGAAAATGTTTGGCCCATCATGAAAAGGAGAATCGACGACCACAAACTGTTGAGCAGCTGTCTTGTACAAGGCAAGATTGGGCAAAAATTCCACTTGCAAACCTGCAATAGTTAGGATCCTTTGTTATGGTCTCGTTCTGTTTTGTTTTCGTTTTCATTCATTGCCATGCTCCGGTTTGCCTGAGCTCTGTCTGCTAGTTTGTTTCCATAGTTACTCATTATTTCTTGACCTGTTCTTAGTTCTGTTGATTACTCTGTGTATTTAAGCCCTCCTCTGTTCATTGTTCGGTGTTGTCTTACTTTTATGTGGTTGTATTTCTGCATTGTTTATGAGATCTCCTGCCTGTTCTTGTTTAATACTCCTTAGTAATGTGATCACTACAGCCATACGTGACATCCTCAATTCCCAAATGATAAAAGGAAATGTCAGGTTATGTGAACATGCCTTTGTCCCAACTTTTTTGGAGTGTGTTGCAGCCATCAAAATCCAAATTTGTTCATTCAGTATCAGTATCAGTATCATTTTAATATTAATATCATTTTAACAAATGTTCATGTTTATACTTAATTTGAATCCATTTCCTGTCATTGTAATGTTTCATAAGAACACATTTTTGTTTTTAGGTTAGACTCAGTTGCAACATGCTTTATATAAAACATTTTTATTTTTTATTCCAAACCTTATTCAGTTCATTAATTTTCAGCATCTTCAAGTATGAGTTTGTGCCACTAATTAATAGGCAGCCTCTTATTAAAATTAGTTACAAAATGGGGCACAGCAGTCAAGAGACAAATCAAAGGCAAAGAAAAACACGAAGGCAAAACCATTAGAGCTGTGAAACTGCATAGCTGTTTTTAAACCTTATAAAAGTAAACCAGAAAAAGCAAACAAATCATGCATTATACGAGACATTACCCAATATAATTAAAACACAATCTAAAAACCATTGCAAATGCAAAATAATAGAAAACTTGGAAAGTCATGTGGAGTTTCTGAGCTGATCCAGACACTGATTAATAAACCAAAACCATTATACTAGAAAAAAGTAGTATAATACTAGTCTGAAATGTTGGTTTGCTTTTAACATTTTAATTGAGTCTTTGCTGCAACCAAGTCCTCATGGTCTCTAGATTCCTTCTGAGCCACACAATGTTCTTCTCCACGTTTTCTATGGCCACGTGTGTGACACGCAGCTGAGATACCTGCTCTGTGATGGACTTGAAGAAAGCCTCAACCTTAACACAAAAAAAGAATGAATAGAAACACTGTAAATGAACCATCAAAACTAGCTGACCATTCCCTCTAAACAACAAATAAACAACCCACCTCTCTCAGCTCCTCTGTGGATGAGAACTGAGTTACAGTGCCAACAATTATGTTTCTGATTCCAAAAGATCCCAGCGGAAACCTTTGATAATGAGACATGAGTATCTTTTATTCATAGTAATGAACAAATCACATCCAGTCCTATATAACAGGTTTATAACCGAAATAAGAAGCAGTGGATTTCACCTACTTTTCTACTAGTTCATTCCAGTGTTTCTTCACAAAATCCCATGCTAGAAAATGACCCACTGGATTTCTGGCCACCATGTATATGAGACTGGGTAAATTCTGTGTTTTTATTACAGTTCCACCCATTCCAAGCTGTAATAATCTACAGGAAAATGGGGACATACAAGGAATTGCATGACGTTAAACGATTTAGATTTAAATTCACGTTTGTGTGTTCCAATAACACATAAAATCAGCATCGCATGTATCAGATTTTGCATTTCATTTTTCTTGTTTATTTCATCAGCAAGATTTTGTAATAACCTTTCTTGTGCTCACCAAGGCTGCATTTATTTGATCAAAAATACAGTAAAAATGTGAAATATTATTACAATTTGTAAAAATTACTGTAAAAATACTGTTATATATATTAAATACTGTTGTATTACATTACTATATTGTTATACTACAGTGTGGTGTTAAATACAGTGTATATATATATATATATATATATATATATATAATATATTATATAAGAAACATTTCATATTATTATTATCAATGTTGAAAACAGTTGTTGCTTTATATTTTTTCCCAAATTCTTGAATAGAAATAAAAAAAACTGCATCTATTTGAAATATATATTTTTTCAAACATTATAAATGTTTTTTTTTTTACAATCAATGTAATGCATTCTTGATGAATAAACATTTATAATTTTACTGACCCCATGCAAACTTTTGAATGATAGCATAATAATACATACATATGATTTTTAATGTGTTGATAACAATGTACCTTGATAGTTTTTCAGAGTCTTTGCTGCTTGCTAAAGCTGAGAGAAACTTGCTCTTCTCTGTCTCACACATGGAAACACCATACTTTTCCAGAAGGTAGGCCCAGCCGCTGTCATCCTGGGCTCCAATCATGTAAACCGTCTCAGACACATCAGTTGGTAAGCTGTATAGTTTGTAAAACATTAGTCAAGTGTTAAGAAATCTGCTACCGTAATCATTTAAAATTATAAAAATGTGATATATATTGGATGGTATCATTGCAGAAACAAATACTGTTGCCAGGTCACCTGATTGTACCATTGGATTCCACCCAGTTGTCATAGAGCTGTTTAGCCTTTTCCAAACAAGGCGGATAACCAAAATCACATGCAAGGGAAAGAACCTCTTCACGCAGTCTCCGGTCTGAGACGGTCCCATCATCACTCCACGACTGCTTGTCAATCACATCTCTGAAATACTGCAAGATGTACGTCTGCAGGACAAAACCAGACATAAAGTGGCTATATGCACATACAAGACTAAATAAACTCAGACAAGAAATCTCAGAGGATTTCATTTGAACTCATTGGGTGGGTCTGCAAGCTGCCTTACTGAAATGAAAGACTCTTTGACGGATATGTGGAGGAATGAGGACAGTAAATTTGATTAGACTGCAGGAAATGTTTGTGTCATACCTTCAGATTATGAGTAACGTCAGCTATGTTTCTCTTTTCTATCAGCTTGTAGAATGATTGTAGATAGCCAATCCCTTGAAGGAGAGGAACATTGTGGGTCTCAGACTTCAGGTAACTGATCAGATCTAAAGCTCTCTCTAGTGACAGCCGTCCTGCACTGGAAATGATGAAACACAGAAAATAAATAACATTACAAATGTGCTCATGGGATGATACAATTATGCTCCTTATGCTAGTTATTATAGAATGTCCTGTTTTCCCTGTGATATAAGAGCAGTGGACTGAACAGTAACTCACGTGACCAGCTGGAAGGCGTTATGAATGAGACTGGCTCTGTCCTTAAAGCTCAGAGCAGTGTGGTTTACTCTCAGAAGCTCCGTCAGGGCATTCCAGCCCTCTTCATCATAATGAACAATGTAATATCCATTCATGTCAGTGTTGAGCTTCACCCAGTCTACTTCCTCATCCAGCGTCAACACATCTGGGTTTGAGAGATTGGTATATATAAGATGTATAGACTGAACGTGATTTCAAGTACAACATGTTCCTGAATCAACATCTTTGTTGATCCTGCAACAACATTCAAATTTAACCAATCAGATTTGAGGGACAAGTTTACAGTTTATGTGAAATTTAGGCCTACAACCAGGTGTTAGTTGTTCCTACATAAGTGTTATTCACCTATTTGATTTTAGGGATAGGTTATGTTCCAAAAGACATGTTCCAATATATGGAACAGGTCTTACTTGGCAAAATCACAGTGACCGTACAGTATGTTTGTTTGGGAGAATGGGGCTAGTTGTCACTTCTCACACCACTGAATATTCCCAGGAAGAAAGATACAATTTTTACACTATATTGGGTAATTAGGGGTATTATAAAATCTCGTAAAAAAATACAATGGCACATAACAAAATGACTAAAAACTAAACAAAAAAAAAAAAAAAATCTAAAACTGAAAATATAAAAATAAAACCTGATTCAGCATTTGAATAGAAACTATAATAGTATGTAAATAATACTAAAATAACACTGTGGGTATTTGTCACAAATGGGGTCTGCCATTAAATAGCCTATTATTGGCTTTTCAGATTAATTTAAACAGTAAAATTACTATGAAACACAAAGAAAAATGTAAACGTAACAAAAATATCAAGCAATTGTTTTGGGATATTTATAAAAAAAAAAACTCCTGAGAACATTTAAGAGGACTTTTTAAACCAACATACTAAACCACTGCTGTAGAAAAAACATTTTATATAATTAGATTATAGTTACTGAAAAATGCTCTTGCCTCTTCGACAGCTTCCTCATGTGGCAACTAGACCCAGTTTCCTCTATATATACAGTATATAGATTTCTGAATGATTTTTCGCCAAATCTTACCTGATTTTGTGTGCAATATGTGCTTCATCTCATGGTTAGAATGGCTTGTTTTATATGTCAAAGGGATGTGCCACAGATAGCTATGGAGAAGAAATCTTTTCTGTTACGTAGAGTCATATTAGTAACATTTTTACTGCCTCTACTTAAAATTATGGCATATAACTATAAAGCATAAAACACAGCAAGAACTGGTTACAAACAATGTACACATGTGATTCTGAAGTGTTGTTACCCATCTTGAAGTGAATGCCACGAGGGATCATCAGGCAGGACTATCTTTAAGAAGCGCTCTTGTCCAATGTAAAGTTTCCTTTCTTTCCGCTTCACTGTGACCAGTGGTATGCCCTTTTGTAGAGTCCATGTATACATCATTTTCTTCAGGTCTACATGCTCCCCAGCAAAACGATACTGCAATGAAAAGAGTTACACAAAGAGTTATTCAGACTATTAAGTATCACCTTCAAGGTGGAAGAAAACATTTTGAAGCATGTCTTTCATGGTCTCTATTCTGTGTTTATGGAGTGCTGTGAATGTTAAATATCATAAGCCTAATATTTTATTTATGATGTGACACTTTACCGCATTTTTAGTAGCTTGAGTACTGCTATAACAGTGTTCTCCTGCTGTAAATTCCTCTTCAGAACATGTCTGTACAGAGAGTGAAGAGAGCATGAGTTTTTGTTTTGATGCTGAATTATAAATGTATGACAGAAAAGGGCAGTGGATGAAGAAGTGACCTACTTTAATAAGGCTGTCCCATAGATCTTCATTTCTGGCATTACTGTACCTAAACCTCCGAAGATACCGAATTATGCCACTCTGGAAGCCTTCGTCTGTCAAGAAATGCCTCAGCATATGGAGAATACATGCTCCCTAAAAATTTAGTAATAAAGTAGATTAAAAAAATTTGTTGGCACTCATCTTCATCTGCAATAGTGATAATCTTTTAACATTGCTGAAGTGTTTTCCAACCTTGTCATATGACACAGTATCAAACATTTCCTTGATCTGAGTAGGGTTCTCAGCTAAACTGGAAACTGGCCTGGAAGAATTTAGAGAATCCCGTCCAATAGCTCCAAAGCAGGTGTCCAGGAAGTGGTCCTCCTATATGTAAAAGAAAACATGTGAGAGCCTATTCAAAACAAGCTAGTCTACAGAAGTATTAGTGTTGATATTTATTTATTTATTGCTCGTCTCTCTAGAATACTTGATTCACTTTCATTCTAAAAAAATAATGGTTCTAAAAAGGGGCTTTTCATAGAATAACCATTTTCCACAAAGAACCTTTCAGTTAACAGTTCTTCAAAGAACCATATTTTTCTTAGTGTGAAGAACTATTTAATGATCTAAAGAACCTTTTTCCACTATATAGAACCTTTTGTGCAATGAAAAGATTTCATGAATGTTAAAGGATCTTCATGGTTCCATCAATACCAACAGAGAGCCCTTATTTTTAAGAGTGTTGGTCAATTGCAATTCACTTTGGTCAAAGTATGATTGTTTTGTACATTCCCAGCTAACAATATGTTCTAAGAACATTTTGCTAATGTTCATATTAAGTTATGAGAATGTTTTTATGAAGTTATGAAAATGTTGGTTATGCGAACGTTAAGGAAATGTTCCATTTTATCATTTTGCAAACATTATGGAAAAAACCTTCCATGAACGATGTATAATAATGTTTTTGTGCTAACGTTTTGAGAACATTATTAAAGTCCAGATAACACTGAACGAACATTCTATTAACGTTACTGGAAGAACGTTGGTTCATAACTTTGAGAGAACATTGCCAGAACCAAAGTTCTAAGAACGTTCCCTGTTAGATGGGTTATAATGAGCTATTTTTTTTTTCTTGGCAGAAGCTTTAAGATGATATATAGTTAAAATTATAAAGTAATTGCAACTCAGTTTGATATTTTATATCCGCGTATTTATTTATTCAGTGAGTAGCTGTGTAATAAGATGGATAATGTACAGTTACCGGGTCATCATTGCAAAATTAGCCACCTACAATCTTGATTACTCCTTGTGGTTTATTTTGCAATAATGACTGCCTGATTTTACGTTACCCTTTACATTATATAGAGAGAGATATTAGAAGATTTTACATACAACTTTAAGCTCTGGATATACTGCCCCAACTGAGACAAATTCCATATATCGTGCAAAGCCTTCATTCAGCCATATGTCATTCCACCACTCCATAGTCACCAGGTTTCCAAACCACTAGAAAAAAAGCAAAGTGACTTACATGTATGGTTTAGCTCAAGAAAGATTGCAAATGAGGTTAAGAATATATTTCATATCTAACCTGATGGGCAAGCTCATGTCCTATCACTATGGTAACCCAAAGCTTATCGGAGGCTGATGAGATGTCAGGGTCATAGAGAAGAGAGGTCTCCCTATAAGTAGTCAAACCCCAGTTCTCCATAGCGCCTGACTGGAAATCTGGAATAGCTATCAGATCTGGTACACATCATAAAATAAACAACAATGTAAATATCCAAAGGCACATCATATAACATACAGTATGCACTGAAATGTTAGAAGGAAAGGTAAGGAAAATGTAAGATGTACTCACCCAGTTTTGGCAGGGGATAGAGTATGTTGAAATATTGTTCATAAAACTCCAAAAGCCTCAAAGCAGCCTCAAGAGCATAGTGTGTCTGATGCCATTTCTCTGGAACTGCATAGATAGAGACCTTTGGGAGAAGAATAACAGCTCATTCAAGATGCATTTCTCACTTGAGAGCCTGTGATGAAGACTTCATTCAAAGCAGAAAACGTTGTTGTTGTTTTCACTTCATATTTTTTAACCTTCTCTAAGTTCTAGTTACTTACATTAATTCCAGTTGCTGTTATCCCACTAACAGAGTTGAAGTCGCAGACAATGAAGGCCAACAGATAGGAGCTCATCTTCACACTCGCTTCAAACCGGTCTTCAAACAGACCGTTGCCAATTTCCACAGTTTGTTCCTGTAAAATAAAAATAAGGATATTTTCAAAAATTCAAAATGATAGACTGTGTTTTATGTATTTGTTAAATCCTTTTTCAAAATGGTTTCATATAAAAACAATCTGTTACACTTCATTTTAATGTGTCCTTGTTACAGTGTAATTATACATTAAGTACTGAGTAATATTAATTAACTATATGTATTTACTACATTATTAGAGTTAGAGTTTGGTTTAGGTTTAGTTGCTTGTAATTATGCATAATTTACTGTTATTACTATAGTAAGTACATGTAAGATCTGTAACAGGGACACTGTAAAATAAAGTGTTCCCAAACAATCATATACCATTATCATTAACAGTTATTAATATTAATATTTTGAAGTAAATTTGGTTCTACAAATGGGGCTATACATTGATAAAGTATAAAAAAAAAAATATATATTTTCAAACTGTTAGCCCTTTTATGTATTTTTCAATATATTTTTCCAAAATGTTTGATATAATAATAATAATAATTTTGATTTTAAATCAACTGGCTTTACTAAATCACTGTATCAACATAAATACATTCATTTATACCAAACAAAACAAATTCTTATTGATTAACTCTTTAAAATAACAATTGCAAGTTCCCACTTTTTACAGTGCACATTGGTAAAGTAGATGTATGAAATGAGCTTACTAATGGCATGTTCGACAAAGCTATATGTGACGGACCTCTCCTTATTCTGACAGTGTAATTAGCTTTGAAAGTGGGTTCATCAAAACATGGCAATGCCATTCGGGCAGATGTGGGCTCAAAGTGGGTGGATGCCAGGACCCTTTAGGGGAGAAAATGTAGTTTGATTGTTTAGCGATTATTTGCAATATGTGTATGTATGTGTAATGTTACATTTCAGAAATGTGAACTATACCTTGTCTCTCCTGCTTTTGTCCTATATGTACTCTTATAAAATCCATAGAACCCGTCACTTAATGGTGCACCAAATTCCAAATACAAGAAGTATTTTTCCCCTGAGGTCAGAATCTTTGGGGAGAAGATGGCGATCTGTTCATGTGGAGGATATTCCAGCACAGAGAGCACCTTGTCTGACAGATGGGCCTCATGCTCATCCAGAACAGTGGCTGTGAAGATCTTAAGGCTCTTGCTGTGTAGCACCACCCAGTTTGTGTTGTTTTTTACATCAATTTCAATCTTCACAGAGCCATTGAACCTCAATGTGGTGAGATTGGGATGAATAAGCAGATGATAATGTACAGGCACTATGTAGTTTGGCAGGCGCATTTTACTCCATGGGAAAGGAAGGCCGTTTGTGGCCATGTTATCACCAGCAGGACTATTGCTGTCAGAAGACTGGACACAAAATTGGGACTCCAGAAAGAGCAGGATTAAAAACAAGAGATGCATATTGAAATATAACTTGTGGTTATTGCTTTTGGTATTATTGAATTTGATGGCGATCACTTTTTTGAATGGTTAGATATTGGCAGTCACTGTACCCTGTGGAGAGAAAAGTGAAATTGAGGCTCACATGATGTGTAAATAATTGAAGTTTAATTACCCAAATAATGTAGTAATAACTGAATTTGGTTACCCATATTCTTCAAAATATCTTCTTTAGTGTTCAGTAGAAGAAAGAAATTCAGTCACACTTTAGATTAGGGTCCAATTCTCACTTTTAACTAACTATAAACTATGACTTTTGCCCCAATAAACTCCTAATTACTGCTTATTAATAGTTAGTAGGTAGTTGTTAAGTTTAGGTATTGGGTAGATTAAGGGATGTAGAATATGGTCATTTAGAATAAGGCTTTAATATGTGCTTTATAAGTACTACAGCCAATATGCATGCTAATAAGCAACTTGTTAATATTGAGAATTGGACCCTCAACTAAAGTGTTACCAGAAATTCATACAGGTTTGGAACAACTTGAGGGTGAGTAAATGATGACAGAATGCTCATTTTTGGGTGAACTATCCCTTCAATACCAATAAATCACCGTATATGGGTCATTCTTCATTTGCGGTGACAGTGGTGTCCCTTTACTTTGCAACAGTTGAAATAAACTTTCAATACGATCATAAAAAATCACAAAATGTTTGCATATTTGTATTTCCTATAAGGTAAAACCATGTTATGCACTGTTAAAAGATACATTTTTGTTTTAAAATAGATATTTAATTAACAAAATCTACATATTCCCACTTTAAACAAAGAGCTATCCAGGGATGTAATTACAACAATACTGTATAACATTTTTAAGATAGTGGTTATATAGTGAACATAGATTTTAAGATGAACTCTTAAATTAATTAGTTTAAAAAATACATAATTTATTATATTTTAAGAAAAAGTTTTGTTGCTCAACTTTAAGTCTATGGTGTTACAAAAATGGATATCACCCCTTTAAGAAAAGGGGGAATTCAATTTTGTTGATCTGAAGAGTGAATGCTGAGTTTATTCTTTCTCATTCATTTTCATAAATTTCTGACAATTTCATGTATCCCACTTTATTAGAGACTTCCATTTTACTGAATATAGCATATTAAACATATATATTTGTAAATTCTGCCTTTCGTTTGCCACTTTAATTGGAGAATGACCCATATGCACATTTCATCATTACTTGACATTTCACACTGAGCATGTGTTATTGGCAAAGCACTGTAGACATTCTAGCACGTTAGAATGATCAAAATGCTAATTAAAATAAAAGACAACAATCATGTGCTCTTAAAATAACACGCATGGCAACACAGAGCAGTGCTGAGCGTTCTATGTTAACCTCACTCTGTAATGTGATAGCCACGTTAATACATTGACATCTGCTGTTATACAGTACACGGTCTCTAGCTCTATTCTGGCATGCATTTGTGACACTATAATATGGTCTCTGTAAAGTAGGTAAAGCATCTAGTAACAGCATTGTTGAAGAACACACTCATTTTAACCATTAAGTGTTGTGTCTTTACCTGAATTTCAGCTGTATCATTGTGTCGGCTGCTTTCATTTTCTCTTTCATTTGTCCTGCCCACAATTTCCTGGTTTGCAGTAGCAGCAGCTGCCGAGTATGTGCTGTCTGGCTGTGTATCTGTATTCAAATGACAACACAGTGGGGCTCGAGCCACCGAACAGAGGAATGACCTAGAGCCATCAACACGTACAAACAGCCAGGTCATGTCTGTGACAGCGAGTGGTTGCAGAAAGGTAAAATAAAATGCTGGATTTACTGGATTTAGTCGCAGCAGTAATTGGATTTATTAAAAAAAACTCAAAATGTAACCAATATCTCCAAAAACATGAAAGGAAAAACAACATAGTAAGAAGAGAACGGACCAAGACTGAATCAAAACCAACGCTATGAATACACAGGAAAAACTAATCAATGAAATGAACACATAATCAAATCAATGAAAAACCATAGAAACAAACTCAAACACAGGAAACAGAACTAAACACGTGCAAGACCCACCCAAAACAAACACAAGACCAAATCTTACAAGACCTGTAACATTTCCCCCACCTCAAAAAGGCGTGACTATGCACCTTACTACATCAGTATACAAAGTCCAACAGAGGACGGCAGAAGGGGGCTTAGGAGGTGGACGCAGAGCTGAAACACAGGACAACCACAGGAGCCAGGGCAGAGACAACAGCTGGAGTAGGGAGGAGACAAAGAAGTCCAAAGCCAGGGAGTAGATAAAGGTAGGAGGAGCTGGGGGCGGAACCCCCAGCAGGAATCTCAGGACGCAGGCCCACAGTGGAGTCTAGGGAGGAAAGAGCCATTGTGTAGACTTGGCAGGCCGAACCAGGGGGACGACAGACTGAGGCAGAGCTGATGCCGATGGAGACCCAGGCAGAGCCGAGGAACCAAAGAGACTGTGCAACACAGAAGGTCCTGGAGACCTAGGCTGAGCTGTGAGGACAAGCGATCAAGGTGAAGCCAGGGGGACTGAGGCGGAGCCAGTGCGCCTAAGGACTGAGGTGGAGCAGGAGGGAAGACGGAGGCCGACGGACCAAAAGGGTGGAGGGACGGGTCGCAGACGAAGGCCTGTCAAGTCCATGGCGACGGCAGAGCAACGACTGACCCAGGCGTAGGAGGAGCCAAAGTGGAGCTGACTGGTCAACGGGCCGGGGAGGAGTGATGAGCTTGGAGCGTCTGAGCGGAGCTTTATGGGGACGACACTCCCAGGCTGAGCTGGAAACTATAAGCCCAAGGTGGATCCACAATGCACCAAGCAGGCAGTGTAGGTGGAGACAAAGGGCTGATGTGAGACAGTGAAGACAGGCGTAGTGCTACCAGCAGCGCTCTCCTGCAGATTTATAAGGGGTGCTGAAGGGACTTTTGTAGAAGGGACAGGGCTCCACTTCATTCCCTCATATTCCATCAGTACTTCCAAGGGGAGGGATGATGTTGCCAGCTCACGCACCTGGTCAGAATTTTCACTGGGCTCGGGTTCTGGGACGATATTTGGCTCAGGCATCAGCTCTGGCGCTGACATTGTGGTGGGCTCGGGCTCCTTGTCTGTGGTTGGCTCTGGCTTAACATTCGCTGGGAAGGTGGCTGCGGATGCAGCGGGTGCTGTGTGCATGGCTGGTGGGTTGAACTCCTCTCTCTTGCATATGGTAAAGGGGGAACTATTATGAAGAAGCACCCAGTCAGCAAATTCCATAAGCGTCCATGTTCTCCGGGCAGGCACGCTCTCGCCTCCATGTTGAGTAAAACACATACAGGCTGTAGTCATCATAGTGGACTAGATGGTACAAATCCAAGAAGTCCTGTGTGTGTGCCTTGAGGGAGTTTTATTGTTATTATCACTATTATGGTAACACTTTACAATAAGTTCTAATTTGTTAACATTAGATAATGAACAATGAACAATACTCTCTACAACATTTATTAATCTTGCTAATCTTAACATTTACTAATACATTATTAAGATGAAAAGTTGTATCTGTTAATATTAGTTAATGCACATTTTTATTAACTAATATGTTACTAATATGTGCTCATTGTTAGTTAATGTTAGTTAAAGTATGAACTAATGTTAACAAATTAGACCTTATTGTAAAGTGTTACTATTATTATTATTATTGTCATCACTGTTGTTATTGAACATAGCTATCGTATCACCAACAAGTATCAGCAATATTTGTACTGAAATCTGAGATTATGACTTGGACATTTCTGTTCTTTTTGGTCTTGCATTATGTTCAGTGATGAAGTATTAAATGTCTGAGGGGAAAAAAACTTAATAATTGTTATACAATATAACAATATAATTGATAATTTTTAAGAAGAAATTCGATTAAGAAGAAATTATTAGAAACAAAAATATATTACATTCAACACAATAAGGAATAAAAATTTTAAAATAAATAATAAAAAGTCTGAAAGACTGTATAATATTGCATAACTGTAATATTTTGTATACTTAATAAAACAAAAAAGAGAGATACATGTAAGTTGAGGCTCTGAGGTCTCATTGGAGGCTTTTCTATTAATACTTAAGACTTGAATCTGACTTGCAAAAAATGGCCAATTAATGCTGCTATTTTGTTTCATGTCAAAGACTTTTAGAAGAGATCAAGCACAGTTGGCATATACCTGATCAAAACATTCTTTGAAAGTGCAGTTTTATTTCATCCAGATGTACAAAGCAGCAGGTACAGCCGTTGGTGTTGATATTATCTCTCTCTCACCACAGAAGAAACCAACATAAAACAGGTGTGAATCTTTGGAAACACACTCTACATCACATTCTCACAAGTAATACAACATATCACACCAGATAGAACATTTTGTATGTCTATTTCATTATATTAACGTACATAATTTGTCCAACTAATATTCTGAAATTCAAATGATGATGGAACTCGGAAGGAGACAGTGAAGTGAATGAACATACTGTACTCTTTTTAAATGTTGTACTGCAAGTGAGTTATTCTACCCCATGAATGAAACCTGACGCCAAAATAAGTGTATCAGCGTGTTTAGAAGCACAGGCATTTGTGTTCTCATTTTAGCACAGCCATACAGTATTTTGGCACAGCAACACACCGATGGAAAGATTCCATGGCGGGTGTGAAATCACATGACTGAAACTTGATAATCCTTTTCACTGCCTGGCTGAGCTCATAGAGCTAAACAACATCATCATGCTTCCCACCCTCCTCACAACCATGCTTTTTACAAGTAAGTTGTAGAGTTTACTAACATTTTTAACAATTACAAAGCTCAAGGCACCTCATTAAATAATATAATTTAAAATACTGTATTTCTGCAAAATTTGGGCTGTTTTGTCCTGTTTTTAAATATACACTACTGTTCAAAAGTTTGGGATCAGTAAGATTTTTTAATGTTTTTGAAAGAATTTGCATAAGGCTGCATAATTATATTTGATAAAAGATACAGTAAAAACTAATAGATTGAAATTTTATTACAAATTAAAATAACTTTTTTTTATTATTATTTTAATATACTTTAAAATGTAATTTATTCCTCTAATGGCAAAGCTGATTTTTTACAACAGCCCAGTTCTCCAGTCTTCAGTTTCACAAATCATTTCAATATGCTTATTTGGATTTCTATGCATACTAACACTAACATTTCTAACCTCTGTGAATCTTGAATCTCTAAAGTGGGATCAGATGCCGTCCCTTATGCCATCTTATCTCCACCATTTCATCTGAACGCTGATCACAGCGGCTTGACCATCCTGGTGTGTGTGGTCCATGACATTCATCAAGGAGACATGGAGGTGGCCTGGATTTCTAGTGGCACCAGAGGAACTAATCCAGCAGTCTCTAACTTACTCCAAGGACACAATGGTATTCAGAGTGCAATGTCTGTTATCTCTGTGGCTTCGAATGAATGGACGTCCTACACTTGCTTTGTGAGTCACAGAGGCTCCGATCAACTCACGCACAGACACTATGCTGGATTCCCAAAGGAGACGACCGGTAAATTCTGTAATTATTATCTGGGTCCTTCACTCTTAAAAATAAAGGTTCTTTATTGGCATTGATGGTTCCATGAAGAACCTTTAACATAAATGGAACCTTTTAGTTATAGTGGAAAAGAGTTCTTTAGAATATTAAAATGTTCTTCACACTAAACAAAAGGGTTCTTTTAAGAACTGAAAGGTTCTTTGGAGAATCAAAAATGGTTCTTCTCTGGCATTGTTATGAAAACATGTGGTAGCACTTTATTTTACAGTCCTGTTCCCCATACATACTATGTACTTAATATAGTAATTGCAATAACTAGGTAATAACTAGGTAATAACCCATGTAGTTACCTTATATTACCCAGTACTTTCTTAAATAAGTACACTGTAAGTATATGTAAGTGCAGGCTTTTAGAACCTTCTTTTCAAGAGTGTTGCATTATTAAATGTAAAAGCTTCCATTTCTTAACAGCAGTTAACCACTATAGCTAACAAGAAATAACAATGAAAATACATCTGAAGCATTTATTAATTTTAGTTAAATTAAATTTGAACATTTATTGCTTATTGTTAGTTAATACAAATGTATTGCTCATTGTTAGTTAATGTTAGGTAATGCATTAACTAATGGGACCTTATTGTAAAGTGTTACAGTAAAATGATTAGTAATATGGTGTTCATTTCAGAAAGTGCTGATGATGAAGAAACCTCTGATATTTGTTTGGACCATCAAAGCAGTTTATTGGAAGGTACAGTAAGATGCAATTTGTTAATCCTAAGAATTCAATTTAGTGTTTGTTCTGTACTCATTTCTCTACTGTTGCAGAAGTCCGAGCAAACAAAGACCTATTACTTATTCAAGCTCTCAGAATTCTCCTGCTGAAAATCACCATTTTCAACATTTTGATGACAGCGCTGGCCGTCATAAAGTGGTGAGCGCTCATATTACTGCTTATGCAAACTGAACAGTAGTGCAACACTTTAATTTTTCACAATTAAAATGAAACCTGTCATATTTCTCTTCTGCAGAATTGCAGAGTTTCAAAAACAACTGTCACGGTTGTCAGAGTTAATTGGACGTGCTGCTGAAGGAACTCAGGTTGATGTAAATGAGAACCTGAATGTTGATGAGCGTCTCGATGAGCTGCAGACCAACATCACGCCGCAAGACAGGTGCTTCGATATGGGCAGATCAGTGTGATAGCTGCTCAAAACCACATCATATGCACAATACAACAAATGAACTGCACTACAAGGTTGTTTTTGTAGGCCATGGCTTTGTAAAGTCGCCTTACACTCATGTAACTGTTGATCTGTATGACAATGAGTAACCTTTGATGAAGCGAGATCATTGTGCATAACACTCTATCGAAGACTGAGACAAAGTTTGTTTATATTGAGGAGGTTTGTTTGAATGTGACTTAAGTGCTTTATCAAGTTTTTTTTTTTTCATTTATTTTTTGCCTTTATTTCACAATTCGTAAAAATGCTACCATTCAAAAGTTTGTGGTTAGTATGATTTTTTTAATGTTTTTGAAAGAAAGCTGCATTTATTTGATCAGAAATACAGTAAAAACAGTAATATTGTGAATTTAAATTATTTTTCTTCAGTGTCACGTGATCCTTCAGAAATCATTCTAATCTAATTCTAATCATTCTAATATGCTGATGTGCTGCTCAAGAAACATTTCTTCCTATTATCAATTTTGAAAACAGTTGTACTGTTTAATATTTTTGTGGAAACCGTGATAAATTTTCTGGATTCTTTGATGAATAGAAAGTTCAAAAGAACATCATTTATTTTAAATGGGAATGTTTTTAAAATTATAAATGTCTTTACTGACAATTTAATGCATCCTTGTTGAATAAAATAAAATAGTTAATAGATAATCTTACTGACCCAAACATTTTGAAAGGTAGTGTATATTACAGAAAAATAATATTAAGGAACACATGACTAACTACATTGGTTGCATGTTTACATCTCTGCTACAGTGTTACACTATGGTACTTTTGGTGTGGTAATGCTACTTGTACTGTGTTGTTCTCACTTTGGACAAGAGCATATGCTAAATTAATAAATGTATATGTACACAATTAATGATTACACCATAGTGGAAATTTGTGGGGGGGAAAAAAAACAACAAATTAAAGCCAGGGGAATTTATGTATTTATTGTTTTAAATAACACATTTTTCCTTTTTTTTTTCTTTCTTTTTTTTTTTTTAAACAGCATCCGTACAATACTAAAACACTGATGTAACAATGGTGACCCACTAGGTGGCAGTACAATCACATCTCAAACGTTTTTCAACAGCAAGAGTATGGAGCTTAACTTCTCTAACAAGACACTATATTTCATAAATAATTTAAGTATAAACATTGAGCAGTCACTCTTCACAAAAACAATGTTCACAACAAATATAAGAGATCACAAGATCAAATGTGAAATGCAAAAACACAGGATGAAGGCTTTCCTTTGCAGCTACTTAATTGCACTCTGATGCCTTGTTCTGGTTTTTAGGGGGGGTGGGGATCCCACTGTACAGTATCCCACTGTACACTGTACACTGATTTAGGCTATTCGGCCAATCAAATGATCCCATTTTGGATCCGGCCAATCACTGCTAGCGAAACTCCCAGTGTTCCAAATACAATCGATTACACTTGTCACAGTATTGTAGCAGCTCTTCAGCACTGGCAGTAGTTAAACAATGACGTCTCTACAGTAGCAAGTCTTGGTATGGAAACGTGCATATCAGGAGTGTTGGCATGGCTTCTGTAGCAGTTGGACAGTAAGACCCAGAAGGTGTACAATTCAATTTCATCAAATGAATTATGTGTCCATCAGGCCAAATGCCACATTTATAGCAAACAGAGACATAAGTGTTTCTGCATATCCTTCATTTGCTTTGAAGCTCTCAGTGAAATCACTGCTGAGGTGCATCCAGCAAAAGAACCACGGCTCAAGTTGCACTTCTGGCAGACAAAATAACTGTTAAAATGCTTGTAGGGCCAAATAAGAATTCCATTGATCATACTTCTGCTTTTTAAAACCAAGTTAGCTTGCTAAACATATGACAATACCAATCTTTTTGTGAAAAACAAAATCTATAGGGAAGCCTACAGTATGTCTGGCAAAATGTGTTGGTTTTGCGTCATATCTTTGGTCAAGGATGAAACAAGGACAAGAGGGAACTTAACACTTTGAACAGATAGTCAATATTTGTTTGGCAAAGGGACAAAGCTAATAAATGTAATCTTGTGAGGAGCCATTCTGGAAGATGCTGCAAGTCCGTTTGAGCGACCAGGAATGAGACATGGCCCACTTTAGCACTTACGCAACATCCATTTTCCAGTTCACTCAATGAGAGCCACTCACTCTGAAATTAGTCTGAAAGAGGATGAAACTTTTAGCATAAATATTTTGGTGTCTCTAAAATGCACTCTTCAGGATTGATGTCTTGTGTTCGTACATTAGGTAGATTTTGTACCAAACGAAAGAAATTCTGATTGTCATTTATAAAAATGGACTGAACTTCCAATACAACCATTCCAAAGGTCAACGACAGACAAATTCCCATTTGAATTAAGTGCACTTCAACCTACGTCTGCTGTGTTCGCCTGAATTCTTCACTTTGTTTTTTTGCTGATCAACGTTACTCAACAGTGCTGAGTGCTAGAACTAAAAATACAGATAAAGTGAATGTCTAGTCAACATGATCCTTCTTTAAACGTCTATGACAATTACTATGCCAGCCACATTGTGAAATCGTTTAACACGGTTCTACAGAGAAAAATGGTGAAGTAAGTACCATTTGTATAGTGACCTACAGAAATGTATAAAAAGAAAAAAAGCGCTGAGTATACCAAGAAAAATTATTGAGCACTTGTTCCGTGGAACAGTTTTCTAGTTGCAAAAACAAAAAAAATAAAATAAAAATAAAGTGCTTCCATTAAGATTTCCTCTCCTGAGGACAAAAACATGAAATTTCAAAAAATTCACTCACAAAAATCTACAATATTCAGCTCTCTTGAAAACATCATTTACACAAAATGTACAGTCTAATGAAGGTTCGTATTCTAACATTCATTCTCCACACAGACAGTATATACAAAGTACCCTTTACCTAGAGTACTGACTTTTTTTACAGTCTCGTTTTCCATCGTTTTTTCTTCTTCGAAACAGTTATCAAAACACTGTACAATTATAAAAGCACAGTGATGAGGAAGCCGGCTAGCAGTGCATTGAAGAGTAATGAAAACGGCCTCAGCCCAGCGGTCGAGTTAGGAAAAATATGCCAGCGCTCCTTCTTGGGGTGCAGAGTCTCCATGTCCTTCAGGGCATTGTAGGCGGCAGTGGTGAAGTTCGCATCTCCTGTGGTGAGCAGGTCAAACACGCAGGAGTGGAAATAGATGTCCTTAACCTCCAGTTGCTCCTTGCACTTCCTGGAGGCGCTTTCGAGGGTGAAGACGCCTCTCTGGGCCTCGACCCTCGCCTGCGGCTGAAAGCCGGCCTGCTGGAGGCCCAGCATGGGCAGCTGAAGATGTCCTTCTTGGTCGATGCGCTCTGATGTGGGGCAACCGTTCATGCAAAGCTGCAGGTCCTGCGTTTCGTCGAAGGCCATGGCAAGCTCCTCTGGCATTCGAACGGCTAGCGTCAGGTAACGGCCCTGCTGGCGTATGATGATGGTGACACCGATGTACGCGGCGTGGATTTCTACGTGCCGACCGGGCGACTTCTCCAGGATCCAGATGCTGCGGGTTTCGCTATCGCCTCCGCTGATGGTGCCGTCCACAAAGGCGGCTGGAAGGTCGTCTGTTACGGCCTGGTAGACCTTCTGGTCCGTGCATTCTTGGTATGGTTTGAAGATTATCGTAATCTTAAAAGAAGAACAGAGAGAAAAAACTTTGTAGTCATAAAAAACTTTGAAGTCGGCATGAAATGAAAATTCACCCTATTGCATGCTATTCATTTTATTGTAAACGATTCTTCCATTCATATCTTTCTTCTCTAATTAATTTAGAGCTCTTAAATCCCACCCCTCCACAATCGACTATAAGAGTGCTTTTTCTTGAGTGCAAAGCAAAATCCAGTCAATAATGGATAGACAAAACCAAGTCCCAGGTTGAACGATACCCTCATGTCACGATTCGATACATATCACGATACTGAACTCACGATACGATATTATTGCGATACTCCAAGACATACGGAAAAAGGATAACAAAAAATGTACTGCTTATTAAAATGCTAAATTTGGTATTACATTGGGGGTGGAAGTAAATAGGCTTGGACTTAGTGCTAGTAACCCAATACACAGGACAATGTTGATACCAGAATAAAAATATTCATGATTCTAACGCTGAAACACAGATTTATTTTAGATGAATATGTTTGCACTCTGTCACTGACTAAATATATTTAAAATAATGTAGGCCACTTTTTACTGGTAACAAAAGATTGGCATTATCCAAATATTCCACCATTGCATTATTTTACATTATATTCAACATTACATATAGTAGTTTAATGTAGTACTGACAATAAAACTCTGTAAACTTGAATTTTTTCTCACAAAGTAATTTTCATTTTGTGTGAACAATGCAAAACACACATGGTCACTATCCACGATATTGTTGCATTTTTTGTATTGCCATATATTGTGACACGATATATTGTTACACCCATAATGCATATAGTAATGGTGAAGTGCGTATATTTTGCATCACTAGATTGCTTTATGACCAATATCAACAATTTAATTATAGTTTTATTTCTGCTTTTTGATACTTTAATAAAATACATGATCATTAGAATATAACAATAAAAATCTGCTATATTATTATTATTATTATTACTGAAGGAAGGAACTGTTTTGTTTTTATCCATCACTATGCGATGTGCTAAAAATGAAGGTTTACTTTGAAAATTGTTTTGCAATGTAAATGGTCAGAAATGTATTTTATCTTTCTTTTTTCAAATAAATCTATTACATCTACTACAATAAAAACAAACAGGAATTTTTTTTAAAAAAATGACTGTTCTCAAACTGGTTTCCTGAACATTCCCCATATCTGCCATTGGTTGGACAAATAGATAGTCTCGCCACAAATTCACGCCATTGATCGAGTCAGTGTTGCTCTGTTGGTCCAGTCAGGATGAACAAACAAACAGCAATGTTTTGACTAACACCACAGTGTTAGTTTTTGGAGCAATCAACCTACAAATGGCCTATTTACAGTCTTTGCATATTACACTGGGATAAGAGAATGTTTACTAACACTGAAATAATAACACAATTCACATTTACAAAAGTGGTTTTATGCCCAGCACTGAAAACAAGAATTACTTCATCACAGTAAAACAAGAAGATCTGGATTTGTGCAGTTCTTTAGAATATTACACGCATTTACAGATACACAAACACTTTTGCCCTGTTAGTGTTAACCATAAAATGCACCCAGTATACAGTCCTTAGACTGTGAAACTCTAAGACTTGTGGGAAGCAAAAGCACTGGCTAACAAGAAGTGTGGCGTTACATTAGCGGTGAATGAATAGCAGCTTTGTACACAGGACAAGGATGAAAAATGATGACCAGTTGGCCATAAGGTGAGGCAGCTGAAAAGGCCTCAGTTAAGCGGTATATGCTAATAATTACTTGCAAATGTTTAATAATGGCTCCCCACCTTCAAGGTCAAGGGGTCAAACCAGAGGTAATTAGCATGGGCAGCCAAACTTAGCATTTGAAGCCACATCTGTCCAATGATAAGCTGAACTGTTTTGACTTGAGGACAAAATCGACGAGTATCTGACGAATGCAGACTGTTTAGGCTGTAATATTTCTAAGCTTCCAGATGTTTCACATTACAAAAATCTGTAAACATGCTGCTAGCAGTCAATATTCTGCATCAGCACATTTGAAATGGGTCTGTGTGTAAGTGGGTGTGTTTGAGTGTTTGACTATAAGCCCCACACTTGGAAAACTGAAGACAGAGGCTTCTTTCAAAGTCACCTTATTACAGGTCACGCCACAGCGTAGGCTACATCCAGTCATTAATGATATTAGAATTTCACAGACATGTTGGTCACAAGTGTTAGTCATGAGACTGGAGCTGTTAGCTTTGTTTAACTTGCACCTGTGAATACTTGGTCAAAGTTGAAAGTTATAGGTCTTATCTGCTGTCTGCAGCTCTTTCTGATAATCTTATCCATATAGTCATATATAGAGACATCATACACTTCAAACAAAGATAATAACAATGCAGAATGTTGTGATTTAGAAAGGTAAAACAAAACAAGCAAAAATTATTTATTAAACAAAACAAAATACTGTATGCCTGTTCAATCAAATGCGGCTATTTAGTCTCCTCATGATAAAGGTACATTGATATTTAAATTTTATAATGCAACATTGTATTACATGTAAAAATTAAGAAAAAAATTTTTTTTTTTCGAAATAAAGAAAAACTTAATATGATCAAATTCGTCTGAAAGTTTTAAGCTCTGAAATAACTAAAAATAAAGCATGTTCAGGATTTATTAATCTCATTTAATATTAATTTCTACATATACTAATATATTTTTAACATTTAAATTTGTATAATGAACATATTTTGGAAAAAAAATCATGAATTAACAATGAACAAAAATATATCTATCAATTAATATTAACCTAAATTAATAAATTCTGAAAAAAAAAAAAAAAAAAAAATTTATATTTTAGATTTATTTATATACTATTATATTATTTAGTCCTTCTAACCTTTTTGTTGTTTATTTTTAGTTGTTTTGCAGCATAAATATGCTACACGTCTGAGGCAGTTCTCAACTTTTTCTAAAGAAATAGTTCTCCACATAAAAAAATACAAAATAATTATAAAATAAATATAAAAACAACTTACCTTATTGGTTGCTGTGGCACTGGATCCATAAACCACTGGAACATTTGTGACCTGCACTGACAGGTAATTGTTATCAATGAGGGGCCATGCCCCTTCAACCTTACATGTCTGAAAATGGTCTTTGAAAGTCCTAAGATGAGGGTCCCCAAACAGGCCACAGAACAGATAGGTTGGTCGTGGGTGTTCTGGAACCCCTGTCCCTGTCCCAGGCCGCAATACTTGGTGATGGCGGCTGTGATAGTTGCACGGCTCAATGGTGATAACGGGATGGGTAGACGATGTGGGCCCATCCTTGGAGCAGTTCCTCTGGCTCATGAGGTCACTGATGCCCAGCATGGCAGAGTGGAAGACCAGGTTGCCCCTGCAGCTCTTGGATGTCCGCTGGGTGCAGGCGGAGTAGGCCCGCAGAGCCTTGCAGAACTCAGTATCAAAGCCATCCAGTGAAGGGTTTAAATGGGAAGTGAGAGAGACGAAGTCAGTGGTGCACTTTTGGATGCGGCACTGTGGAGTTTGAACCTGGCTCTCACCTGAGAAAGAAAGGATACAATGTTTTTTTAATAATCTTTGTTTAAAAAAAAAACTAACTAAAAATGCAACTCATAAAATACATAAAATTAACAACTTGAATAAACCTTGAATTCAATGATGAACATGTTTTTCATTTGTGTATTAAATTTTATTTTAATATTTGTTTAAATGTCAGTGTAATACATTAGTTCTTGTACCATAATGAAGAAAAAAACCCTCATTAACTTAATTAAATTATTTTAAAAAATTTATTTATATTTTACATTATTATTTATTTAAAAAAAAAAAAACAACAACAGCGAACCAGTTTTTATAATATTATTGATATTTGAAAAAAAAAAATGCTCATTGAAAAGTCATGTGGCGCAACCAACAAAGTCATGTGGTGTAAGCAAGATGCATAATGTACAAAAAAACAAAAACAAAACAGAAAATGATATCAAAGAAAGATACCTGCAGATGCTCATGACTGTCAATGTCAACAAGTCTATTAAAATATCAAATAAGGTGACCTTTTTAAAGACATGCAAGGTTAGTTCAGGTTGTAAAATGTTAAATAAAAAGCATATTTATTTTCATGAATTAAAAAAAACACTCTTTGCCTTGATTTAAAAAAAACTTTTTGAAAATAATGATAAAGATGTGTACTCATATGTATCCATGTTGTAAGGAAAACATCATATGTTATTACATGACATTCTTAAACTCTCATTCAACAGTTTAAGTCATTAAACCTAATTTTTTTCTTTAAAATGGTATAAAAGTGTTTTAAAACCATATGAAACCAACATGATTTCAAAGAGTATACATTTCTAAGAACTTGGCACATGTGTTTTAAACTAGGCATTTAATAGAATACTGACTTAACCAATTAAACACATCAACTATGAACAAAGGAGCACAAATATAAGATAGAATCTTATCAAACAGCTATTGTTGTGGCTCGTGTCATAAACCAGTTTAAACTGCTTAACCATAATAAGGTGTGCTAGTGGACTGTGCTTTTCCTCACGACGTGACTCCATGTGTGTTTTACATTATGGTCTAGAAACATTAACAGCCGGCTCAACAAGTGTGTGAAACCTCCTGTTATCTACAAAGGAGAATGCTTATGGCCGCAATAAAATCAAATAAAACGGCACTTCAAATGAGAAAAACACTTTTCTGGCCCTGCTGCTATCCACACATAACCAGCACATGTGCTTGTAAGCACATAAGAGTCAAGGCATGCAAACTACATGCAACTGTTTACCTCCTAAAAGTGTCATTAGGGTGTGGTCAAAGGGTAACAATTAAAAGTGTTTTCTTTGAATACTACATACTTGCTTCACTTGACATCAATTCAATAACATTTTTATGGTTTTAGTAGTTTGATTTGATTTTTATTGACAAGCTTGTGATTCGATTCAGTTCCAATCTCACTTCAATTTGATTTGATTCATTTGGATATATATCAGGTACAGTACGTAACTTTTTCTCAATTGAAAAAAATCTCTCTCAACTAATGCTGTAAACTTTAGGCTACAGGAAACCCTGTCAGTTGGTACTAGAGATGCACTGATATCAAAATTTTGGTATTTCGATATTTCTACCGATAATTCTTTATATTTGTAAACCGATAACCGCTATATTTGCAGATAATTTTTTATATAATTTTTGTGAGACTGATCACAAAAACACAGGTCTCACTGTTAAAAGCCATGTCTCGAACACTTCAACATAAATCAAACATATACAGTACAGTTTGAACCCTTGTAGGTTTCAAAATTAATTTTACACTCCTACGGCCAACTTTATCAAAAAAAGAAAAAAATCTACTGCCTCACAAAGAAATAAAATAATGCCTAAATAATGCAAACAAGTCACTGGACAACATTCCTTACATATAAAGAATCAAAATGCATGTGCCATGGATAAATAATTTGGAATAGCATCCGCACAGACAATAGCCTAAAGAAATTATTTTAATTAAACCATATTGTTGATGAAAATAATACGAGAAAAATAAAAGTGCTAGTTATTAATGATGTATCAATGTTTTTGAAAAACAAACATCTAAAATTAATATTACTGTTTCAAATAACAACACTGCTGTCTGAATTGCGTGCGAAGAGCTGAATAAACACCAGGAAACTGAAGCGCTTTGTTAGAGGGTTAATTAGCTCAACCAAGCCCGTCCTATATGAGATTAATCATATAATTATGCAACATAAACAAAATATTACAACTTATATATCTGCAAAAAAATGACGCAAATGCATAAGTGAACTTGTTGCATGCTGCAGAATGTGTAACTCCTGTTGTGGATGCGCTCTTCCCATAACAAGCACTGAAACATGGCAAGTCAGCAACTAAATTCAAAGAATTCATAACATTACAATAGTGTTCTCTTCATAATGTTATAATTTGACAGTCCCAATCATAGTTATTAATGTTGGGCTTTGCTGTATGAACTGCTTGGGCGTACAAAGAATTCACAGCATTCTTTTACAGTAGTGTTCTCATTATAATTTTATGTAGCCTATATGACAGACTTGCACTTAACATGTTGCATTTAACTTTTTTTGAACATTTTTTACTTTTTTGAAGTGATTGCAATCATTTTTCAAGCAATTCAAAACCATCATGGTGAACAGTGTGCAACTGAAGTGTCTCAGCTGAAGGAAATTATTCATTATTTATCAGCTTTGATGTATCAGCCAAATTTTCTTATCTGGCCAATAACGATAACATTAAAAAAATAACATATATCAGCCAATACTGATATGGTTGCCATATGATGTTCATTAGGGCTGCACAATTAATCGAATTTCTAATCGTGATTACAATTACGGATGCCACAATTACGTAATCGTTCAAAGGCACAATTACAAAAAAAGTTATTCTGTGCTTAAGATGTGTTTTTTCTTTCTACAAATTAGTTTAAGGGTTTCTCTCCATTGTTTTATTTTTAGTTTTAGTATAACATTATAATACCATGCATATTTTTTACCATTTTTATTTAAAAAAGAAACCAAACCAATTGGCATTTGAGGCTAAAGCTATAGAAAAGCAATAAAAGTTTTTCATTTTCAGCTTGTTTATTTTCATATAAATATATGGCATGCAGTTGCTTCAAACAATAGTATAAAGCTATTCAAATCATTATTCATTGTATGTTGTGATAATCGTAATTAATAATCGCAATTACAATTCCAAGTGAATAATCAACAATTATGATTTTTGTCATAATCGTGCAGCCCTAATGTTCATTCATGTTTATTTCATGCTATAACTACTAGTAAAGAGGTGATCGGTTCATGTACTAATTACTATTGTAATCTTTCACGCTAGAATAAAACGGCATTTACTGATAGAATTTCGTGATAAAACCACTTTCAACCACTTCTGTCATGATTTCTTCGAGGGGAGGGTCTATGGGCAGGTAAATGCATGTTTTTTTCCCTGATTTTTTGATCTAATGTACAAAATAAGCTTGTGCAATTTACATATGAACGTGACAGGAGACGACAGAAAAAACATACAGAGAGCATCAGCTTTCGTTTCTGCTCTGATAGCCACAAGACCGGTGAGTGCGTGTTAGCAATCAGGAATGGTGAGAGAACATTGTGCTTAGTACATTTTTCGTCTTCAAACCAAACTTGGGTCTTCAGCTGATAAAGTTTAAATCCTGTCTGGCTAGCGTGCTTCCCATAATATTTACGCATTAAGTAAGTAGGCGGAGAGAAGGTGGTTTTTTGTGGCTGTTCGAACACATTCAACCACATGAGCATTTACACTACAAAAGCAATCCAGACTAATGCGTTTTAGACTACCTCTGGAAGTGGTCCAAAGTGGACAAGCACAAAACTTTTACACCGGTATTCAGCAATGTCCACTTGTGATCCGATCGACCAAAACACATCTCAATACCAGGTGGAAACAGGGCCTGAAATAAGTATTCTTCGGAGTTAAAAATCCACACTGGTTTCATCAAAATGAGAATGGATTGAAATCTAGAAATCAATATTTTCAACCCAGCCCTATTTTATACACACTTGTTGTCGAAAATACACCCAAGATCTGGTCATCATGTCATGCGCCGCCCCCAATTAGTCACCAATGACATGGCACAACCAGAAAAACATCTCCCAGAAAAGGACAGCAGCCTCCACACTGCATCACTTAGAGTCTTAATGCCTCACTTTTGAGTGCGGCCCAATTGCATTAGCTCAGAGAGAGGCCGTCCTAATCTGATATCAGCTGCAGCCTCTCCATTAACACGCTTGTGATGACTCTATCTTACACAGTCAGGGCCACCCATTTCTGCCTGCCACGCCAATAACTCCGACCGCAGCGGATTCAAATGCATCTGATTTGATTATCAGATGACGCGCTGCTGCGCAGAGTGCTGTAGCGGATCGGCCGATCCGCGTTGCGCTGGAGGAGAAGGAGGCATGACAAAGCACAGGCTGGATTGTGTTTCAGAAACAAGCTGTAAGACAATACGGTAGCCTGGCCAAAGCCATGTTGATGTTGTGCTAGAAAGACATTGGCTGGAAGGGAGAGGAAAGAGGCAGTCCCCGCTCCCATCCACCTCCCGCTGTGTTTTATCAGGCAAGGCTCCAGTGACATCTGTACCAGAACAAAAAAACTCAAATACTTGGCAAGGCATGCAAGACAAAGCCATCTCCGGCACATTCCCATTTATAGTCCGAGCGGATGCTCAAAGCAGATGCACACCAAGTAATACCGAAGAATGAACAAACAGCGGTTCGCTCGAAAATAAAGAATCGCAAATGGGCAAGGGTATGAAACGACAAAGGCTGTGCTGCAAATGTAACCGTATTAGCTAGGTATGTCCTACATATCACGGAGAAACAGAGAGGCTTTTCATGGAGTCCCACTGGCCATATGTGACCTCGCCGCCCATCAAACGCATGTGCCTCCATTGTTTCTCTCAGCAGCACGGTGTGAGGTGTTAGGGGAGGCTGTCTGTTTTATAATCTATGATATTTTGTGAGGAACTGGGTGTAATCTGAATGTAGACTAACGTAAAAGGGCACAGCACATGTGTGCATGAACTAAAGCGACAAAATTGCCACCCTACCATAATCCAATTCACAGCAATCCTGGAGATGAGTTGTTTTTGCTGGTTGCTTGTTGAAATGCAATTAGCTTGTCACCAGACAATCCCCTTAAAAGCTGGTGTAAGCGACCCAATGCAACTGAATTCAAAAAGAGCAGATGAAGAAGAAAAATTGCTAGTAAATTTCACAATTAATTACAAAGAAATGGCAAGTAACACATTAAGTTGAAGTAGAAAGACTGAAATAGTATTTTCTTGCAAAAAGAACTCCAATAATCTTTGTTTTATTTACAACTTTGAATCCGTCTCTGTGCAAAACACTTCCGAGGAATGTCTTAGGGGACCCCCAGTTGGGGGCAGCAGATCCTAAGCTAGTACTGGCAGACAAGGGGGGAAACAAATCAGACTATCACACTTTGTGTTAGAATGTCTCAGTGTCCTGACAAATGTTAAACCTAAACACTGAAACGTCTCACTAACCGGGTCTATAGCTAATGTGGTTGAATAAACAAATGCCAGAAATTGACAGTAATAATCATTTGACTTTTATATTTATATTTAAAATATCCACAAAACTAAATAAAAATACATTTTTATTCATAATATATCTTTAAAAATAATTTAATTAAACTACTTAAATGATTAAACAGCTATTGGAGTGCTTTTTATTCCTGTCAAGATCATAAAACCAAATGAACAGTGAAACACAGGACCGAGAAAACAATGTTTGTTTCACAGGCTCAGTTCATTTCTGCGATCCTGCTGTTGGGGTGATTCGTCTCATTTCGAGCACAGTGCACACCCTTGTTGCTATTAAGTCGTTGGAAATATTTTCTCAGGGTGGCCGGCCGTTTGAGCAGCCATTCTCAGCTGTAGAGGGGCCCAAAGAGTGTGTACGGAGTGAAATTTCAAGATGTGGAATTTGGCCAGGGCAGAGAGGTCAACAGGCCCACGCCTTCTCCAGGAGTCAACGTGAAGATCTGGAGAGAGCAGGGGGGTTTACAAGACTCAGTGTCATAATGACATCTCCAGCCTTAAATTCTGAGCTCAGACTGTATCGCACTGAACTTTGGAATCTGGTTTAATATGTTAGTTTGTCGGCCTTTCATTTTTGTTCTTATTTGTAACTTCAAGCATTTCATAACGTTACTACAGCATGAGGCAAATAAAGAACATCACGGTTCCGGATATTTCAGTATTATAGTAAGATTTATCACAGTTAACCACAAAAGCATCTATTAAACAAGTTTTAAAAGGCATCTTTTTACAGGTAGTCTGTAAAATCTTACAAACCCTAAACAATAAAGCACTCTTCCAGACATGAGAAAGAAAGAGAAATAAAAAAAAATTTAAAATAAAGAAACCGAACAGCTGCAACTGTCTCTTGCTTCTGCCAAGATTATAATCCAATCAAATACCACCAAGGGGTAGATGTATATTTGGGACTAAACCAATTGAGAGACGATACAGCCAGATCTAATATCCAAAAATGAAATCAAAGAACAGCAAGCATGCAGTTGTTTAAAAAAAAAAAAAAAATACTCCGTTTGTATTCTTATATAATCTTCTTGCTAAATTAAAGATTATTGAATATATAAACTGCTGTTTGAAAAATATAACAGATATTTTTATATTAAATTATATCTATTATATTGCAGCTAAAAGGGAAAGCATAGAGCTGAAGATAAAGGAATCCTATCAAGCGTTATACATATAAAACCATGAAAGGGACAATGACACTTGACATTGTCATTTCATATTCAATAAAAATACTAATACTTTTATGGATAATTTTGTTTTTTTCTGAAATTATGTTGAAAACTAACACATATTTAGGTTGAGTTATTTCATTTTTTTTTTTTTTTTTTTTTTTGCTTCATTGAAGAATAGTGAAGTGCATAATGCCTGTCTGCCCGGGGTCCATGTTAAATTAATTATGAAGGTGTGACTGCTCAATGGACACCCAGCAGCATTCCATATCCTCTTAATTCGCAATGGCATTAACACAGTCTACGGCCAGGACACCCAAAGTGGAGCACTTGACAAGGTGCCAAGTGAAAACAGGGCACCAAATGTGTAGTATTCACAGTCTCCTGCTCAGAAGCCAACCCATTTTCAACGAAATCATTTAAGACTTGTCCAAAGTGGTAAAAGGCACCAAACTAACTGAATTTAGGCTTTTAAGCAAGTAAGTAAATAAATAAATAAATAATTTCTGATTAGGCTAACTGAGCAGTAAATGGATTATTTTTTAAAACATGTATCAATGCCGCAACAACAACAAAAAAATAAATAAAATAAAATAAAATAATAAAAATAAATAAATAATTAAAATACAGATCAAAATCTAGATATATGCGCACAAATATTAACACAATGACTTCCCTATCTTATTGAACCTGACAGCATGCTGCCTGCTATCACAATAACAAAAGCAAACAACAAATAAAACCGAATAAAACAATCACTCATGAATATAATATGAAATTAATTAATATTACGATCACTCATAAATATTTAATATCCTTTAAAAAGCAACCAATCCAGTGAAGCGCACGAGGGACGCGTAGATCAATGCACTACATTTATTGGGAATAAAGATACAATAAGTGTGCAAGAAGAAGACACGGATGAAGGACACTGCCTCAGACTGGAAAACTGTCACATAAACAACTATAATTCACTTTTTCCGTAAGGACATAGCCTAACAAAATATTAACCAGCAGTGTCATAATATAGCACGTAAATCCTATTTAATATTTATACCTACGAGCGACAATTAAACAGCCCTAAAATACAAAAGCTACTTTTAAAGGTATTTTAATGTATATTCTAACTTGTTTACGTCCAGCGAATTATGCATAAAGTCGTAAAAGTGGTAAGACCATGTTTACCTATGTGAGTGAGAGAGGAGAGGGTGCACAGCACTAGTAGATGTAGTACCGGAGAGATGAGGCGCTCAGCCCCGGGGTAGTAAGATCCTGCTCTCCCCATACCCATCCATCCATCCAGAGAGACTCAAGAGTACTCCACGGGTCAAGAGATCGGGCCTCGCTTCTCCCAACTTCACGTAACGTAGGGATGAGTAACTCTGTTAAGACACGGCTACTTTTTTAGGTAACACACACACACCGTCCATAAGAGAAACAAAGTAGCGATTTTGGCAAGTCCGATCCAAAACACTTCTTCCTGGAGCACGGGAGGGGAAAAAACTATTTAATTTGTATTCGTTTATCTAATCGGCGAAGATAATCAGTCTGAAAGAAATCTGTAAACGTGCTAAAATTAATCTGCGCCCCGCGATCGCCCGATTCATGTTGCCTACACATCAGATTTCTCCGCCACAAGGAAATCTAGCCCCGTCTTTCCCCAATGATCGATAGCGAATCAACCTAACCCAGAGTTTAGCGGAAACCCCGCCCACTCCGACACACAAACTCCGCCCCCTAAACCATACACCCCAGCCGCAGATTGACAGCAAAGCTCTCACTTTCAGCAAGGAGAAAATAGACGCAGTTAAAAATAAAAACGAACTAGTTGACTATCAGGGCAAGATATTAGCATAATAACACCACAGTACAGTGATAATTTATTAAATAGATTTAGGTAAACAAACAGTTGGGGAAAAAATTATCTTTCATGGCTTCAATAAAATAAAATAAATAAATAAATAAAATGCTGCAAATGATTATTATTATTTTTTAATTCTAGTTTTTGATACCTATTATAAAATTAGAAACCTTTTCAACTTGCCTTCATTAAACTTAAAGAATGCACAGTTCTTTTCAATAAACCATTCGATTCAAGAGTGTTAAAGGGTTAGTTCACCCAAAAATGAAAATTCTGTAATTAATTACTCACCCTCATGTTGTTCCAAAACCATAAGACCTTTGTTCATCTTCAGAACACAAATTAAGATATTTTTGATGAAGTCCATGCGCTCTCTGACTCCTCCATAGACAGCAATTTAATTACCACTTTCAAGGCCCAGAAAGGTAGTAAAGACATTGTTAAAATAGTCCATGTGACTACAGTGGTTCAACTTTATTTTATAAAGCAACAAAATGTGTCATTCTCCTACGCTGTTTATGTTCAGCTCTTCCAGGTTCTACGTCAGAACGGCAACTCATTATTGGCCGGCTCCTGCGTCAGCATCACGTGCATGCGTCGTGCTGCTCACATGAACAGCATCGGCCAATACTGAGCCGACATTCTGACGTAGAACCTGTAAAGGCTGAATGTAAATAGCGTAGGAGAATGACAGAGAAGAGAAGAAACTGTTGAATAAAATCGTTATTTTTGATTTGTTTTTGCACACAAAAAGTATTCTCATCATAAAATTAAGTTTGAACTATTGTAGTCATGTGGACTATTTTAACGATGTCTTTAATACCTTTCTGGACCTTGAAAGTGGCCGTTAAATTGCTGTCTACTAAGGAGATTTAGAGACATCTCGGTCTCAGATTTTATCAAAAATATTTAAATTTGTGTTCCAAAGATGAATGAAGGCCTAACGGGTTTGGAACATGCACATACAGTATACTAAAAGGGTTAGTTCAGCCCAAAATGAAAATTCTGTTATTAATTACTCACCCTCATGTTGTCCCATAAGACCTTCGTTCATCTTCGGAAGAGAAATGAAGTTCTTTTTGATGACAGAATGCTGTCAGATTTCCTTCCATTGACTGCCTTTGTAACTACCACTTTGACGCTTCAAAAACTTCATAAAGAGATTTTAATTTTACTCGCATGTAAACATTGATCAGCAAACATGAGCAGAAGCTCAGCCTAATTTGAATAACGCACAAGAACAAACCTCTTCTGGAAGGTCAAACGTGCTGCGTAACACACAAAAATGAACCTCAGTTTTTACGCAGCAAGTTTAAGCTTCCAGAAGAGGATTGTTCTTGTGCGTCATTCAGGTTCGGTTGAGCTTCTGCTCATGTTCGCTGATCAATGTTTACATGCGAGTAAAAGACTAAATTAAATCTGTTCATCATAACAAGCAATCGATTCTCTTCAGAAAATTTGGACTAAACCACTCGATTCATATGGATTAGTTTTCCTATCTCTTTATGAAGTTTTTGAAGCATCAAATTGGTAGTTACAAAGGCAGTCAATGGAAGGAAATCTGACAGCATTCTGTCATCAAAAAGATCTTAATTTGTCTTCCGAAGATGAACGAAAGTCTTACGGGACAACATGAGGGTGAGTAATTAATGACAGAATTTTCATTTTGGGGTGAACTAACCCTTTGAAGATACAGATGTAAAAAATAAAATGCACAGCAAAACTAAAACTAAAGTGAAAAATAAACAGAATAAAAAAAACTAAAAATAAATTACACTTAAAAATCACAGTAAAAGTTACACCTGTGAAAGCAAACAAAAACTAAATTGGAAGGGCACAGTGAAAATATGGATTATTATGGTCTAAATGTTATTGCTACAAAGAGACAACTGAATGAATGTTTCTTGGACAATATAGTAAGACTACTTTATAGACTAAACTGCAGGTTGGTGATGATATAAACAGTTCTAAGGGTCTGAATCTAAAGCTGCATATTTTATACGAAAATTCAAATTGAGAATCAGACTTGAGCCAATTGTAGGATGATATCATCGGCTTCTTAGCAAGAACATGTTAAGACCACAAGACATTAATACAGACCTACTTCCTGTGCTGGACAGCTACAGTGAAAGTGGTATTTATAGGGCCACAAGCTCCCTCTCACTGTAGAGAAAGCAGCACTACTGCTGTCCAGCAGGGGAGCAGCAGTGTTAGAAATCCAAGACGAGGTCCACACTGTCAATACAATACAAAATCAATTCAAAGAGAATGCAGGAGACCAAACATAAACCCATTTTCATATAAATACACAAAATTGGGTTATGCTGTGCAATACAGTATGTCTCGCAGGGATGTTTCATATGATAACACTGGAAATTCTTCTGTGTTTTGTTGCTTTTGTGGTAGAGGGCAAAGCAGTATGTTTGTAAGTTGATTAGAGTATTGGAACAGCAGTTTAATGGGATAGCAGCGTGTGAAGTGTGGAGGTTTAATGTTTATTGCCTTTAACCCAATTCGTTTTCTCCCACTGCTTAAGTGGTCAGTCAAAAATCAGGCGAGGTGTTGGAAATACTTTGCCAGCCTTAGGATTAGAGGGATTTGGGATTTCTTTTGGTCATAACAGTGACCTGGTTCTCACTTTAGTGTGGCGCTGTTTGGGAACCGGATTATAGAATTATCCAAAAGCCAAAAGCCAAAAAAAAAAAATATTTTAGGTGAGGAAAACAAGTTGGCTGAAATCAATTGCATGCGCATGATATTGAAGTCCTAGTGCTGGTGTATCATAAGCCTAAACGATACACAGAGTGTGTATTGTCTTAGAGTGCAGTGATAATGGCTTATTGATTGGTCATGGAGAGCATGCATTCAGATGTGTCAGGGCCTCAGCTTGGTCCCCTCTGGCACATCTGAATATAGGTCAATGGCAGTCACTATTATAACCTCTAAGTGCCCCTACAAACCACAAAGTAATTCTGTGAGGAATCAAGTTGACATTAGAATTGTCATTAGCTAATTTGATGGATGGTATATGCAAGATTTCATTAGCACTTTTCTTAAATATCATTGTGATTCCTAAAGAAATACCAAAATGAATTTTAAAGGGTTAGTTCACCCAAAAATGAAAATTATCCCATAATTTACTCAACCTCAAGCCATCCTAGGTGCATATGACTTTCTTCTTTCATTCAAACACAATTTTATATTAAAAAATATTCCTGGTCTTCCAAGTTTTATAATGGGAGTGATTAGTAACCGAAATTTGGAAGCCCAAAAAAGCACATCCATCCTTCATAAAAGTAATCGGCTCCAGGGGGTTTATAAAGGCCTCCTGAAGCGAAGTGATACATTTTTGTAAAAAAAAAAAAAAAATCTATATTTATAACTTTATAGACTATAATCACTATATTTTTTTTTAATTATAACTCGCATTTGACTGAAAGAAGAAAATCATATACACCTGGAATGGCTTGAGGGGTGAGTAAATTATAGGATAATTTTCATTTTTGGGTGAACTAACGCTTTAATACAGAAATTATGCTCATCATAAAACAGGTGCTTTCAAGTCACCGAATGTGCAAATTGCATTTTTAATGTTTTTTTTAAAAATAAATTTAAAGATAAAAAAAATTAACACCATGATAACAATCACACTTAAATGATCGCTGAGGTAATTCAATGAAATCTGTATGTTTTATTAAATTTTAAAATGTACACATCAACTTTGTTATATGCAACATACGTGTAACAGTACATCCGTGCATACTTATGCAAATAATATAAAAAAAGAGCACAATCACATTTACCATTTTTCTACATTATATTATAGGCGAAATACAGTCATTCCAATAGGAATTCACGCTATCGGGTGTTTTACGTTCCCCATGCAGATTTTGTTCATTTTCAAGTTGGTCACGTGAATTCGCCGTGCTGACCAACAGAAACCCGCTTGGCTTTAAAGTGACTTCTGTGTTAACTGTGCTTTATATATCGCTACGCTATATTGACAATAGACAATAGAAATTTTTTGCCCATGAAATTCGCTGGAAATGTTTATCCCAAACCTCTATAGCGGAGGCCTGTTCTTTATGGTTCACAGCTATATGCAATATGGAATCTGCATTTTTAATTATATGCATTCATTTAAAAAAAATATACATCAGATTTTGTTTATCAGTCCCGTAGGGCATTGGGCTGCAGGCCAGTCTTATTTACTGTGCTTTGTCTGTCCAGCTGGCTTCTTCTAATACGTCAATAGACGAGCTTGAGAGCATACCAGCTCCGGACAACAACCCTCCACACAGCTGCAAGAGGAAGGGCCGGGGTCTGAACCCAACTCCCACAAAGCTCTGACCCTAACATTTCAACTCAGTGACAACATCAATGCAACATGGCTGAACTTGCCTAAGACTTTCATGTCAGTCAGAGAAAAAGGCGAGCCCTGTACCATTCCCCTTCACGGTAAGAGGACAACGGGATAGTCTTACAGCCCCTCAGTGTCCCAGCAGTCACCCTTGCTCTGCAGCTGTACATGTTTAATGTATAATACGTCTTACTGTCAGAATGACTCTTGAGGTTGGCCTACAAAATCTTGCTTTAGTTGTTACTACTTCAGAAATTGGATATTTTGATCTAACAAAACATCAGGCTCACTGACTTGACTGACTTCATTTTACCATTAGTAATTACTACACCTCATTTTGTAAAGGCTCTTGCTGTGTTTAATGTACAGCATGGAAAGAAGCACACTAAATGAAGCACGCTAAATTAACCATTCTAATGAGTTTCCATTATTGTGATCGACAGGCATTGAAAACACTATCATGAACGCACCCCGTAAAGGATAAGGAGAGCGTTTGATTACTGCAGATAGAGCTGGAAAACACGTAAGAGGGTCTGCATGCATTGTGGCGACCATAATCACACCGATGGGACCACCCGAAGGTCATGTTACCACTAGTTATCAAACCTCCATGTAGATACATGTCATTGAACCAACGGTGTAGCGCTTATCGTTCGAACACAGGTTATCTTTGATTGGTCTTGTTCCGAACAGTCAACACAGTGGTTCCTTTCATTCAGCGGCCAGACACAAAGCCTCTCTTTTATCTTTACTTCCCCCCTTAAGCACCTTTGGGGGGAAAACAACGAAGCTCCTATTCCAAAGCATCCATTTTAATTAAAAAGAGAGGCAAACATCAGATGATGCTCAATCGTATCGAATGTAGTGAGGAGAAAAGAGTGGAGAGAGTGTGTTCGGTGTTCTTTGACCTTGTTTCTCCATTCCCAGCCATCTGTTTTGGCCACTGTCAAAAGCCTCTTTGGTGGCTCCCTGGCATGGCCTCACCCCTCGTCAGACTTCCTCTATGCTTAGGGGACATTTAATATGGTGTCTAATACATACTGTTCTGTGACACCTGAAGACAAGGGTCTCTTTGTGCTGCGTCAGGGTCCCTCTAGAAGGTACTGTGGGGCTAGTCGCACTGCAGTCACACACAGGCAGGCACATGGCGGACGCACACTCGCTAATACAAAAACACGAGCACGCACCCGTGTACTTGGACAGCGCATACGCCTCCTCCTGGAGGGCTTCGCTGAATACACAAGCTCTCTCTTTCTCTCTTAAGTGCACACATAGAAATCCGGAAAAAATGCAGCTGTAGAAAAAACTAATGAGGCACATCTCTTGCATTCCTGCTCAGATTTTGGCAGTAAAGACATTTACCACATTCACACAAGAGGGCCTTACACAACTCCACAGGTGTTGGCTTTGCAACAGCACCTGGCAAAAATGAAATCCTTCTGAGCTGTGGACAGTAGCATTCAATGAGCACCACTTCAGCCAAAGCAATTACTGAAAATATGCAATGCATCCAGTGCTGTTATATTCAGCACGGACATGTGATTTTCCAAATTGAATGTTCTTTGGCAAGTTTACAAAATGGTCACTGCATGCTGATAAAAATGCCATGTAACAACTATTTTCTATACAACAGTTAACTGAGGCGGCAGTCCAAGAGTGCTTATGTTTAGTATTCACTGCTTTATACTGTTTTTATGACTCCGCTTGTTGGTGTTCTCAAGTTTCCAGAGCAGAGCTGAAGCTGAGTGATTTTAGAGCGAGTTTTTTGAAAGTGTGTTCTTTCGCTCCCGCATCGCTTGTAGTGGGGTTTCTCCAAAGACTATAGATACAGAAAGACGGTTCACTCCTATTAGTTATGAATGGGAGAAACTAGTTGCCGTTAGAAGCTCCGGTTCCCATAGAAACCTGAGACTCGCGCTTAGGACTGCACATGCGCATTGACTCGTCTAGCCTGAAAAATAAGCTTTAATAATGCTATTTTAGCATAAGAAACAACATTTATGGGACAGTTCATGTCAGATTTTGTTGCTGATTTGAAATATGTAATTTAATTTGGAGTTTGCCAAGCAGTTTTTGAGATTTCAGGATTCCGCCATTCAAATAGATAGGACTTGGTCTTGGATGACTGAAATAGCTGCCCGGAGGCATTGCAAATATGGCCGCCGAGTGAACAGACTTTCCTTGAAAGGGACTTTGGGTTTCTCTCACCGGTGAGCATGAAAACACGGACTGGAGCTGGTGCCATTCTGGAAGGCCATGCCTACTTTTCTCCACCCACCCAATCAATAGAAATGCAGTGCAGTATTGATGTTTTTTCTGTAATTTTGCAAGTTAGCATCACTCTGGTTCCCTTGACAAAAATCCTGGCCAAAAGCTCTATGACCAACAAAAGTTTATGATTGTTACTTTTGTTCATCTAGATAATCTTCAAAAATGAACACAAGTTTTATGTATTCTGAAGCGTAAATACAATTGCCAGAAGTAAAAATTTGAACATAGGCTGTAAACGAACTACACCACAGTCGCATGACTTCAACATCACCATCACTAGGCTTCCAACAACTCTTTCATTCTTTTCTTTAAAAAAGAAGAAGAAAAAAAAAACATTTTCCCTGAAAGTTTGACTTAAACCAGTTGCAAGAGTGTGATTATAAACACAATGAGGCTGTAAAAGCGGACTGGTGAGTAGATGGGTTGTCCTGTTCCGTGTGATGAAGTTTTATGTCCTTGACAACCTTTTACATCCCATTTAACCACTTGCTAGCATCTGCCTATTTCTACACCAGTAGAAAATTTGTAAAAAAAAACACATTGAGTTATTACTGATGTATTTTATGTCGTAGAATAAAACGTGAAATTATCTTGAGCTTGTGTTCAACACAGACCTTATTTAAGGCATTTAACTGAAAACCCTTTTAAAAAAAAAAACATTGACTTCAGGGTGATGGAATCAAAAATACATTCTCCCATGCAGCACTCTATTGCTACTGGATAAAATCAAGCTCAGCTTTAATTAGTTTTACTCAGAAATACATCACTTTGCCAAAGTAAACGGGGTTGCAAACTGCAATTCATGCTGACTTTAAAGCCCAAAGTATTCTTCAGTTTTGATGCGAACGCCAGCGTATGCATACAACCAAATGCAAAGCTTTTCAAAATATACTCCATTTGACAGCATGTGTGTGCTTGACATATGTGTACTAGGAAGTTTCATCCTTGTCCAGTGTCTGAACTATTTATCTCATTTATCTTCCACTATTTATCGCATCCATTTCTTTTTCGAATGTTAGAAAAATATGGCTGCACACGGACAGTATGTGCAAATTAGTATGCTGATTATGAAACTTGTTAAATGCACTGTACCCTAATATATGTGTAAAAAACAAAGTATATTTTGCTTGATGGTTTTTTGGACAGAAAAAAAAATATAGTGAGGTGATATTGTGACCCGATCTCACAGCAATTTGTACGTATTTGATGAGGTGGCTAATTAATTTTACTAAATTGTACGCATTTTATGAGTTACCCAATTTGTATGTATTCGTATGAATGACCTACATCTAACCCCACCCCTAAACCTACCCATCACCTACCCATGAGGTCATATGAATTTGTACGAATTAGCTACCTCATAAAATACGTACGAATCGGTTGTGAGATAACGTTGGATATTGACATGAGATACAACCCGAATTCCGGAAAAGTTGGGATGTTTTTTAAATTTGAATAAAATGAAAACTAAAAGACTTTCAAATCACATGAGTCAATATTTCATTCACAATAGAACATAGATAACATTACAAATGTTTAAACGGAGAAATTTTACACTTTTATTTACTAAATGAGCTCATTTCAAATTTGATGCCTGCTAAAGGTCGCAAAAAAGTTGGCACGGGGGCAACAAATGGCTGAAAAAGCAAGAAATTTTGAAAAGATTCAGCTGGGAGAACATCTAACAACTAATTAAGTTAATTGATATCAGGTCTGTAAAGGGATGTCTTAGAGAGGCAGCGTCTCTCAGAAGTAAAGATGGGCAGAGGCTCTCCAATCTGTGAAAGAGTGTGTAAAAAGATTGTGGAAAACAATGTTCCTCAACGTCAAATTGCAATGACTTTGCAAATTTCATCATCTACAGTGCATAACATCATTAAAAGATTCAGAGAAACTTGAGAAATCTCTGTGCGTAAGGGACAAGGCCGAAGACTTTTATTGGATGCCCGTGGTCTTCGGGCCCTCAGACAACACTGCGTCACTCATCGGCATGATTGTGTCAATGACATTACTAAATGGGCCCAGGAATACTTCCAGAAACCACTGTCGGTAAACACAATCCGCCGTGCCATCTGCAGATGCCAGCTAAAGCTCTATCATGCAAAAAGGAAGCCATATGTGAACATGGTCCAGAAGCCCGTCGTGTCCTGTGGGCCAAGGCTCATTTAAAATGGACCGTTTCAAAGTGGAAAAGTGTTCTATGGTCAGACGAGTCCAAATTTGACATTCTTGTTGGAAATCACCAGAAACTCATAACCTCGATGCCCAGACATCTTCAAACTGTTTTGAAAAGAAGAGGAGATGCTACACCATGGTAAACATGCCCCCGCCCCAACTATTTTGAGACCTGTAGCAGGCATCAAATTTGAAATGAGCTCATTTTGTGCATAAAATTGTAAAATTTCTCAGTTTAAACATTTGTTATGTTATCTATGTTCTATTGTGAATAAAATATTGGCTCATGTGATTTGAAAGTCTTTTAGTTTTCATTTTATTCAAATTTAAAAAAACGTGCCAACTTTTCCGGAATTTGGGTTGTAGTTAACTCAAAAAGTAAAAAAAAAAAAAAAACTTCAAAAGGTATTTTTGGCTGTTTTTATTGATATAATGAAGGTAATTTTGTTTGTTCATTAAATATCTTCTGAAGAAAGAATATCTACTGAAGAAAGAAAGTTTTTGAAAGAAATGACGAGTAAATGATGACAGAATATTCATTTTTGGGTGAACTATCCCTTTTTAGTGTTGGCTGTAACTTCCATCAAAGGCAATTAAAAGGTACTCACAACATCAAACCTGTCATGATCTTCAGGGAGTACACGTTAGCAAGATAAATTTCATCACAGCATTTTGGCCAAACACCTGGTTTTATCACCATCTAACCTCTCTCTTTTTCTGTTCTCCTTTCACTCCATGATATCCAGAAGCTTATACAAGCATCCAACACTCATGTATAACACATAACCAGTGCATTGTGACCAAACAGGGTTATCTGCCAGTGATTTCAGGCCACGTCCCACAGCACAAATTCGTCTGTATTTGTTGGTGTCAGTGCTCAGTTGAGTAAAATCATAGACTGAATACAAACAAACCCCTGACTCTGTAGATATGCAAATATAGCACAACTGACAACTTCAATCCTTGTTTTTTTTCCAGTGCATCAATAGAAACCCCCTCATGCACCCCCCAGCCTCAGCGCATCATCCACCGCTGCCTCCTGGGAGAGCCGTCTCCACAACCCAACATATGGGTTTCATGTTTAATGCATAAGTTCAGAACTATGAGCCAAGCGTCTATTCTTAAAGCACTGTATGGAGGTTTGGTCTCTGTCGTAATTATAATATTAAATACCTCTTTTAGAAGCAACATTGGATTGCTTTCATTTGGGGTGCAGGCACCAAATGTGTGTGCATTATACCATCGCCCGGGTAATGACAGCGGCATAAAGACAGCTGTCTATCTGGATCAGGATAGGGCTGAGATCACTGTTTTTCCATTAATGGAGCAGAACACTTGAGAAATTGCAGAATGTGAATTTCAAGGTTGACTTTACAAGATGTAGCATGCAAGATGTGTACAGTAGATTATATTTCAGCAGTGGTGTATCAGATACTAATACTCACTGTTTGACCATAACCACAATCATGCCGATGGTGATGTTGAATTCCAGTTTGTGATGCGCAGCCATAAGAAGATCACCCACCATATGGGCCTCTGAAGATAACACCTCACATACTCTCATCGCTATCTGCCAGAGAGCTGTGGCGTTCACAACCATATTCATCATGTATGCATTACTCTCCAGTGAATTTCAGCTCACTTTCCCTAGTAGAAACTCAACACAATTCAATAGATGGCATTATAGAATAGCATTATTCATAGAATGGCATTAGACATATATTGTGTGAAAGACAATTTATTGCTTAGAGTTTTATGTCGTTGATTAATTCCCAAAAACTGCTGACATATTCATTATTATTCTGACAAATTCAATATACCTTCAGGGTTGTTAAGTCTGCGATTTTCCAGCAGAATTGGGCTACTTTACACTGTTGAAGAGGGTAGATTTTTTTTCCCCCCAGGTTAAAGGTTTGGCATATTGCATAAATTATATTTGACAGAAATGCTTGTGTTGAAATATTATACTCTACCCAATTTAAATGTACTAATGATAAAACTGTGCTGAGATTTTTGTGAGGGAGGGGCTCCTATGTGTGACTGTTTTCATTTTCATTGATTGATCGGTCTCTCCAAATGTATTTTTCAGATAGTTCAAAAATAAAGGTAAGATGATCTGTTATGAAAACAGACGGTTTATGATTACTACTATACAGTGATTTTTAAGTAGAAATTTTGTGTAATGCATAACAGTGACTATAAAATGTGTATTGTAGGTATGGGAGTGGCATATTTTGATATTTCATGATACATCATGTTTTGGTATTTGGGCTAGTTTTATTGATCCTTGGACTAGTTTTTATTGGCCAGTGGGTTGGTTTTGTTATGCAGATTTGTCAACCTTGGATACCTTCGATTTGTGAACCAAACACAACCAACTGAACCAATCATTTACAATGAAATGTGAAACACAGATGCAAGAGCATGCTATTCAAACCAACAGCACTTGCGAGCATGATATTGCTTCATTCTGTTACCAGTTCAATTAACAAGAAGTTAATAGTTGAGTAACTTGCATTTTACACACAATATTTCTATCAGATGTATTACTTTGTCTATTTTATCTCTGCTACTGATAGTAAACTCCAAAAGGATTCAAAGCAGAATCAACGGTAGAGGTGTTTTGTTCCTGAATTAATCAGATTTTTGAACAAATCGGGTGAGTAAATGATTCAATGACTCATTCATAAAAACAGTCACTTGTCAAAACCTACTAGCGTAAGAAAAAATAACTAAAACTTCACTAAAACAGTCACTAAAGCTTTGCAAAATCATTCATTACCTTTTTGAAAACAGACTTGTTTGCCACCATGTTTCATGCTCCTTCTAACATCAAAACTCGGCAACTCACCTCACGTATCTTCTACAATTCCATTTTTCCCAGTTGTAAATATGGCTTCGCTTGATTATTCATGTGTTTTGAGCTCATAAATCTGATTTTGACTCCACTTGAAGACTGAAATGCAAACAGTGAAATGTCCCAAACAATGCTGTTGTTGCACTGTATAGCAGCACTCTAGGAACTCTGCTCAGCCAATCAAAATCAATGGCCGAAACTAACTGTTGTTAATGTATTTTATCAGTAAAGATTTTTATGCTAACTTTATTTATTGCGATGGGTAGATTACACTATGATCCAATAAATGTAACCACAATCCATAAAGTACCACAATACCCAAGGCTTAAAGCACAGACATCGAATTACTTGTTTGTAGTATTTTTAAAACCCAAATTATCTTATTTTCTGTACTAGCTAGTTAAAAGTGTCAATAGCCTGGGAGCCATTTGCATTTAGTTCATGTCTATTGGGATTGTAACTTCTTTTCCAGAACTCCAATCACCAAATACCCCCGTTACTGTAAAACACAGGAAATGTGGGATTTGTTGTTCAGGAGTTCTCCACACATCTGTGCTCCCATGTGTGCCGGGGCAGATGTCAAAATTCCTCGGACCCTTTGGGAATAGTTTGCACTCTGATGAAAATAACCAGTCTGCACCGGTTTACTCTGCTCTGATTTCAAAAGCAAACCAACTGAGCAAATCTGCTGTCAAGACTTATAGTTTATACAATATCAGTCAGTAAAGCTTTTGAGGTAGGTGTTTATAATGTGTCTTGAAACTCATCAGACAAGTTTTTGGAATATGAGTGGAGTCACCAGAGACAGGAGGTGTGTATATCCTTGTGTGTATGTCTGTCAGGTTGAGGGGGCTGGTGTTGAGACAAGTGTGCTTCCCAAAGGACTGCTGAGCAGAGCAATGCCTGCCCACTTCCTCAACACATGCCACATTGTCACTGGGCTCCATGAAGGGAGATGAGCCAACAAATGACTCGAGCAGAACTCCTCACAGCTGGCACTACAGAGCTCTTAGCCAAAACACTTCAGCAGTATGTAGCGGTTTTACAGGCACCTTTTGTGTCTGGTTTTTGGTTGTGATAAATTCAATAAAATATAGATTAATCTTGTCATTCCAACAACTGATGAGAAAATATGATATCCCTCAGAAACATTTTTTTTTTTTTTTTTTTACAAATAAGAAGTTTTATATATTCAGAAAAGAAAACTTATTTAGAACCCCTTTGTCAACTATAGAAAATCACACTTTAAAACATTTAAGGAATAGGGGCAATCTGTCATTCTTTTATAATATACTTTTAGAGGGATCAAAACAGAATTTGTTATCTTATTGATCAGCATGGAAGAATGATGTTCAGGAAGACATTTCTAAAGAGAATAGATGTAATCTTGTTTATTTGCCCAAAATTGCAGCATCAATACTAGATGCAAATTGCTGCAATATAAATGTCTCCTGCGGACCTACATTATCCCAGTCAAACTGCATAAGTTTAATCCAAATATTCCAGACAGCTGTGTAAAATGCAAACAAGAAATTGGTACCCTTTATCATTGCAAATGGGAGTGTAATGAGATTCAAGGATTTTGGAAGTAGATTATTCTTATGATTGGTAAATTGACTAAAGAACATATCTCTCTTACTTCCAAATTTTACATTTTTGGTTAATAAAGGCCTTCTGAAGCAAAGCAATGCATTTGTGTAAGAAAAATATCCATATTAAACAAGTTATGAAGTAAAATATCTAGCTTCCGCCAGACTGCCTTCCATATTCAAATTACGGAAAAAAAAACGGAACTGGCGTCGTGTCACTTGAGCTTTTTCCGTAAGTTCAATACAGAAGGCGTAGGACGTAGAGCGTTTTGAACTGCGAGAGTTTTACACTTTCTTCGTAAGTTGAATACTGAAGGCGGTCTGGTGGAAGCTAGATATTTTACTTCATAATTTGTTAAATATGGATATAGTTTTTTACACAAATACATCACTTCACTTCAGAAGGCCTTTATTAACCCCCCGGAGCCGTGTGGTGTACATTTATGATGGATGGATGTGAATGGAAGCATTTAGCTCATACTCATGACCCCTGTTCACTGGCATTATAAAGCTCGGATGCATAGGATATTTATTAAAATATCTCCAATTGTGTTCATCAGAAAGAAGAAAGTCATATACACCTAGGATGGCTTGAGGGTGAGTAAAGCTTGAGGCAATTTTCATTCGAAAATGAACTGATCCTTTAAAGGGAAACTTACAAAATTTGGACTCCCTTTTTGCTTTACTGTATCCAAGTGAATCAGACAGACTACTATACTTTTGTAAAGTAGTAAAGTTAGATTACACAATGAAAGTCTATGAACTATGATGTCAAAATGTTTATTTTATTTATTTATTTATTTATTTATTTATTTATTTATTTTATTATTTTCTATATGTATTGATGTCCTGTAATATGTTTTTTATTTTCTTTATTATTCTCTCATTTATTTTATTGTTCTAATGTTCAAAGAAATGCCAATAAATATATTTTGGAAAATAAAAATATAGATCAGTGTTATTTTACTATTAAGACTAATAATTTGAATTAGTTTTCTGTTTCTGTTTTTATTTTCTGTTTTAATTTGAAAGTTTTAGTAATTTTGTTGTATGTTTTTGTCAATTTTACTAGATTTTTTAACATGTCTATGATACATTTTTTTATATTTTTTAAATATTTTTAATATATATATATATTTAATTTTAGTATTAGTTATTTTAGTAAATAAAAAGAGAAATGTTTCCTTGGCAAGAACCTGAAATAGAATAATTTTAATTTATATATATATATATATATATATACAGTATATATATTTTTTATTTCAGTTAAAGTTTTTTATGGAATATTGCAGTATTTATTATAAATGATATACTGTATCTGCGCACATAATTTTTTTTATTATTTCACGTTCCCCTCCCACCCTCTCAAAGACGTCTTTTCTGATGATGTGTTTTTAGCGTGAGGGCGGGACAACCTGTCACTCACATGAGATCGCTGCCATCAATTCCCGATGGAAAATCAAGTCCTGCCCTACATTTTTCTTTTTTTTAAGTTGTTTCACTTGGATACATTTTACAATATAGAGAAGAAAGGATTTCCACAACTTCCGTCACATGCAGACTTTCAAGTTTATTTCATTTCAAGTAAAAATTTTTTTATTATAGTTTTAGTTAACTATAATAACCCTGATGTAGATAATACGTGTGGTTTTGTCACACATATTGATCTAGATGTATATATAATTCTTTTATAAGGTTGTTTAATTGGCTTAATTGTGTGTAGTAGCCTGTTTAGAAATCATTCTCATCTCTGTTGTCTAAGCTTCATTTGGGAGTTTTCCCTTATGGTGCCTGCATCTGCCATTCTGTCCTCTGGGGCTCCATCTATGAAACCTGCAAACAAATTAAAGCGAGACATTTCATTTGGTGTTTCTGTTCATAGCAAAAAAAAATGTTCGTTTTTTGAACATGATGAATGAGTGTATTCAGAAAATCTCCTAAGATTTAGTTCATCAACCATAATTTATTTATAATTAATTTGTAGCTTATTCTGAAAATCAGATTTGTGTAAATTCACATGGGCGCATACAGACATAGTGTTTAGTTTAAAGCAGGGAAATTTGCTTGACTTTGCTGATTATGACAAGCTGACATCGTCTCATAAGATTCTCTAGGATCTGATAGCTGAAATAACATCTTAAATAATTAATAGATGTGAATTTTTAATCAGTCTGTCAATTCAAATCAATGATTCTGGAACAATAAGTGAAATTGAAGACATTATCTCTTTGAGTCAGCGTTACAGTAGTTTTAGCTTTGCAGAAGATGCAAAAATAAATAAATAAATAAATACATAAATAAATGCAAAAAAGCTGTAGTCCAGTCTCCCAGAGAGCTAAATACCTATAGCATTTTATCTTGAATTCACTTTAAGACAGGGATTGTTTGTTTAATCACTTTAAACTCTGATTTAAAAGTGAAACTCCTGAACTTTCCCTCACTCTGAGTCTCTTTTTACACATGTGTATATCATTTATTTCTGGCGCAACAGCTCAAATCCAAATGCACAGCAGCCATTACAGTTACTCAGCGTCTGTGACTCTCAAACTGCACAGTATCACTTTCAAAACACCAAAGTACTCATGCTTTATGGTTCTCAGCAAATGATAATTTATGCAAATGTTTGAGACTAAGGTAGATCGAAAGGCTATTGAGTTCAGTAGCATCTTATGACTTCACCCTGAAAGAGTTAAATGAAAAAGCGGGAATGACATGTAGTGTGGAAGATCCTGACTGGCAGAAGAAGAGAGGCTGGAAAGCTGGTGAGAGTTTCAAAATGAAAGGCAGGTTGATTTATAACGCTTTTCGTTTGACCCGAGGCCTGTGAAATGTGCGCTGGCAGGAGTGACTAGACTCTGCAACCAGTCTCTTTGTTGTTTTGCTAGGCTGTGGAGGTCTTCCAGAAGCGTTTGAACTCCCGTACACCTTGTGCTCTCATGGGGACAAGCGAAGCTAAACAAACATGCATCAGTGTTAATGATGTGCTGAGATGATCATAACAGACTATGCTAATTTCAGAGACGAACTCCTGATATTTGGCAGTGAAGTCAGACTGCGTCAGAGACTGCCATTTTAAGTTTTAAAGCGGGTCACCCATCTGATCTTCAGACAGTGTCAGTGAGATGTCAAAACAAGCGGTGGCGCACCGGGGGCTTGGGCTGGAATTCACACTGCTCCACCCTTTGGGCCCGCCTGAAGCTTTGCAGTGTAAGTTGAGCTTGACACAAACTTCAGCCTGTGTTTTATGAGCCTCTGTAACCAAACAAAGGCTTATGACTGTTGATGAGACAGTGTTCTCACTGGTCATTTCAGGGAACTGAGTTGTTAGCATTGCAGTTGTCTGTAATATGATGTGCTTGAAACCTTCACAGCAGAGGACAGACTCACACATTCCCATTACTTACTTTTAATATGAAACATATGTTTTAACAAATTATTATTTATTTTTAATAATTAACTATTAAATTAAATACTTTTTATATAATATTTAATGACATGCTTTGTTATATTTAATATCATAATATTTTTTAACAAATTTTACATTTAATTTTAATATAAACAAATTATTTAATATAGCCTATACATTACATACACTTTAATAATGTATTTAATATAAAATAGAATTAATGTTTTAACTAATTATTATTTATGTATTAATTAAATAATAGATTATTTAAAAAAATAATAAATACATTTAATTAATATAGTTTTCATTATTAATTAGGTATTTAATATGAAACATTTTAACAAATTATTTTTTATTAATTAACTATTAAATTAACTAATTTTTAATATAATTTTCATATACTTTAATTAGGAATATTTCATGATTAATAACATTATATTTTTTACATTTATTTTAAATGTATTTAATGTTTAATGCTTTAACTAATTGTTATTTATGTAATAATTAAATAATTGATTATTTAATAAATAATAAATAAATGTTTATTTAATTAATACAGTTTTCATTACATACATTAATTAGGCATTTAATATGCCATTTAATTAATATGTTAACTATTTTGTATGTATTAATGAATTAATACACAATTATTTATTTAATATAATTTTAATTACATACATTATTTAGGTACTTAAATAGGAGACATAATTATGTTATAACAAATTATTATTTTATTAATTTTTAACATTCCAATTAACAATTTATTATTTAATTCATAGTCAAATAATATTTAATATCATGTGAACCATATGTTCTGAATTTATTAATGTACAAATAATAGGTATCCTAAATGAGGTCTAGGTGTTCAGTTAAACCAATAATTGCAGCATGTAAGAACATTCGAGCTTATTTTAAACCATTGAAACCATAGATAATTATGTATGTGATATCACTGCAAAATCTGCTATTTATGCTACTAAGAATTGGCACATATTAATGCATATTTGACAATTTAACCACACATAATGGTTTCTTGTTCTTCACTGGGTGAATGATGGCCCATTTACATTAATATTCCCTGGTGAATTGCAAATTAGCGAAGACCCCTTTCCTCTACCTCTTACTAAATGGAGAGATCGTGGGTGTCTGATTAAACCATAATTGCAGCCATTTGGCTTAAGATTCTCTTGTCTGGCTGGGAGAGAAGTAATTAAGGTGGGTATGAATGCAGTGATTTGCCAGACCCGTCTGAGACTCATGCTCCAATCACAATCTAGGGTCTGGTTTGGAGGATCATTCTACTCCTTAGAGACTGTGTAGACAGCGTAAAAATGCCATTTTGCAGTGAGTAAGCCAGAATAAACTTGCTTGAAAACCCCTTTTTAAAGATAAATTGGCTATAAAGAGATGGTCTGAGCTGAATCCAGCGCAGGAGAGCGCCAGCATTTAGTCCTGGTTTGGTGATGCACAGCAGGACCTTGGAGGCTTCACTCAGCACTCAATTAATAAACCTGCACCTGCGTGCTAAAGGATCAAGACTCGCATCAAACACATCACTGAAATATAGACTGAGAAACCTAGTTTGATTAGCCGTTTAAATTCCAGACAAAAGCATTTGGTCTATAAGTCTCATACTAAAGGATGCAATAAATAAATAAATAAATAAATAAATAAATAAATAAATATGGATGGATGGATGGATGGATAGAGGGACGGACAGACAAAGATAGCAGATGGATGGATGGATGGATGGACAGAGGGATGGATGGATGGATGGATGGATGGATGGATGGATGGATGGATGGACAGAGGGATGGATGGATGGATGGATGGATGGATGGATGGATGGATGGATGGACAAACAGAAAGATAGTAGACAGACGGATGGATGGATGGATGGATGGATGGATGGATGGATGGATGGACGGACAGAAAGATAGTAGACAGACGGACAGATGGATGGATGGATGGATAAACAGACAGAAAGATAGTAGACAGACGGACGGACAGATGAATGGATGGATGGATGGTTAGAGGGACGGACAGACAGAAAGATAGTAGACAGATAGATGGATGGATGGATGGACAGACAGAAAGATAGTAGACAGACGGACAGATGGATGGATGGATAGAGGGACGGACAGACAGAAAGATAGTAGACAGACGGATGGATGGATGGATGGAGGGACGGACAGACATAGCAGACGGATGAATGGATGGATGGATGGACAGAGGGATGGATGGATGGATGGATGGATGGATGGATGGATGGATGGATGGACAGAGGGATGGATGGATGGATGGATGGATGGACGGACAAACAGAAAGATAGTAGACAGATGGATGATGGATGGACAGACAGAAAGATAGTAGACAGACAGACGGATGGATGGATGGATGGATGGATAAACAGACAGAAAGATAGTAGACAGACGGACGGACAGATGAATGGATGGATGGATGGTTAGAGGGACGGACAGACAGAAAGATAGTAGACAGACGGACAGATGGATGGATGGATAGAGGGACGGACAGACAGAAAGATAGTAGACAGACGGATGGATGGATGGATGGATGGAGGGACGGACAGACATAGCAGACGGATGAATGGATGGATGGGTGGATGGATGGACAGAGGGATGGATGGATGGATGGATGGATGGACAGAGGGATGGATGGATGGATGGACGGACAAACAGAAAGATAGTAGACAGACAGAGGGATGGATGGATGGACAGACAGAAAGATAGTAGACAGACAGACGGATGGATGGATGGATGGACAGAGGGATGGACAGACAGAAAGATAGTAGATGGATGGATGGATGGATGGATGGATGGATGGATGGATGGATGGACAGAGGGATGGACAGACAGAAAGATAGTAGACAGACGGATGGATGGATGGATGGATGGACAGAGGGATGGACAGACAGAAAGATAGTAGACAGACGGATGGATGGATGGATGGATGGATGGACAGACAGAAAGATAGTAGACAGACGGACGGACGGACAGACGGATAGATAGATAGATAGATAGATAGATAGATAGATAGATAGATAGATAGATAGATAGACAGAAGATGTTCATGTATTTCTTTCTTCAGTCAAAAAGAAATTCTTTTTTTTTTCTCCTCCAACTTTAAAATCGTCCGACATCGTTGTTTTACCTTTTTTTGTAAAGGCTGTTTGACTCAGTCTTTGCAAGTTTGCTTTGTAGACACTGGATCGGTACTTCCGACTACATCACGCATATCATAAAGCAGTGCAAGATGAGCATTTGTGGTTAAAAAGTATATCATTTTTCTTTTCTTTTTTTTTAGAAAATGACTGATCGTTTCGCTAGATAAGACCCTTACTCCTCGGCTGGGATCGTGTAGAGCCCTTTGAAGCTGCACTGAAACTGTAATTTGAACCTTCAACCCGTTGTACCCTGTTAAAGTCCACTATATGGAGAAAAATCCTGAAATGTTTTATTCAAAAACCTTCATTTCTTTTCGGCTGAAGAAAGAAAGACATGAACATCTTGGATGACATGGGGGTGAGTAAATTATCAGGAAATTTTTATTCTGAAGTGAACTAATCCTTTAACATGAATTTGTACACAAAACGTGGAATAAGAAACTTGATTTTGGTATTTTTTAAAATGTGTCATATAGCAAGTGCACTTTGTAATGTATATGTTCTAAAAACGATGGTTCTTTAATAGCTTCTTTAGGACTCTGTTTACAGTACTTGTCAGGATTTATTGTGCTACCAGTTTTAAAATCCCATTCTTTAAGTGTTGGGCTTACCCAAATATTTATTTTGCCTTGACCGAGCTGAACATCGCAGTGTTTCTCACTTCCTTTGCCAAACACTCTGAGGGTCCCTTGTGTTTCAAAGGTTAGGCCCTCTCATTCAGTTTATAATGCCTTGGACAGCCATTGCGACCCAACCGTGACTATGAATAAATCTCTATGGTCTATATGAATCATGCATTAATCAAATAATTGATCGACTGGACGAGATTCCAGTAAGCATGTGACCACAAGGAATAGGATTAATGTTTTTTCTGCTGTAAACAACGATATCTTGTGGTCAGAACGCAGTTTTTATAACAGTCCACAGTAAGCCGTATGGCTTTGAACAAGTAATATATCCCTGGGACAATAATATGAGTTTGTTACGCAACAACATTTCTAAGGCGCATTATAAATCAGTTCTAAGAAATTGCCTGGCATTCATTACACAACACTCTTTAGTATGATTCCAAACCATATATTAAAACATTTATGGCACTACTTTTCTGTGTTAAGATTTTATAGATTATCTCTCATGCAACAAGGCAATATGACAAAGCACTTTAATTAAAAATAATAATAATAAAAACAAACATGTGTTAGATGAGTTAGATGTTGTTTTTCCACCATCCCCCTGATGTCTGAGTGAAACTCAAGCTGGGATTCCTCAGGCTGCTGTCAGTGCTGTATTTTAGATTGTGTCCTGAGGCTGTGCACCTGGGTGCTGCTGACACTACCAGCAGCCATGCTGAAAATATTTATGGTCACTTCAGGGTGACCACAGATGTTTGAACATCTTCTGCATTTGTCTGGGACACTTCTGGGCATTTGTCTTCCCTGGCTTCCTGAGTATAGGACTCAAAGAACTGTATGGTTTTCCTTAACACACATTCTCTCACACTCACATTAACCCAACCTTATTACACAGCAAATGATAGTGTTAAACTGTCTACCAAAGGGCCATGAATCATATATGTAGTTCCTCTGACAGACATAAATTCCACAGTTCTGCATTTACATAAAGAGTAAAAGGAATACAAGTACTAATACTGTACCTTCATTCTCTCACCTCATCTTTTTTTTTTAATAATAAAGCATAATTTCAGACCTTCAGTAAATGATCATGATTGTCAAACTGGTTTAATCTGTTTGCCTGAATCAGAGCATTTCACTTTAGTTAGTTAGTCAGTTAGTTAGTTGGTTGGTTACATTTAGTATTCAGTATGTTAAGCTGTTACCCTATCATCTAAAATATAATTTTATGGCTTTGGCTATTCAATTTCTTTAAATGTGAATAGCCAAGGTGAGTTGGAAATTCATTTTCATACAAGATATTGTTTATGCAGCACTCTATAAGGAGAAATCAAGTATTTTGGACTGAATCACAGTCTTTAGTATTTTGAAAACGTTGTTTATTGTATTGATATGCTTTCTAAGTGCGCTAGTGTTCTTCTCAAGGTGACTCTTAGCAGTAGGTTTTGCACATTGTTTGTATGGCCTTGTTGTAAACAGTAAGAGTGAAGACCTTGGGACTTACAATATGCATTTCACTTGTAGGTTTTAAGAATGTGAGGGCAGAAAAAAATGCCTTTTAAATTATTGAGAGACTGTAAAAAGTTGCTGAGGTTCACATGTACCTTAGCGCTGGGTGTGGAGGAGGAAGGTTTTCCTGTTCCTGTCCAAATGAAGCCATGTCTGTGTGATTGAGGTTTATAGTGGGAGGTCAGCAGTGGCAGCCTCCGGGCTCAAGAGCCCTCTGGGCACCATAAATCAAGACAGGGCAATAAACACAGACAGCAGAATTTCTCAGTATATAGACAGGTGCCTTTTGCCCCGCCTGGACCATTCCAGCATGAGGTTCAAGGTCAAGGTGAGTCCTAATATCTTTGAGGGAAAATACCTTCTGCAATACCCTAAATGGTCTGTTTCCTTTTCTTTTAGAACAGTTATCACTACTTATAATAACATTTATTCTTCAGTTATTTCTGACATTACAAAAAATTGCATTTCTTTGTAGGCTCTCACATCATTCACATGCCAATGTTCATGTACCTTAGAAAGAGAGAGAAATGTTTGTTTTCAGTGTAAAGATGTAAAAATTCTTAGTGTAAAGTGGAAATGTTAAATGACTTTTCTGCACCTTTAACTCATCATTTCTTATTTTCACCTTTTTTTTCTAGTGAGAACCCTGAAATCATTTACAAAATTAGATTTTCCATTTTCTCCAGACTCTCATTTTTAGATGGCATAAATTAAGTCACACTGTGAATTTAACATGTTAATTTAGTGATTAATTATTTAATCATAAAATTAAATAATGCAAGAAAATATTCATATAATTAATCATGTCCTCAAGCCATATGTAAATTCCGTAATAAGTAATTTTCCAACCATCAGGGCCATTCATGCTTGTGTACCACCATCATGTTTTGTCACAGCCATCGCAGCCTACCTGCTACTAATGTGGTCATTCCACCATCCATACGTATGTTATGTTAGTGCGAAAGATTTCCCTATGCACATTTCGCAATGAGTTCAAGTTAGTGTAGAACAACGAAAAGCGGTTTGTTTTAAAAATGACTTCTGAAGAACTGTGCTACATACTTTGCTACACTATTGACAACAGCCCTTACAAAAAAGAACTGCAGTACATTGAAGTACAACTGCAGTAAAACTGCAGTATAATTAAGCACAACCATAGATTTGCAGTATAATGAAGTATAATCACAGTACAACTGCAGTACATTGAAGTTCAACAGCAGTAAAACTGCAGTTGTATTGCAGCTATACTGCAATATTGCAGTTTTTCGTGTCCAAAAAACTCATTGGTTTTGCTGAACCTCAAACATGCTTGAGCTTCCGTTTACCACAACTGATGTTTGTGCGTTCATGAATGTTTATATGAATAAAAGTTTACATTAAATCTGCTTGTCATATAAAGCGAGTCTCTTAAGAAAATTTAGACTAAACTGCTCAATTCATATGGATTAGTTTTACAATCTCTTTATGAACTTTTTGAAGTGTCAAAGTGGTAGTTGTGTAGGCCGTCAATGGAGGGACAGAAATCACTCAGATTTCATTAAAGGGTTAATTCACCCAAAAATGAAAATAATGTCATTTATTACTCACCCTCATGCCGTTCCACACCCGTAAGACCTTCATTCATCTTCGGAACTCAAATTAAGATATTTTTGTTGAAATCTGATGGCTCAGTGAGGCCTGCATAGCCAGCAATGACATTTCCTCTCTCAAGATCCATTAATGTACTAAAAACATATTTAAATCAGTTCATGTGAGTACAGTGGTTCAATATTAATATTATAAAGCGACGAGAATATTTTTTGTGCACCAAAAAAACAAAATAACGACTTATATAGTGATGGCCGATTTCAAAACACTGCTTCATGATTTCCATCGGATTTCAACAAAAATATCTTAATTTGTGTTCCGAAGATTAACGAAGGTCTTACGGGTGTGGAACGCCATGAGGGTAAGTAATAAATAACATTATTTTCATTTTTGGGTGAACTAACCCTTTAAAATCATCATTTGTGTTTCAAAGATGAACGAAAGTCTTATGGGTTTGGAATGACAAAAGGGTGAGTAAATGATGACAGAATTTTCATTTTTGGGTGAACTATTCCTTTAGGTTAAATCATATGGAAATAAAACAAACCATATAGACTTCTAAATCCATTTTGTCCGAATCCACTAATGTAATGTCTCTAAATTATTTTCGCTTGGGGGCTTTTCCCAGCGAATCCTGATATGCAATTAATTGTGGTTAAATAGATTAATTAATTAGCATACCATGTAATTCATTATTTTCATTGATTGACATCCCTAAAATTAAGATAAATGCAAAATGCCATGAAATTCCCCTTCAACCCCAATGTAAGGATGCAAGAGCGACCCACATTCAGTCTTTAATGTCTGTTCACACAAACCAAGCCCGCTCATGTGCTAGTCCCCCTTCTCTGGCCTTTGTCCTCGAATTCACCCAGACAAAATGGCGAGGAAATTAAATTCATGTCACAAACGTTGCGTTTTTTTCATTGAAAAAGCTCTCTGCGACAGGCCATCCTGGAGAGCACTGCTTCATTATTCACTATGAACTCTACAGGAACTCACACATACTCCCTGTGTGTGTGTGTTTTTGTGTGTGTGTCTGTGAGTGTGTACCGTATGTCCTGCAGTAAGTGGCTGAATTATTCACTGCGGTGTGATGATGAAGCAGTTAGACTATAGACCATGTGAGTGCTTCTCAGCTCAGAGTGCTTCACCGTACACTCTCTCACAGCCTGAGTACTGCCGCATTCATTTATTCAGCAGTACAGGAAGAAGCCTGCAGCGATTTAACTATGTCAATGGAGAAATAGTTAAATATCTCCAACCTATTCATGACAAACTTCTTGTCTAGCTACTTCTTTCCATAGACTCTTTTTTTGACATTATCTCGAGAGCATACGCTTTCTGCTAAGCCTATTTACGAAGAGATTAACATATATTTTAGGTGGTAAAAAAGACAGCTTGTCATGAATAAGCCGGATTTAAGCTTTTTTTTTTTTTTTTAATTCCATATATTCCATATTTTGTTAGCAAACATTACCACATGACCACAGCAATTAATAAGCTGAATACATCTGCATTCATTTCCACAAGCCAGAAGGTCTCTTCCAGAAGCAGGGATTAAATTCAGGATCAGCACTGGAGCAGGACCATAATTCCATATTATCCCTTCTGAGCTTTGGAGTTGAGTTCCCCTTCACTTGTTTTTGCTGCATTAGTGATGTTCCAAGGATGCAAAGCTACCTAAATTGCATCTGTGAATGGTCAACACCTGGGTAGCACCTCCCCCTTCAGTAGTAATTGGTCCATAGAGTATAACATAAGCCGTCTCTGACACCCCCTGAGGTTAACGGCCAATCAGAGTGCAGCTTCTCTGAGCTGTACGGGGGCAAAGACAGAATGTTATCTCTTCCTTTCTTTCTCTCTGCGACATTGGCACCAATTACCTGAACATGGGATCATGTTGAATTAGCAGGGTGTGAATTTAGAAGGCATCAGCTTTGTTTGCTGAAGAGGAGATATTTAGGTGGTGGACAGAGCAGTTAGATGTGTAATCAATAATGAAATAAAAACAGCATCAAATAATTTTATTTTTTTGTGTAAATTAATTTTACACACCTGACAAAAAATAAATGCCCAAATATGAAGTTGAATATGAAAAGTTGAAGTCAAGTGATAAAAATGTGACCATTAAAAGAGAAGGCTGCACAAGCAGAATCTTGTTTTGAATTTTTACTTTCACTGTATTCTTCTCAGTATGTATCAGTGCCCCTAAAGGGATATAATTCAGTGTCCTGTGAAATTGTATTATGAACATTCTCTCATAAACAGAATAATCTAGTTAAACAAGTTGAACTGAAAGAAAAAATATGGATTAATTACTGCACTCGAATGGAAACAAAAGGGATAATGCGCTCTTTGGTGTAGCAGAACGGAATCAGTTCTTACATTTGAATGCATATTAAACAAAAGCCTCAGTAAATCTCCCCAAATCCATTCTCAAAACTATGCCAAATGGCTCCGTAAGAATTGCTCGAGCAAAATATTTACTGAGGCAGCTCAACTAGAAAGTCAGATCAGCACATTTTGGCTAAACTCAGACATGGGAACATGAGGGGGGTGGGGGGGGGGGTTGAAAGGATGGTGGCAGTGAAGGTCCATCTGTGGCTCCAGATAACAGACCTCAAGGATCCAGACATGAAATGAAGACTAATTCAAATCAAACATAACAGGAATATACTTCTATAACATTTTACTTTATTACAGATGGTATTTCCACCTGGTTACCATAAGCTCTAATGGGTACCAGGTGTAGTGATGATAGTTTTAGTTCTTTTTTTTTTTTTTTTCAGTGACAGTAGGACAAACATAAATAAATTAAACAAATTAGTTCAGTCAAATTAACTTTTATGAGTATTTAGCACTTTCTTTTTCTTTCGAGTTCACAGAACTGATATATTTTAAGTAAGCTGAACTGTTTCATTGTTTTGAGTTTTTTGAACTTATTTGTTTTAATTTAGACAAACTTAAAGGGTTAGTTCACCCAAAAATGAAAATAATGTCATTTATTACTCACCCTCATGTCGTTCCACACCCGTAAGGCCTTCATTCATCTTTGGAACACAAATTAAGATATTTTTGATTAAATCCGATGGCTCAGTGAGGCCTGCATTCAAAGCAATGACATTTTCCTCTCTCAAGATCCATAAAAGTACTAAAAACATATTTAAAACAGTTCATGTGAGTTCAGTAGTTCTACCTTAATATTATAAAGCGACGAGAATATTTTTGTGCGCCAAAAAAACAAAATAACGACTTTTCAACAATATAGTGATGGGCCAATTTCAAAACACTGCTTCGGAGCTTTACGAATCGAATCAGTGACTCGGATCTCCTATCAAACGGCTGAACTGCTGAAATCACGTGACTTTGGCACTCCAAGTCACTGATTCGATTCGTAAAGCTCCGAAGCAGTGTTTTGAAATTGGCCCATCACTATATTGTTGAAAAGTCATTATTTTGTTTTTTTTTGGTGCACAAAAATATTCTCGCTTTATAATATTAGGGTAGAACTACTGAACTCGCATGAACTGTTTTAAATATGTTTTTAGTACCTTTATGGATCTTGAGAGAGGAAATGTCATTGCTGTGAATGCAGGCCTCACTGAGCCATCGGATTTAATCAAAAATATCTTAATTTGTGTTCCGAAGATGAATGAAGGTCTTATGGGTGTGGAACGACATGAGGGTGAGCAATAAATGACATTATTTTCATTTTAGGGTGAACTAACCCTTTAAGTTTAACTGAAACTGGGCTGGGATTTCTATTTCCCAGCATACTTTGACCATGGCACTCAAAAGGGACAGTAAATGCTCAAATTAAGTGTTATATAATGTTTTTTTTTGTGCAAGATTAATGTTAAATGGGAGATTTAGTAGTTATTATTGTTTTGTTATGCTAATTTAGAAGAGTTTTTGTTAATGTTGGTTTTTGGAGAGTTACCATCATGGTGACAAGCGAAGGATGCGGCTTGGTTTGAGAGCAAGTATGTTAAAAGCTTTATATTGCTGTACTCATTCAGCAAGTGCTATACCATTTTATTGTTAACATGCTAGCAAGTTAGCATTTTCTGAATTAGCTTGTTATAGCTAGCTAGTTTTACACTAATAAAAATGTTTATAGTGGATTACATGATAATTTTAAGTTAAAAATATGAGTGTACTCAAACATTTCAAGTTAACAATTAAAATGTATCAGCAGTATAAAACAAAACTCTGCCAGTTCTGTTAACTTAAACTTTGAATTTCTTAATTTAAAAATCTGCACAGTGTTTCTGAATCACCGCTAAATATATATACTCAATATGCATTTTGGTAAACTTTTCACAGTACATAAAGCACAATTTTCCACATGACATACTATTATCAAATCCCAATAAAGCACCTTTGTTGCATAGATAATTAGTTTCCCGTCTCACTGTCTGGTGAGCATTTAAAATGAAGGACAAATGTGAAATTGTCTATGGAAAACATAAACATATTAGGTTCATTAGGCATCACAAATACATTAAATTAACATTTTAAATAATGCAAATGCCTTTTGTTTCATCCATCTCTCCCCAACGAGGTACCGCCATAGTAGTAATTAAAAAAAGCCGTAGCCTCAGTTTCATCCGAGGTAATTAAATGACACAAACCGCTCGGTTAAGCGCCTCCTCATCTGGAGGGGAAAACCCCTGCAGTCTCTCCCTTTTGTTTTTGTCCTTGATAGTGGAGAGAGCCCAGATTAGCATAGCTCAATCATTACAGGATTGGATAGAGGCCTTTTTCAGCTTGATGATATCTTTGATGAGCTACTGCGCAGCAAGCAGAAATCCGCTTTGCATATTAACAAAGATTTCAGGCCCAGCTGAGCCGCTCTCATGTTAATTCTCACAGCAAAGACCGATATGCAAACAGAGTCTTTCCATTCGTGGTGCATATATACCTCATACTGAGGAAATACATTAGCAATCAACCTATTTTCCTCTCAATGAGTAAAGAGTGGAGGTCATTTCGCTCTGTTTGTGAACACTGATGAGGTAATGATGGCGATACTGTGTCCACGTCAATATTTACCCTTTTCAAATCTGTTTTTCTCTGATTTGCTTTTTTTCTTGTCTAGAAAGCATTTAACATCCATACATAATTTTGTGGATGAAGGATTTCTCATGGAAAAAAAAACAAAACAAAACAACCTATCAATGGTACTTTTCCATTAAAACAGAATCCCTGTTGTTTTTGTAAATCACTCTGAGGGCGTGCTCAGCGGGGGAAAAAATCAAAAGTAAAACAATCACCGCAACTTCATATTTATGAATCTGAATCTCAACACCATTTTAAACTGGACCAGCTGTCCACTTCAGACTCCTGTCAGGTCTTTTTACATGATGAACAAGGACACCAGCACTTCACATGATAAGGACTGAAGCAGGGCACTGCATATTAATTCTCAACTTAGGATTTAAATATGGGGTACTTTACTCAGATGACACCTTCAATTCATTATGTATGCTAATAAAGTCATGGCTAGAAATTGTATGTAATTAAATGAAAGAAGGGCTAACAAAGGATAATTCTTTTTAAAATTGCTGCCATATTCAGCATTTAAATGTCAATTATGCATTATACAAAAGAGCCTGTCCATGTAGACAATTAAATGTTACCCAACAAACTGATGGGAGGAATTAGCATTAAATGAAGGAGAAAGAGAAAGAGGAGGAAAGATTTGTGTTAAACAGTGCTGTTATCGTTAACTAAGATGAAAATTTTAAACTACGCGAAAATTAAAATGTTGCCTTGAGCTATACGTTTAAGTTAAAGTACTATAATTACTAACGGAAATAAAACTAAATAAAAAAAAGTTAATGATAAAACAAATGTTTTCAAGATGGCTTCCTGAACACTCCCCTCAGCTGCCATTGGTTGAATTAACAAGTAGCCCCGCCTCAAACTCACACCATTGTTTCAGCCAGTGGTCAGGGTTTTGAAAAGCGGCCCTCTTAAGTTAAACTTTTAGAGCGAATTAACCTACAGATGACCTACTTTTAGTTGTCTCAACATTTTAAGCTGGGAAATGAGAGTTTCATAATTCAAAAAATTAGACATTTCACTTTTAATATTCTTTTGTTTATAGCCATCATTTTGACATGACCCCAGACGATTTGTGTTATTGTACCTGTGTGGAAAAATATTCACTTAATGCTCACAAGAGGCTACTGTAATATCCAAGTGTCAGAATCAATTTTCAATGCATGAATTTGAACAAGAACACAGAGTTTGAGTGTTGCCAAAGCTAACACATATTCAATATCCCAAAAAAGGACATAACTCATAGTTGACCGGACCTATTGACTAGATGGAGGTCAGAAAAACACCTCAGCGTTCTTAAATAACTACATGTGGCTGAGTGCATATTCTGGAATATAAGTGATGACAGGTTAATCCAAGCCCCACTAAGGATGAAAGTCCTGGTATGACAGTAGTTCACACTCTGCAGCCCAACAACAGGATGCAACTAAGTCTGCTTTTTCTCTGAGCGCTCAGTTTATCTCCGCTAACGCTCTGGAATGTCCCACCACAGACACCATGATGTGTTGAATAATACGGTGCTCCATACTGACTCACGACACTGGGACCAGACCGAGGCTTCCATACTATGTGCTCATAAAGAACAATTATTAAATCCAGAACTGTGTGGTATCTGAATGGTTAACAACCATCTTTATTGGAAGGGTAGTGGATGAGACATGTCATATGAGTCACGACTGAAAAACGCTTGGATGTTAAGCTTTGAAAAAAACAAAGAAATAAAAAGCTTTTGTTTGAATAGAGCATTAAGAATATAAGGACAGACTGAGGTGAATGGAAATGGTCTTGAATCCACTATTAATTAAATAATCAATTAAATATTTGGCCATCAAAAGTGTTAAGGCGAGACACTACAGGTGAATAGGGATTTTTTTTTAATTAGAAGATATCACTGTGAAACTTCTCCAGTTTATTACTGGCATAAACATAAGAAAAAAATGTATTACAAGTTTTGTGTAAATGTATGTTTTAATATGCAAATGAGGCCTTATATACTTAAATATACGCTCATTTGCATACATTTCCAAAAACAAAATCTGGAAATTGGAAAGGTCCAGGTTTAAAATTCTTGGTTCTATTTGTTGACATATTAGATGAAAGGGCTTTTACAGAGGGGATTCTGGATATCTTATTTTGTGCTTTAGTAAATTAGAGAATACTGACAATAGCCTTAAAAAATCTATTTTCGCCATGTTTTTTTGAGTAAAAGGACCTATAACTCAGGATAGGAATGATATATCAACAAATCCCTCTGTAAAAGCCTTCAGAATATAGATAGAAATAAAACTGTAAAGTTTGGTGTATATAAGTTCTGCTGAAATGGAGATTTCTGACTCAGAGCAGGAGAAAAAACTCATTTTGAGAAAACGGCCTTTAAAGATATTTACTGTAATTGAAATCTATAGACGCAAATAGATAAAGTGCTATAAGATATACACTTAAAAATGTATTTTGGATGTTTTCTTTCCACCAGTCTGAAAAAACACTTTATGAAAAGCCAAAAAGTGCAAAATCTCAAAATTGACAGGTGCCTGAAAAAACAGTGTTTTTGCCTGTAGTGTCTCCCCTTAAGGTCAATGGCAAATAAAATGAGTGTCCACGATGAAGAAAAGGAAAAATCTTTTGAAAAATCTAGTTCAAATCACGGGCCAAGTCTTTAGAAATGTACGCTTATGGTTTTGAAAAGCTTTCATACCAAGAAAAGAAATGGTCAAATCTCATGTGGTGTAACCATCAAGTAAAAATTAAAAACACATCTTAAATGCATCCTTTTGTGCCCTTTTATGAAGTCTTGATTCTGTTTTTGGGGTGTACTAGAATATGTTTTCATGCTTGTTTGTTTAAAAACTGGATTATTTTTCACATATTTTATATTTTTACTCTTCTCTCTCCCCAGTCTGACTAGAACGCGCCTTTCGATGAAGCCCCTCCTTCTGAAATACAAAATGTGCTGTGATTGGTCAGCTGGCCCATTGTGTTGTAATTGGCACCGCTTAGCACATGTTCGGGAAACATCACGACCCTTTGTAACTTCTGCTCAGATGTAAGTAATTAATGATGGCATCAATTTCAAACCAATTCAAGCCCAATTCACACTGCGACAATGTTAACAAACAAGAGGATCGTGCAGAAAAGATTTCAAGCATGGACTTTGAAAGCACGGATTTCACAGGACATTTCAGAGTAGTATGTTTTGTTTTTTTTGTAATTTTCTCATAGATTATAGATACGATGTTATCCACCATTTAATCATATTTGTCAGAAAACTATTTTAATACAAACAGTAATCAATCACAAAATCATGGATAATTTTCCTAAGGGGTTGTGAACAGCCAGAGCTTACAAAAGCTTTAGTAAACACTACAGGCAGGCTAGCGGAGGCAAAGATTTGCCCTTTGTTTACATCATAGCAACTACAGGTACATAAAACTTATAATTGGAGCTGTTAATAGAAAACAGAACCACAAAATATAGCTGCCAGCACCGATGATGGGCCCAAGCCCTGGCACCACCGCCACCCCGGTGGCTTTAGGGCAACTGTGCACAACGGGCAATATGCATTTAAAGCGGGTAAATGTAAAAAGACTATGTCAAAGTCGTTTGAATACGCCACATTTACTGCAGCCAGCTGGTGCCAATGTGACCACAAACCACGAAATCATTACATTTAGTTAACACTAAAGTATATTCTTTTAAAGTATTGTCACAATCAGAAGAGGAAACAGCAAATTCACAGATACAAGTTCTTTATTGAAACATGTAAACACAAGGAATGAACCAGGTAAGCCAACTGTATCAGAGAAAGTAAATGAGTCACCATTTACTTAGCTGATAATTGAAAATCTCTTTGTCCTTTGCAGGTATAGAGAAATGAAGATTGTTGATGCAAAAAAGATGATCACAATGATTAAGTATTCACAAGAAATGTAAGCAATCAGGTAAATCCATACACCAGGTAGAGAGTGATGAGACCAGACCATGAGGGTAGGCAAGGTGTGTGCTTATGTGCCTGTCTTAATGAGGTGATAATCGGCGGCAGGTGTGGGTGATGACTGACTGAATGCAGGTGAGAACCAGAAGGGATGCTGGGAAATGAAGTCCAGAGTGTGCGTGAGGGAAGGAGGACCGGTGCAATCAAAGTATATTATTTCTGTAAGTACTATTTTAGGGGCTGTTCACATGTCGCGTTTAAAAACACGTGGAAAATACCAGCCTGCCACTTTTTTTCATTTTTTCAAAAGCGCTCAGGAACTTGCGCTCCTGTGGTGTCTGCCTAAGCAATCATGAGCCACGTTCTCCATGAAGATTAAGAAGTTTCAGCAAAGGATGAATGGATTTCTAGCCCTTGCATTAGCTCTACTTCTATATATATTCATGGAGATAAGAAATAAAAACCCGCCCTGTACAGCCATGATCAGCTGTTTGTCCATCTCGGCTGAGCTTTCGATGCTGTTACACAATAGCCAAAGATGATAGGCTGGGTCTTGTCACATGACCTGCGGTGCATTAGCGGCATTCTGAAGTTTAGATTTTTTTATATCACTGCACCTGGCACCTATTTTTCACAATGGTCTGTAGGGGTCCTCTATGATGTAATTTCCCTTTTTTATGTTTTTTTTTTTCCCTGCATGTTTTTGTATGTTATGATATCGGGACAGTTCAATTACCTTGACATGTTTTACTTTATGCCACCAAGAAAATATCAAAATAAATTTTAATAAAAAATTCAAAACATGTCCATTATAGAAGAGATATTCAAGTCATTGTATGTGTGAACTGCATTTTTAATGTAGTATAAAGTGTAGAGTATGTATAAAGTATAAAGGGGGTTGTCACTAGTTTCTAGACAACAATAAAGAATTTAACAAATATTTCCTTTACTGCAGCATAAATAGAGAAATCAATCTACAATGTGACATATGTGGTCCATGTCAGCCACCATGCTAGCATGTCATTGTAGGGTCAAAGGAGACATTAAACGGGTTAAGAATGATTCAAACGACCTAATTATGTGGTAGCTGCTGCTACATGACAGGCGACCTTCCAATGAAATTAAAGAACAGGAGACTATGTCTTTCTCACTTAAATTTGAAGGATGTCCCTTGGCAGTATTGGAGAGTTTCCATGACCTTACAGTCTGTATTCATCTTAGACAGGCAGAAGATGCTCAATTGCACTGTATGTGTAAGTCATCCCAAATGCAGACGCTCTTGCCAGTCAGTGGGATGATATCCGGAATAGTCTAAGGAAATATGATGAGACCAGGGTGTGTCAGAGGAGCCCTCATGCGCGCATTATAAATCCTGACAGGTTCACCGCAGCATATCTGCAGATATAATACTCCCATAATGACATCCTCACCTTGAATCATTCCTTATTCCTGGCAGTGTAAAGGTTTCCATGGGACTAAAGTACATCCAGCTGAATGAAATGGAACTAATGACATGAAGAATTTGTCAAGTGAAGAGACAGATGATAAGGCTGTGTACAAACTGCCTCCGCATTTCGCACATACGAATAGACTATATGTGATTTAGACTTTCCACGGGTCTATGTTTTGGTTGTTGTCATAGATGAACTATGAAATGTGATAAATCTTGTGAAAACAATATGATTTCACAACATATTACAGAATGAAATGTGTGATTCATTATTGCTGCAATAGCAACTCCCAAACATCAAGAATTAACTTGTTATTGTTAAGGTTGGAAAACTTTTATACTGTTTCATTGTCAAGAAAGTTTTAAATGTAATGACTTTAAAGGGATAGTTCACCCAAAAATGAAAATTATCCTATGATTTACTCACCCTCAAGCCATCCTAGGTTTATATGAAAATCTTCTTTCAGACGAACACAATCCGAGATATATATCCGAGATATATTTAGAAATATCCTTAGTCCTCCAAGGTTTATAATGGTTGTGAATGGTAACTCACATTCTGAAGATGCATCCATCACAAATTAAAAGTCTAAAATGAGAAATTTTGAAGAGAAATGTCAGAGGATTTTTGATATAAGAGAAGAGGAGCTTAAGTTTGTTGCCCAGCCATTTTTGTTTGAACCGTGAGAAGCTTACGATACTCCTACATCCTGCGTCATACATCGCGTCAGAGGATTACTCATTTGGATTACAAATTCTGCGTGTGGTCGTCCACCGGAAGCTAGTTATTCGAATTTATAAAGTTTTATATATGGATATTTTTCTTACAAAAACACATCCCTTCGCTTCAAAAGGCCTTTATTAAGTCCCTGGAGCCGTATGGATTACTTTTTTTTTTTATGGATGGATGCATTTTTTCTGTCTTTAGAATGTTAGTTACCATTCACAACCATTATAAACCTTGGAGAACTAAGGATATTTTTAAATATATCTCGGATTGTGTTCGTCTGAAAGAAGATTGTCATATAAACCTAGGATGGCTTGAGGGTGAGTAAATCATGGGATAATTTTCATTTTTGGGTGAACTATCCCTTTAAAATGTCATGTTGTGTAACCATCAGGTAAAAAGTGATTGTGATTGTGTGTGTGTGTGTGTGTGTCGTAACATTTTTTTGTGATTTTTATAAAACTTTCGTCCACAAAATCAAAGTCTGGATGCTTTAAAGAGCACAATGACTGTGTTTTAAGGTCAGTATCAATCAAAATATCAGAAAATTTGAAAATTTTATGGTTACATTTTTATGACATTTTATGGTTAGTTTAGGTTGGATAAGTAAATAAAAAAATAAATATTTTGTTAATTTATTTTGCAGTTTTTCTTCACACGTACGTGCACATGCCCTCCAAAATATATTGAAATTAATTTAACACATAAATTTAGAAAAAGGTCATCAATGTTTCATGTTCAGTGTGTGAGAGATTAGAATTTTTCTCTAGGTATCCCTCACCAAAAACACTGCTGCACACCAGTATGAAACACTATAGTTCAATGAGATACAGTGCAAACAATGGATGAAGGGGCTTGTTTGATAGACGTAAGCTAAACTTGAAAGGTGCCCAAACAAAAGGTTGCTCTTCACCGTGCCCTTTGACCAACACGAATAAATTGCCCAGGGCTTTCTGACCTCTCCATACCACTATGGGTTTTTTGACTGAACCAAAGCCAATTTCACAATGTGATGTAGATCAATATGGTAGAAGGATGGTCAGATAGGTCAAAAATCATTCTGTCTGTGTGGAAATGAAGGAAATCCGCTCAGCGTATAACGGGTGTTACGCTGCACTGCTTTCTTTGTTCTCAGCTTAGGAATTCCCTTTTATTCTGTATAATTGCTGTAGCCATCAACAACCTTATTTATCTTTACGATTTAAAAAAGCAGTGCAGGAACGGGCACAAGAGATAAAGCTTTCTGGAAAAATTGTAATTTACCCAAGAATGATGTGCTAAAAAGGTTTGGCTGATTCAAGGTTCAGAGGTATGACTGTGAATCAGAGACAACAAAGAAATCAGTTCTGAAGAGGACCAGAGGCAGCCATGAACCTCAACCAGAGATGTCACCGTTATTGTGTGTTGTGTCTTTAGAAGCACTGACAGCACAGGCGGGGGAGAGATGCAGAAGGGCACAATATGACAGAGAGAGTCAAAATGAAAAACTGCAAGAGCTGCCTATTGCTCATCTAAAGGTCATTGCACCAAGGTCAAACTGGGAAATAAATGAACCTGACGGATGCTCTTAAAATCTGGTGGTGCCATCATTTAATTCAAACCTGGATTTTAATTGAACCCCTGCACTGACAGCATGACAGATCCGCGGTGTGGCTGATGCCTCTAGTTGGCAGTATGACAAGCAGGAGGGGGCTGCTACACATCTGAGGGAAGACAGAAACAAAAGAGAGAGAAAGCACAGTGAGCCGATCATCAGCACTTGCTTTAATTCAAAATTCATCCCTCGCTCATTAAGACAACCTTCCCCTTTGTCTGATTTACACTTCACTGCATAGACGGAGAAGCAAGTGTCAGAAACTGGATCTCCTTTAAATATATATTTATATATGTGTGTGTGTGTGTGTGTGGTTCTGGTAAACCCTATGTTGTGGGGACCAAAGATAGTAATACCAAAAATTTTTGACCTTGTGGGGACTTTTTTCCCCCTTTTTTTCCCTTGAGGAAAACAGCTCATAAATCATATTAAATTATGTTTTTGATTTTGTTTTTTATGTGAAAATGCAGAAAGTTTTCTATAATCGGTAGGTTTAGGATTAGGGGATACAATATACAGTTTGTGCAGTATAAAAATCATTATGTCTGGGGAAAGTCCCCATAAAACATGGTGTGTGTGTGTGTGTGTGTGTGTGTGAGAGAGAGTTTACATTAATCTTATTAAATTGTATAATCACTAAATAAAAAAATTTTTTCTGTATTAAAAGGCACAAAGACACATTTAAACTGTATAATATATAAATACTGTAATATGTAAATATTAAGAACCACAACATTATTGCATAATATATGAGCAATAGACTATCACACAAGTAGCCGCACACATGCGATATGGCTGTATATCAGCACGGCTACGAGTGTGATATTGCGTTTATACAACAGTTTGATGGCACGATTGTGTAAATAAATAAGAAATAACAATGGAGTGTCTTTAAAACCCTCTTTTATGCAGAACTACTTCCTTGCGCCACGGATTCAAATCTCATTTTGACAGTTTGACCAAGCCTCCGTTACTAATTCTAAAAGGTCACTTTAACGAAAGAATGTTGAGTCCCCTCCATTGAAACTCATTGTATTTTGTACAGTATTAGAGAGAGAGAGAGAGAGAGAGAGAGAGAGAGAGATCACCTGAGTGAGCATTACCTGTGTCTGATATAACATTCGATGTTCATAATTAGGGTTGGGTATCGTTTTAATTTTAACGATTCCGATTCCGATTCTGCTTATCAAATCCGGTTCTTATCGATTCTCGATTCCGATTCCAATATTTTTTTTATGGAGAGAAAATAATGTTTTTACCTTTTATTCTTGCCACATTTAGTCTATAACCAGTAGTCTGTAACTGTTTTTGTACCTGAGTGTGAGATGCTGCTATTGCTAATATTAGCTGTATCTAGTGCTTTAGGACTCGCGGCTGGCTTAGAGATCACATATCGCGTCTCTTGCACGCGCAAGTTCGTTATTATGTAGGCGCGTTATTTCAAATGTTTCCAGACGCGCCTATATGCTTTTCAGAATGCCTCAAGCGCACCGCAGGTCATGTGCCTTGTCGCAGGTCCTAGCAGATAGACACAACTGCTGTTCACCGTGCGAGAATGACTGAAAAATGTGAGGAATTGATAAACAGAATCGAAATGCGCGCATTGTATCGAATACCTGGTTCTTTGAAAATTGGAACCAGTTCTAAAATGGAACCGGTTCTCGATACCCAACCCTATTCATAATACTATATCCATTATAAAAATCCATTTGAATCTCCGCGGAGGAAAGCGAACTTTGTCTGTTTTACAGTTAAGGGTATTTTCCATAACAGCGCTAAAACAACGTCCTTTGATTACGTCCCTTTCAATTTAAAAGTCTCTTGCGACTGACTCATTCACTCAAAGTTTGCCGCCATCTAATGGCGTATTAATGCATATTACGCACTAATGGACCCTTTTTCAATACCAAATACAACATATTATATAATTATCCTTTATATAAAATAATATATATTGAATAACAATATTTAAATTAACAACAATAGTCATTATAAAATACAATAGGAAATAAACACAATTGTACAATTCAGTCAAACGTACAAAAAAGCTATTAAATTTAATGTAGCCCAATTCAATTTGCTCAGGAACAAGTAATAAATTAATAAGACCAAAGACTGCCCGTTTTATGTACCCAAAATGAATTATATCTCATGTTTAACCACTATAAGAGACAGCGGCAAATCCCTGAGCACTGGCCGAGATTAAAACTACAAAACTGTTGTATATAATATAATATAATATAATATAATATAATATAATATAATATAAATTTAATATTATATATATATATATATATATATATACTGCATATATTATATAATATAATATACTATATGCAGTGTTGTGTGCTTGTGTGGAGAACTCAGGTCTTTATTGCATGTTAAATAGTTAACTACTGAAGAGCTACACATAAGGAGACGGTTGGTCTGTACGTATACTGGGACCTTGATTAATGACCTACAGGCATAGAGAAACCAAATTGTGGGTTTTTGAATAATCTGGAAGATAATTGGTAAGGATGGTGAGGGAGGATGATCAATAGTGTGTCTATAAAGTGCTGGGGGACATTGATTTTCTTTGACTTTAATTTGGGAGAGCGGACTGGAAAACTGAGGGGAGGGTCAAAACATAAAGTAACAAAGAGAGGCTTAATACGTGATGAAGAATCATTATGAAATGTTTACAGAAATGAGTAACATAAAATCTCAATAATAAATACTGTTGAACATTACTTGTACAGTAAAAATTAAAAGTACTACAATTAAGGTAAAATTTAAAATTCCGTCACCACAGGTGCTATAGCGGAAGTAAATATCAGTGATAAATGGCCCAAATTTTGGTCTGTTCATCATTGCAAAGTTATCTTCAGAAGACCAGACATATAGCACAGTCATTTGCTTTTTTTTTGTTAGGCCTTCCAAGGAGACCTCAAGATTATTTAAAAAGATTGTAAATAAGCAAGCATTAAAATAAGACCTTGTAGTTATGCAAAGCTCTTAAATATTTGTTTGGGTAAAAAGTGTGAGTACTCAATATTTTTAAAGTCACCATGACATCAAAATTGATGATTCTTGTTTTTTATGAAATTTTGCAGTATTTATTATAGCCTAAATAATTAATCCGTGCACATCATTATTTTTTTACATTCATGTGCCCTCATAGTCTTTCATCAAAATATCTTCCCCTGCCTCTTGCAATGACAACTCTTCTCTGATGACGTGTTTACTGGCATGAGGGCGGGACAACCTGTCACTCACATGAGATCACATAGCAAACCACAACGGTCCAATCAATTCCCGATGGACAAAATCAGGTCCTGCCCTACATTTTATCTTTTCCATTTCACTCGGATATGTGTCACAATAAGGAAGAAAAGATGTTCGCAAGTTCCGTTTCTTACTGACTTTCAAAAATCCTAATCTTTAATTCTTATCCAGTAAATCACAAACAACTATAAAAGTCATGGGGCCTTCAAAGACCATGGAGTTAAAAAGTTTGAGAACAACTGTATGTCACATGTATGCTGTTTTGTTTAGTTTCTGTTCCCGTTTTCCTTAGCTCCTTGTTAGTCTCCCTGGTACTTAATTAGTTTACACCTGTTCTGTTTTAGTAAGTCATCCTCTATGTATTTAAGCCCTGAAATTCCTGCGTTTCTTTGTCTAGTATCATCTAAGTTTAATGTGGCTGCGTTTGTTTATTCCCCTGCATATTCCCTGTTGGATTTATTAAAGACTATTTTTGCTCATTACTCCTTCGTTATGCACTTCTCTACAGCCATACTGTGACAATTAAATAATGTTTTTAACTAGTAAAACCAGTTAATTTACAAGTTTACAAGTTACAATTTACAAGTTAAGTTACCACATAAGGCATATTTTAGGTTACCTGACAAAACATTTTTTTTTTTACAGGGAAATTTATTATCTGCTCTGAGTTCCTGTGCCACACGTTCCACCAATCAGCCAATGCTTAT